>NC_088266.1:307506-615013 GCF_036013445.1 Caloenas nicobarica
ATATTCCTTATAGGAGCATTTAACCACTCCAGGCAGCTAAGGAAGGAAATTCTCGACTGATCTCCCCACTGCAGTGCAGCATCACTACTTCTGCCATTCCCAGGCTCTTCTGGATGAGAGAATGGTGGCATCTGCATGCATTTCCTATTAATGTTTAATCACTAATGAGAGTACAGACGTCAGCATGTTGCTGCTATCTTTATCCCCACCTCATGTGAGGTTTACAGACAATCAACTCTTGGCTCAGTGCTCGTTAGAAAAATCCGTATCGTATTTCTATATTGCTGTATGTAATAAGTATGCACAACATGTAACAAGGGCAAAGGGCAGAATAAGGCAGGAAATCATGTAGGAGTGCTGTGAACAGATCCTACAAAGAATCTATACAATATTTCCATGCTGCTTCATGCTGTCTGCCTCTCAGTCTGCCTCTAATCACAGTACAGGTTGGATCACTGGGGACCTCCCCACAGTGCTGAACCCCCTGAAGCCCAGCAAGTTTCCCTGTCATTGAGTGCTGCCTACGAAGGGCTGGCAGGGTTTAATCAGCATTATGATGAAATCCAGTGAATCAGAATGACCCATAATTTAGCTATAAATCACACTTTATTACCAATGTCACTAAATCAATAACCATTAAATCAGAACATTAAGTTCAAAGAACACCTTGTAGGAGAGAAATAAAATTCAAAGGTAAATATATTCACCAGCAGAAATGCCTAATCTTCTGCAGACTGGACCTTTTTTGAAGAGTAACACAATGTGAATATTGGTGCAATCACATTTTAATCATTGTAGCTGATCACAGATATTCTTTGTCCTTTTTTCCTTGTTACACATATTCTTTAATATGCATTCTCATGCCTCATTGATGACAAAGAGATGTCAGTCGGATGAAATACGTCTCCAGTAGGTATTCTGGAGAGTACAAGACAGCAGCAGTGTTCAGATTTCCCTGGTCATCTTCATCAGATTTACATGGAAGCCTAATCAAAGTGAATACTAAGCAGTTTTTTTGCATCAGAAGTTTCCCATGTCTCAGCAAGGAGATATTGCTTGGATGCACTCGCATCTTCAAGTTAACTTCAAATGAATCTATGAGAGCAGTGATCAGCACATTTCTGGTAGGAAAATCTGTCACTGATAGTTGTGTAAGGAAAGATGCCATTGGAACAAACTTTATATACACTCAGTCTTTGGGGATTGCCCCAATATCATGAGGTTTTCTCGGTAGCTGCCATGGCCTTGGTTCTGAGTGCTCATCCAATATCTGAGGAGGAACAGAAGTACAGTTCTATAGTCATGTTTTAAACAAGCTACAGGCTTTTATGTACTGACCTGATATAGTTCTAGACTAATTTTGATGTTTAGGACTTGCCCATGTTCATGGGCATATCAAACCGTTACTCCTATACATTGCACTATTTCTGCTCCCTTGTTAAAGGACTGACATTGTTTTAACAAGGAAAATAGGCAGGGAACACTAATATGTACATTTCTGTGACTTCTTTTTTAATTATTTGGGAAAATTTGCTCAAATTTTATGCATTTAGTAAGCATAACAGTGTTTGTGTTAAGCAACCCAAATTTATCTGTACACTTTGTTTATGAGAACACATACAAACCAATTATGATCATGATAAAGCACAGCTGCAGTGATGCAGATTGCACAGTTGGAAAAAGGAAAAAAAAAAAAAGGACCTTTCTATTCTCCTTCTGCTGGTTACTGAAACTGTTCTATTCTTAATTATAGCACGAAAGGCTTGAGACAAATCAAGGTGTAGGAAATTGAAAGGAGATTTAGGACTAAGTCCCGAAGAAAGAATATTGGATAAAGATTTCAAAGGGTTTCGGTGATTGTGGTGGCAGGTATTCTCTTTTTTAACAAAGTCCCCTGCTCCTCCTCTGAAGACAGCTTGAACCCTTCTTTCTGCAGCATCAAATCCTTGTACAGTTTCCCTTAGTCAATATTCCTTGCCTCCAGCCCACAGGTCACCTCTGTGCTCACCTGTGCACTCTGCTCTGGGCCCAGCCAGACTGTGTCCCGAGTCCTGGGCAGCCTGGTCGCACAAACCCTGCACGCTGCTCAAAGCTGAGATTACTCATAATGAAAAGACAGTGGTGACTATCTCACCTGCCTACTCTGAGACATCTTCTGAAGCGAGGCTTCTTCAGGGAGATGTTTATCTTTCCGTTGACTATGGTGTCTAGTGACACTGGCATGCCTTGACATGGGTTCATTTCTTGTAGAAATGTCAGAGATGCTTCCCTAGATATAAGATTTTTTTCTCCTTTGTAGCTCCTAGTAAAAGGGGATACAGAAAGAGTGACAGCAGGGTCTATCCTCACCTAATGGATCCTCACAGTCTCCAAAATGGTATCCCAAACTTCTCACACCTGTCAGAAAGGAATGCCTTTTCTATATGCATGAGGCCTTCAGAACTTCATATATAGGTCATAGAGAGATCACACTTCATACAGAGATTCGTCATTAGATGTCTGTGAAGGTTCTGTCATCAAAGTGGTTTACATCACTCGAATCAAGGATGGTGGATATCACATGTAGACAAGGTACAGGCTAACTACCAAGAGGAATGACTTGGAGAACAGTCAGTCATTTGGAGGTACAAAAAAGATTCGTACACAATACACATCCTAGGGGACTAATTTTTTTTTCTCATTCATGACAGAGATGTGGCTGACAATGTGGTTGTTGAAGAGAAAGAAATACCATGAGTAAAATCACAAAGGTCTGATGTTCAGCTGAGTTAAAGACTGGCCTGTGTCTGGCTAGCCCCATTTCTATTGATGAAGGAAAGCACACCAGGAACTGAACATCACAGGTAACCTCGGCAAAGTACCTGACACGGTGGCAATCGGTAAGCACAGGCCCAGCATCAGCAGCTGGCTCCCACCAGGGAAAATGAGGTATTAATTCCCTTACCTCCTGTCAGGTCATGTATTTCTGCCAATTCAAGCTCAAGTATTTTGTATTGATATATTCTTTTTTTTGAGTTATCTTCTGAATTGTAAAATCCTTCTCCAGAAGGACATCAGCCAGCACTTCTCTGCTAGCTGTGTACTTCAACCTTCCAGGTGTGAGTTCATGCAATGAGGTACACTTCTTAGCTATTTGTTTCTCCTTTCTTGGGTCACATAGG
This sequence comes from Caloenas nicobarica, assembly GCF_036013445.1. Lineage (NCBI taxonomy): Eukaryota > Metazoa > Chordata > Aves > Columbiformes > Columbidae > Caloenas > Caloenas nicobarica. The sequence continues at coordinate 310,668 of NC_088266.1, forward strand.
CCAGGAACCCATGCATTATCTCTTTTCCATCCAAGTTCTTCACACCAGTTCAGCCACAAGGACATTGTTCAGGAACTAATCCCTGAAAGAACATCTCGCTTCTCAACAGACACCTTCCCAGGAATCAGCCAAATGTTCTTCTGTGCAATGAAAGCATTTACATTTTGCTATAGAGGATGACATTATGATTGCTTTCCATGTCAGGAGCACTTTTCAGCAATACCAAGCATCTATTTGGACACCACATTCTGTCACAACAGTAGGTTTTTGATAGACTGTGACCTTTCATGTCCAGATGTGTATGTGGTCCCCTTCCCAGAAGGCACCCGCATACATGACCTCCCTATACATTATCTTATATTTTGTGGGGTTGACTCTTATTCCCACTTCATCCAGTATATTGATACATGGCCTGTAAATAAGCTCCTGTCATCACTCGTTTATGATTCCATTTTGATCCTGCTGGTAAAGTAGTTGGAGAGTTGAGTTCATCTGCAGACACATTCATGTGCTAGCTAAGCAGAAACCATTACACACAGAAGAATCATGGCCATAAGGTTAGACTTTCAAACATATTTCTCATTCAGCATGGGAAGAACTTAAGTACCTAAAACATAAAAATAAAGCTTATCCATCCATACCTTTGAGGTCATATTGGCTTTTTGAAAATTATTACAATTTTCGATTACAATTTTTTGCTTCTGGGAATCTGGGGAGGACCCAGATGACTGGAAGCTGGCAAACGTTGTCTCAATCTACAAGAAGGGCAACAGGAACGACCCCGGTAACTACAGGTCTGTCAGCATCACTGCTGTGCCTGGCAAAATCATGGAGAACATTGTTTTGGGAGTTATTGAAAAACATCTGAACGACAATGCAGTCATTGGTCCCAGCCAGCACGGGTTCATGAGGGGCAGGTCTTGCTTAACAAACTTAATTTCGTTCTACGACAAGGTTACCCACCTAGTTGACCAAGGGAAACCTGTTGATGTGATCTTTTTGGATTTCAGCAAAGCCTTTGATACTGTCTCTCACAGGATCCTCCTGGACAAGATGTCCAGCACACAGCTGGGTAAACACACAGTGCAGTGGGTGAGCAATTGGCTGACAGGCCGGGCTCAAAGGGCTCCAGTAAATGGGGTCATGTCGGGCTGGCGACCAGTCACTAGTGGGTTCCACAGGGATTCATCTCAGGGCCAGCGCTCTTCAATGTCTTTGTAAATGACTTAGACCCAGGACTTGAGGGATTACTTAGTAAGTCTGCCAATGACACAAAACTGGGGGGAGCTGTCGACACTCTGGAGGGCAGAGAGGCCCTGGAGAGGGATCTGGACAAATTAGAGAACTGGGCAATCACCAACTACATGAAGTTCAACAAGGGCAAGTGCCAGATTTTGCACCTGGGACACGACAACCCTGGCTGTACACACAGACTGGGGGACGAGATGCTGGAGAGCAGCTCCACGGAGAGGGATCTGGGGGTTGTAGTTGACGGCAAGTTGAACCTGAGCCACCGGTGTCCCTGGAGCCAGGAGGGCCCCGTGTCCTGGTGCATCCAGCACAGCACGGCCAGCTGGGCAGGGAGGGGATTGTCCCGCTCTGGGGCGGCCTCACCTGGAGCATTCACTGTGTGCAGGGCTGGGGACACAGGAGAAAAGGAGATAAAGCTGCTGGAGAGTGTCCAGAAGAGGCTATGAGGTTGGTGAAGGGTTTGGAGGGGAAGCCGTATGAGGAGCGGCTGAAGTCCCTGGGTTTGTTCAGCCTGGAGGAGACTGAGGGCAGAGCTCATGGGGCTGCAGCTTCAGCAGGGGAGCAGGAGGGGCCGGGCTGAGCTCTTCTCTCTGTGACAGTGACAGAGCCCAGGGAACGGCAGAAGATGTGCCAGGGGAGAGTCAGCTGGACATGAGGAAAAGGTTCTTCACCCAGAGGTGCTGGACACTGGAATGGGCTCCCCAGGGAGGTGTCACGGCCCCAACCTGACAGTGTTCAAGAAGAGACTGGACAACGTCCTCAGACACACAGAGTGACCTGTGCAGGGACAGGAGGTGGACTCGATGATCCTTGTGGGTCCTTCCAACTCGGGACATTCTATGATTCTGTGAAAGCCGCTACTCTCATCCCATCCGTGGAGTTCTGCAGAAAACTGGATACACTGGGAAGCTGATCCAGTGACAAAAATAAATAGTTACTTTCTGTAGAACTGGTTCCCAAGGGTATCGCACTGAGTAGCTTCACAGGCATTAGAGAGGTAGAAGCAAGATGCTGTACACAGAGACAGAGTAGCAGCATGGAGAAAATCCTCTTGGCAATGGCACTGAGTTCTGCCAGGCTACAGCATTCCCATTACTGCTGCCACAGCTTGCTCGATCCTGTATGCAGAAAGTATGCAGTTGTATTTTATAACTTAGTGTATCAAGGAGATGAGATGACTTCCTAACATGGATATTTGCACAGAGGGAAAGGTGATAAAAAGGAGGATTTTATGTCAAGGGTCTAACAAAATGCCAGTTAGAAAATTCAAAGTTTTAGACGCAATTTCTTTTTAGGTTGTGTGATTAAATAATAGAGCAGCTTTCAAGGGAGAATGAGTATCTGCTGTTTGAAGTATTGCCTGAATTATCTTTCTTAACACATACTTTGCATCCACTTCCTTAAGCACATATGTATTCTTCCTTAACACATGCCTATCTTTCTCTAGTAAAAGTTAAATTGAAGTTCACACTAGGTATGCAGAGTGGTCTTTTCGGCCAGAACCCCCATCTATGAATTCTTGGGTTTAAATCATCATCCTTTTCCCTTATGAGTCATAGAAAGGAAAGTGTGGTCTGTATTGCCATGAATGTTGTCAGGCTTTGCTCAGAACTACTGCATGACGTAAAGTAACTGGTCACCTTGGCTCTATTTTTGATGCAATGCAGAGTAAAATTTAATGTTCTCTAAATTTATGCAATGGTTCGGTTACATCTTGTTTTGTGTCCTCTGCTCTTTTACTAGTAAGTCCCCAAACTGGATTTTTTTTTTCCAGTTGTTGAGCACTGAGATAAGAGATTCAATCAACCATGTAATTCCAAGAGCTTTTTAAAGCACTGGTTAATTCAGAGACTTGCAGCATGGTTGCTCTTCCCTAAGTTCATCACTTTACACTTACTGCCTCTGAGTCCCCTTGTCATTTTATTACTCTGTAATTTGGTATTATGATGTTCATCTGTAAGTCTATAATCAACAGTAATCTGTTTTTTTCCCCTTTTCTCACTCTTATTGTATGCAGAGACTTCTGTGCCTGCTGTCCTTTAAATTTACCTCATCTTTCCCCAAAAATTTCTCTTACCCTTCTCAACACTGTGCTTAGCTCTTCCAAATTTCTGCATCAGTCTCCAGATCTTCCCAGATATATCCTTTTACTTACTGGTCTCCGAGGGCTGCCAATTCTGGCCCTTCTTCCTACTGACACCCAGTTCCCATTCTCTTTCCCTTACTTTTTAGAGTTTTTTTTTTCTCCTAGATTCTGTAATGTGTCTCTTTTTCCAGCTTTCTTCATTCCTTTCCTTTCATTTCTGCCCCTAGACTCTCTTGGTCCTTACGTGATTTGCCTGCTCATTTCTCCTTCTATTCTGTGAAAGTTCTCTGGGGCAGTAAGGTATTTTTTCTTAGTTTAAAAGGTATCCATTTCTACATATTTCTCATACCTTGGGTCTCTTCTCTCGTTCTAGCTACCAGTGTTCTCAAACAACCAGACTTAGATCCTATGAAAATTCTAATCTCATAATTTCTTTCCAAATTCTCACCCACATTAGTCCCTAGTCTCAGTCCTGGATCCCTTCTATCCAGACACTTTGTGTCTATCTGCTTCTATTCCCATTAACCTCCATCTTCTCACCCATCTGGCCATTATCATGCCCTGGTTTGCCCATTTTTCCTATATTTCAGAAAGTCTGCTAATCCCCCCATTTCTTTTCCCCTAATGGCTTGTTGTTGTTGTTGTTGAAATCCAGGCAGAATTTGAGGCAGGTAGAAAAGAAGTTATCTTACCAGCAAAAACATTTCCTTCCTTTCAAATGATCAAAAATAGGAAGGCTGAAAATAATTTCTTAGGTCTTTTTGTTTGATGAGGAAGAGAAATTTCAATGTCAAGAGCTTACGCATAGAGAAATGCAAAATGATTGCAAACAATTTTGATGGTATTGGTCTTATCCCTGGGTGGTGCTCTCATTCCCACCAATCATATAAATGCAAGGGTCCAGAATGAGCGCTCAGCAAACACTGAACACACAAAGGTGTGATTGTCCTTTGAGTAATAATTTAACTATGTCTAGGGTCAAATAAAGTAACAATGATTACCTGATTTGGTTTATAAGCAATAAAAAGCCTGTAAAACCAATGGCATAGCAAAGGAGTATTTTCACTACCAGACACTGGAATCAGAGTTGATGATGCAGGTATTCTTTTGATGTTTGTCAGTCCAGTTGTGATGAGATATTATTTAACCAGATCAGCATCCTTTCCGCTTTCCTATTCCAGTGGATTAGGGGATGCGCTGAATCCTGATATTCCACTTAGCATTCATCTGCTTTAAATAGTAAATACAGCCCAGCTTGATATCTCCCCACAGCTGGTACCTGCATTTAATTGTGATTCAATTGATTTAGTCCAGGCAACTGATTTTCCTCAATAAATAATGGCACATGCCCAACTTCTCTCCTAGGTGATACCTGGGCAAAACCAGTAAAGAGTCCAGTGCAGGGGGACCAAGGTGGTGAGGGGTCTGTGACACATGGCCTGTGAAGACATGTGGAGGGAGATGAACTTCTTTAATCTGGTAAATAGGAGAGGAAATCGAGGGGAGAGGGAGGAGCAGGATGAGGGTGGTACAGTACTGGAACAGGGTCCCCAGGGAGGTGTCACGGCCCCAACCTGACAGCGTTCAAGAAGAGACTGGACAACGTCCTCAGACACACGGTGTGACCTGTGGGGTGTCCTGTGCAGGGACAGGAGTTGGACTCGATGATCCTTGTGGGTCCTTCCAACTCAGGACATTCTGTGATTCTATGAAATAACAGGCAAAATAAATGAAATAACTGGAAGCGTGGTTACAAAGAGAAGAGAACCAAACTCTTCCCAGTTATATCAAGCAACATAAGAAGGGGCAACACCACAAATTGCTGCCTGGGAGGTTAAAGTTGAACCTTAGGAAAAACTCCTTCCCCAGATGTTGGTGCAGGCCTGTGGCAGTTGAACAGGCAACTGGAAGATCTCTGACTTGGAAGCCTTCCACAACTTGGCTGGAAAAAGACACAGCTGCCCTAAACAAGGGCTTTTATAGTCCTGCAGTGAACAGAAGGTTGGATGGGAACTCATAGAAGTCCTTTCCACCAGCCCCACTGGGACAGAATCAGAGAATCATAGAATCATTGTTTTGGAAAAGAACCTCAAGATCATAGAGTCCAACCACAACCTAACTCTAGCACTAAACCACGTCCCTAAGAACCTCATCTATGTATGTCTTAAACACCTCCAGGGGTAGTGACTCAACCACTTCCCTGGGCAGCCTGCGCCAATGCCTGACAGCCCTTTCCATAAAGAATTTTTTTCTAATATCCAATCTAAACCAGAGACCTCTGGAGATCATCTAGTCCAACCCATCTGCTAAAGCAGGTTCACCTAGAGTAGACTGCACAGGAATGTGTCCACGCGGGTCTTGAATGTCTCCAGAGAAGGAGACATAAAAACATCCTTGTATCCTTGCATCCATACAGTTCCCATTCACCACCCAGTCTTTCCTGAAGCTTGCACATTCCTCAGCATCTGTCGCCATCTGCTACTAGAATGCTGGTGACAGCTGTCCTCCCAATGGAGGCTCCAGTGGAGCATCCTGGAAGAGTGGATGCCCACCACCTATAGCACTTGGCCTTCTTCAGTTGCCGCTCTCCAGACCAGATGACCTTCACTGGGGAGTGAATTACTGTTCTCAGTTTTCTGGATAGTGAGTATGGAAAGGTTAGCTTTCATATGTCTGAGCAGAAGGGGTTGCCACAGAATCTTTCCTGGCAGAAGATCTGCAGAAACTTAAGAAGAAATGAACAACATGGCACAGATAGTCCAGAGTAGCCTTGAGGACTCATTTCTATCACAGTGCAGAAAATAATAATAAATTAGTCACTACTTTATTTTATTTAACATAGATATTGTACTGTGCAAGGATTTTGGCTTATATTTGATGTTGGGATCCTCCCTTGGGCTGCCTTTTTCCCAGGTATGGATAGATGAGACACAGACTAGAGAGAGAAGGCAAAGAGATGTGCGGGCAACCTCTTTCAAATTGTTGTCCTAAGCTCTTTTAGACTATGTCTAAATGACCAGGTTAGGATTCATGAAAACACTGTGTACTTGGGGGATACTATCCACACCCTTGGTGCATATTCTGCATGTTCTTCTTTAAGAAAAAAAAAAAAAAATATATATATATATATATAAAAAGAGAAGACACAGAAACACATAAATTGCCCAGCAGTCCATTTCTCTCAGTGGCCTGTCTTTAACAGCAAACGGTTGGAGGCAGCTTTGGACAAGCACAAGAATATCTAGTGATACTTCCTCGATGCTTCCAAGTATACGTGTCTTAGTGCCGTGGTTTAACCCCAGTTGGCAATACAACCACGATAGCCGCTCACTCACCCCCTCCAACAGGGGAGAGAACCAAATCTTGGATTGGGAGAAAAACAGTTTAATAAAATAACAAAATACTAATACACTACTTGTAAATACATATCTATAAATACAAATAAAAGTCAAGGCAATTCCTCATGAACTCTGTTCACAACTGAGCAGCCAGTTGCAGCAAGCCACACCTGGTCCTAAAGCTGATCCCAGAGAGAGAAAAGAGAGGAAAAAGGCAGAAAAGACCAGAGGTCTCTGCAAAACGTTAAAAAGCTGAATTAAACATCCTGCACAGACCTCCCCCGGCTGCACTCCAGAAAGAGAGCAAGAGATAGCAGAAGAAACAACTCTCCTTAAATCTGGAGCATGACTCTAACAGGGTGGAACAGTCTTATTGATCAGTCGGGGTGTCAGTCAAGCTCTGCCCCATCCATCCCCCCTTCCGCGCTGCCTCACACCTGTGGGCAGAGCTCAGAGTGTCCTTGGCTCTCAGACCAGAGCAATTACAAACATTAACTCTGTGCTGGGCTGTTATCTTCTTGTTCTCAAAGTAAGTCCAAATAATGAGCAGGCTAGCTATGAAAAAGAAAGGTTTCTAACTGCATGAAGAAAATTAACCCATTTCAGTCAAACACTTAGTTTGCTTCTGAGCTGGAGTGCTATTGCCTTTAATAGTTCTTGAAGATATTTTTTGTATTTACTGAAGCTTGTACCAAGTCCATGTGGCACACAGTTTAACTATTTGTGAATGAAATACTTCTTTAAGTATTTGTGATTATTTTGAACCCACTGTCTGATCATTTCACTGAATCCTCTTTGTCTTGTATTTTGCCTTTCATGTTCTAAAGATGTTCTATAGCTTTGATTGCCTTGTTGACTGAGACTGTAAAGTCATCTAACAGAGACCTTATGATTAGTACGAATCAAGTCTGAATAGACAGATGTGTTTGAGTAAGCACACAAAGAAACAGCAGAACAACACTCAAAAGACTGGCTTGCGCTGATAACAAAGGGTGCTGGGTCCAGCAATAAAACTGATGAACGTATTGCTTTTGGGAAGCCTGTAAGGCCGGAAGCCTGATAAGTTTGCAGCAGAGATAACTCATCAATGGAAAGCAATGCATTTACATCACACATGCTATTCCTTTTTCTGTTACAGATCAACAGGAAGACAGATCCTACCAAAGAACTGCCCCACAGTAACTGTGGACATCTGCAACATATTGAAGATGTGACAAAAAACTGGATTGTCATTGCTGGTCAACAAAAGCCTTGGAGATGTGATGAGAACTCAACAGCCCGTGTCCTTTATCATCAATGCTGCATCCAAGTGATCCTGGCCAGACCTCTGGCATACACACATTTTGGTGCTTGTGAATACATGGATGTGAAAATGTAGTTTAATGAAACCTCACCCCTTACAAATTTTGGAAATGAATATCACCTTCCCCTTCCATAAGGTACCACACTGAGTTCTGTGACACTAATTTCTCACAAAATCATCATTTGGTAGGGTCGAGACATAAAAGAGGTCATGCTTTTTCATAGAAAGATGCCCAATAGTTCTGAGGTGACCTATGTAGAAAGTGCCCAAATAGAAAGGGGGGAACCACCTGGGGAAGTTTGGAGGGAGCTGATAGAGGGCTGCAGCCTGCCACTTTAGACATGACAGAACATCAGCGCTACCTTTCCTTGCAGAAAGCACACGTGCCAAAAACCCTACAAACTAACCTGAGAAGGCAGCACCTTTCCTTTCTTCCAGGGAATCCCCTGCCTGTCTTCCATGCCTTTCCTTAAGGGCTTGCATCCATCTGTTGCAGCATCCCAGCTGCACGAGCTACCAATGCCACCAGCCATTCCAATAATGTTACAGCTCTGTGACTGCAGCTGGGGCTCTAGTTCTTCCAACTCAATTCCCAGGGTCTGAGTATTTGCATACATACACTTCAGAGAGACCCCCTTGGCCTCGTTATATCACTCCTGAGGTGTCTTGTACCAATCACCCTGTATTCCCTGCTTGTAGTCTCCATCCCCAGATATTCCTAGTATAAAGCTCTCCTCACCAGACTGGTCAACCTGATGGCAGAGTTGGGTTTTTTTGGGAGGTGGATCTCCTCTTTCTACATCAGTCCCTGTTCCTAAAAGAAGGTCCCATGGTTGCAAAAGCCAAATCCTTGACAATACCACAAATTGCACAAGGTGTTGATCATGCCCTCAACCCACACTTCCAGAGCCATGTAGTCACTCCTGATGCATTCAGGCTCTTCCATGACATCACCTCTTTTATACAGATGAAGAGTGCGTGGTTGCAGTCCAATCCCAGACAAGCCTCAGCAGTCTCTCTGTAATGTGACAGACTCCAGGCCCTAGTAGGCAGCAAACCTCCCTACATAGTAACTCAGGTCAGCAGATGATCACCTTCCACCACTATTACTTGCTTTCTATTGTTGTTGATGCATGGTTCAGGCCCAGCTGCCTCTTACGCTTCCCAAGACATGGTTTTGTCTACCTTTTTTATAACGAGAGCACTGAACCTATTCTGCCATTGCAGATCTGCAGGTGTAGATGAAGCCTTCCTTCCACTGCCAGAAGTAATAAGCTTCCAGTGCTCCCTGTCTTGGGAGTCTCCATTTGCCCCGCAGCTGATCACAGATTCTGTCTGCTCCTTCATCGCAGACAAGGGTTCAGGATCCTGTCTCTTCAGGTTATCAGTGAAGATGTGGTCAAACTCTTTTGCATCTTTCTTGATACTGGGCAGGCTGCCTACCTCCTCCCACAGCTCTTTAACTTGGCAGCATAGCTTTCTCTCTCAAGGGCGTGCAGGGTGTCATTTCTTTATAGACGCCAGTGCTTTAACATTCAGAGCCAAGAGCAGTTCATAGATCTCTAGATAATGATTCATAGCCTTAACTGCAAGATCGCCCTTTCTAACAAATGGAAATATTCAGGCAAATATCTGCCTGAAGTAAACTTTCAATACCAAACAAAAATGGGATTGAATATCAAGTGAGAAGATTCAATGGAATTTCATAGAAAAAAAAATGAACTAGTTAGAGATCTCAAGGGATCAAATTTCTGCACATTAGTTTAGTCAAGAACCTGCACGGAGGCCATGATGCCCTACACAGTGAAGCAAGGCAGCTCTTTGAGTTCCATGGTCCAACAAAAAGAGCTGGAGGGGACTGTCCCTACGAAGGAAGGATAAAGGATAAGAGAGAAGGAGGTAGAGCGTCAAACAGAAACCACAAAGAGACACGTGCACTGTAAAAAGTAAAATGGTTGCAGCAAGTGCTGCTCATTTCCTGTGTGCCCCATTCCAACACTTCAAATCATAGAATCATAGAATCCTTTCAGTTGGAAGAGACCCTCAGGATCATTGAGTCCAACCATAACCTAATCTAACTCTAGCAGTAAACCATATCCCAGCTGCGGTTCTTAGGGAATGCTTTTCACCACTGCAGTTCTTGGATTTTGCACCTGAATTAAACCTGATGTGCAAATCTGAACGTGCCCTGTAAATCATTATCTTCAACAGAATAACATAGCTGATATTTTCAAGGTTTTCTGAGGTGCCCGAGTACCCCATTTCCCTTAATTTTAATTTAACCTTCCAGCACTGAATAGGGCCTGAAATACCCAGCCCATGCCTTTTTATTTTATTTATTCATGACAGAGCAGGATTGCATTTGCTCAAGAAACATTTTACATGTTTCCTTGTCTTGTCAGGGATTCAGCTTTGAATTTTATCCTTTATGGGACTTGTCTGTGAATCTGTAACTGCAGCAGTTGTGTGAGAACAGACAGACCTTTTGTTTAGAAGTTTATAATTATGACCTTGACTTTCAGGTAATATTTTGCCTAAACTCTCAGTGTCTGCCACACCCTTTGGGCTGCATTCCTTGCTTCTTTCAGAGGCTGCCCATGTAACGTGATGTAGTGTCATGGGGGCACCCCAAAAAGACTCCAATAAAATAATAAACCAACCTTAATTCAGAATGGAAACCAAAACGACAGACCGAAACCAAACAACAGAAACCAATGCAGGGGGGACATAATTCAAAATCAGTCAGCACTCTGGCACCATTTAATAAACTGCAGGTTCGATGTATTAGTTGGGGATGTTATTACCATACAAACACACAAGAATAACGATGCACAGCGTGCACGCACTCAAAAAAAGAAGAGGCCTCTTTCACTCAAGGGTACTCAGAAGAATACCCTTGCCCTGGGCGGGGCAAGGGCTCACTCAAGGATATATTCAGAAGAAAAAAAAAAAAACCACTTACCAAGGAAAAGGTGAGGGCTCTCAGTCCCAGTAAATCTCCTTAGATGGCATCCCTGATCTCGGGGAGGGCTCCGACCACGGTCCCGCTGCTCCAAGAAGACCACTCGAAGGGGATCTTTGGCAGGGGCCCCATTTTATAGCCTCGTCAGGTCTGGCTGTGGCCATTACAAGCTGGGCCAGAAGCTTTGCTGGGTCTGGGCACCTCATTGGCTGAGGACCTTGCCTGTTGACCGAGGGTCCCACCCCTCCTGCTCCCCTGGATGCGGGAGGTGAATGTGCGGAATCACTGCGCCGTGGGATGAGGGGCCGTGACGGTTGTCACCAGCCAAGGTGTGCAGGTGACAGCAGTCACAGTGGGGCACAAGAGGTTTTAAAGAGCCATCAACTGCCCTATTGAAAGCTCAGACCTCATGGGGGTGTGCGCGACTGCCACATACAAGTTCGACTTCATTAGCCAAAAGTGCTTATTTGAAAAACTGCAAATGAGCCTCTGAGTCACAGTCTAGGTAAAATGATCGTCAGGCAAACTCAGGCCCTGCAGTAAGGAGTGCATTTATTTTTTCGTATATTTGACTCAATATCATAGCATTTTGCACCAAATACAGTAAAAGTGGAAGGCTGGCCATATCGGTGTGTGAAGGTTGGTTTATAACAATATAGGATGTGACTCCAGCAGATGATCCTTCATTGTATGCGACCTCTCCAAGACCAGTGCCTTGGTAAAGAGAATAAGCTAATGGCCACCTAAGGGGGGGAGTACCTACTGAGTGCAAATTTCTTTTAACATTTGCCTGTAACACTAAAGAAATGAGGCATACAGTCTTGATGTAGCCACAAGCACTTTGCTACTGGGAGACTGAGAATATAAGCACACAGCTAGATCCAAAGGCAAGTCCTCTTTTGAAATTTCAAAATTACATAAAGAAAAATTTTATTAACTTATAACAAGAACAAAACTTTTATTACAAAATAAATGCAAATGCTGCATTGTGCACTTGTGTTCCTTGCTTGTTTTTCCAGGTACATGACAACTGAGATAGCAGAGATTGTTAATTTCTAACATAAAAAGCTTGTCTCCATGCACACAACGTATGGAGGCACATTGGCAGATGGGAGAACCCAAATTATACCCAGCCCCAGCTACTCCAGGCTCATCACAGGAGGATGAGCAACCTGTAAAAGGCTCATCTACGCGAACACACACAAACACACATGGGCACAGATGGCACAATTGCAGGTGAGGAAACTCTCGTGTTCCTGTCAGAGAAAGGAGACCATGCCCTAGCTCCTCTCAGGGCTGCTCCAGGAAACCCACAGCCCCATGGCCCAGGTGTGAAAACCCATCGTCATTAGTCAAACAGAGTTTTTGCCTCTCTTCTCTCTCTCTCCCTGTCTCTTTGCCTAGGGATATGGGAAACATTATAGGATGTGGGGGAACATAATTTCAGGATCTCACTAGTCTTGCTATAAGATGTTTAGATGAGGAACCAACGGTGGAAAAAGGGAGAAATCAATGGGATTTGGAGAGGAACAAACATAGGAAAAAAGAAGGATAAAGGCATGAGAGGTCAGTCACACGTAAACAGCTTATTGGTTAGTATGTTTGTCCGGCCATGCCCTGATCCCCATCAGCACAGTTTGTCCTGTCTTCTCATTGAACTCAATTTCTAACTCTTTTCCTGAGTCGAGTACTGTTTATTCTGTCTGCAGGGAGGTCTGAGTGCCAGCAACCGGAGTGGGACTGTGGGTCAGAGGGCTCACGTGCCAGCAACTGGAGCAGTGCAGGCATGTGAGTGTGTGAGCACCAGCGAGTATCCAGAGAGTGTACCAGAGACACCAGAGGGGTCCAGGCCAACTACTGGAGAGATCATGAGGTCTGAGGAGGTCAACAGACGGATCTGTTTGCATGCGTGTGTGTGCACATGTGTGGGAGACAATGGAGGAGAGCAAGGATGCAGGAGCAGCTACTGAACTGATGTGCACCTCCTGCAAATACATACTCAGTCTTGATCCTTGCTGGGCCTGGTAGCATCGACCTGTGGCAGTCTTGCCTCTGCTGATGTACCAGATTCTGCAGCTCCCTATGAGAAGCAATATCAGAAAAGAGCCACAGCAGTTAAATTAGGGACCAGAATATCCCCAAGGACATACACAGCATGTGTTATTCGTGAGTACAGAATGTCAGGTGATAGCTGGGTTTGAACAAATTAATGCTTAAACATTGTAATGACAGTGTTTGTTTATTAAGCATCAACATGCTTGGGATTAAATAAAATCCAGAAGATAGGAGACCTGCCTCAAAGAATTTATGGCAGGAATAATGTTTGCTCAGTGTAAAATAGGGGCAATGGCAGATCCTGTTTCCCGAGGCTGGCTGATCACTCTAAGGTCAAAACTGGCAAACAACCAGGTACAACTGCGTAACAAAACACTCTTGTTTATGCTGAAGCTTTATGGGAGGATGTGGGCAAAGGCTGCTGCATATAGTCAGGTGGTGTCCAAGTTATTGGGGCCTTTCTAAAGCCATTTGCTTTCTCTCCTAGCAGTCTTTCTTCTTCTCCTTAATAAAAATAAAAATTAAAAAACCATTCTAGTAACACTCTGGCAATCAGGGCTGAGGATATTAACATTTATCGCCTGATATAGCTCTGCACATAACTCTGGCATCATCTTCCAAGCACGCACCAACTGTGTGGCCTGGGTGTACAAGAAGATGCCTCCAGAAAGCTCTGCAAGCTGCCCTGTGGTTGGCCACAGTGGTCAGCAACCCATGAAGATCATCCCTCCTTGTGGGGATCCTCTGAGTGTGCAGTTCTGGAAGGGGATATTTCCCCATCTGGATCACACCTCTTCAATATCTCTGCAGGACACAAGCCAGAGGCTGATCAGAAAAGCACAACAAGCCTCCGACTAGCAGAGTACTGCACATGAGCATCAAGAGCAAGCAAGTCCATGGGCTGTGTGATACAATTGCCTGAGGCAAAGGAAAACAAGGAAGGGATTTGTGCTGCAAGGTTAAAGATCAGCACGTGGAGCCAGGTCACCAGACACAGAACCACTGGTCTGACTCTGGAGATCACCTTTACAAATGTGAAGCTGTGTCCTAATTATTTGGTCTAGTGCATTAGGAATTAAAGGGGAGAAATAGAGATATGCAAGTACCAGCAAGATGCACACTGCCTCCCTGGAGCTAAAGAAGATGTGCCCATGTGAAACAAGAATAGTTCACACAACCGTTAATCTACACAGATTTATAGTGAGCTACAGATCTATTGGCCCACATAGATTTACATTGAGCTACAGATTTACATTTTCCTGACAAAGTAGAAGCTATACTTTCTGAGCCATTCCTGGGAGTTGCATGTCTAACTTATTCTTAAGGACCTACAAGAAGGGGGAACTCCACAGTTTCTTCAGAAAAATGCAAGTTGAATATTTTCTTTTTGAATCAACTCCTTGTTGCAGTTTAAACCCACTATTCTGAGTTCTGTTCATGGAAATGGAGATCAGACCAACCTTCTTCTCTTTTATTAAGTGCCTACAAATGCAAGGGCTATTTTCATCCTCTTCTCTATCTTATCTATTTTTTGCTTATTTTTTCAGTCCTCCCTTATTGGTTTGTCCCTCCAAGGACACTCATGGTCCTCTCTGGAGTCACGCTAGCTGGCCCACATCTTCTCTGAAGTGCAGCTCTCTAAATGAATGCAAAAGGTTAATCCGCATGCTCTGTGGGTCATGGTTTTTCATATCCAGGCTGTGCTTGCCATTTTCACTACACAGTGACGCAGGTGGCTCAAGTCCAGCTGATGTCCCAGTATGAGTAAGTCAGTCTCAGTTGTCTATGTGCTACGAACCTGAGAAATCAGAGAAGATCTGAAAGTGCAAAACATGCTGCAAATTAAGGCGGCATTAGGTAGGTGTATGTGCAGAGCTGAAGAGTGCACATATTCTTTAGGAGGAGCTACTTTTCTTGCACATTTTCAGAAGAGCTGGGAAGATGAAGGATGAAGGAATGGCTATGAGCAGGACAGCAGTAACGTCGTTTTGCCAAATTAGCTTGTTTTTCCCCCTTTATTTCTCTTGTGAACCACACGAGGGCAACCTTATCCTGTCATTTATAGGAAAGCGGCTCAAATACCCTGTCAAAGGTTAAGGAGACTCTCAACAGGTGTTTCCTAGCAGAGAGCACAAACAGAAACATTCCTCTTTGACGAGAGATGAATTAAAGGACCGAATTTAACCCGAAGTTGTAAAGAAAATACTAACAAAAGCTTTTGTTACACTTTTCCTTGCATTAAAAATGTACCAGTAGGACAAAGGCTTGCCCTGTCTTTAGCAGCCAGGAATGAGAAGCCCACATCAGGTCTCATAGTTAAGGCTAGTTATGGTGATGTAATAAATATAACAGGAAAAAATCTTGAAAGGACTGATAAGAGGGGAAAAGCTGACAATCACAAGCCTAAAAGCTGGTTTAACTTTTCTACTTCTGTACCTCAGACGTTGCTATTTTAGCACGAAACACTGAGACCAGATATCTTCGTAACAGATGCTCCCAAGAGATTTTAATTAATGGACCATATACTATATGCTAACAGGCTTCTATTTATACCTTTCTTAATTGCTGTCCTCTGTCACATACATTTCAACCCCAAATCACATGATTAAAGTTCAGTAAGAGTATATCTGTTTCTTCTAGTATTATCATGATGACCAATTCCCATAAGCATCTGTGAAGGAGTTTCTTTCCTTTTTAATGTATTTCCTCATTCCTCCTTTCATCATGTATTAGCACTTGCCAGTGCTCCACCAGTGCCATAATTCCCCAGCTATTGGTATGTGAACTCACAGAACCACAAAATCATATAAAGAAGACCACAGAAGGTCCCGGTGTAGTCCAGTCTCCTGACCAAAGGGGGCCCAGGTTGTCCAGTTGAGTACTGATTATGACCAAAGGTGGTAGTCCTGCCAGCTCTCTGGGTCCTTGTTCCAGTATTTGACCACGCTTATGGCACAAAATGTTTTCCTGATTTTGACTAGAAATTTCCGTCTTTCAGATTGTGCCTACTGCCTCTTATCCCAGCCCTGAGTGCTGTGCATGCTGAGAGGAGACTGTCTCTGTCTTCTCCACACTGTTCCAGCAGGAATTCATACCTGTTTTCTCCAGGCTGAACAAATCCAACTCCCTCAGCCTCTCCCCATGATGTGCTCCACCTCTCAGTCACCTTAGTGGTCCTCAGCTGGACTTGCTCCAGGGTATTAATGCCTTTCTTATATTGGGAAGTCTCCAACAGGACTGTGTGATCATCTCACAAGTGCCAAAGAGTGGAAGAGTATCCTTTTCCTCAGCCTGCCAGCAGCACTGCTGCTAACACAGCTGAGGATGTGGCTCCTGTTCTTCACTGTAAACGCACACTCCTGACTTTAAATCAATTTGCTGTCAGCCAGGACCTCAAGCTCCTTTTATGCAAAGCTACTTCCTAGGTAGTTGCCTGCCTGCCTGACTTGCCACTGAGGATTATTCTGCATCAGATGCGGTGCTTTTCATTTCCCTTGGTTGAACTTCATGAGGTTCCTGTCAGTCCATTTTTCTGGTCTGTTCCAGTCCCTCCAAATAGTAGCTCAGTGTATTGAGTAGTCCAGTGTATTGAGTACTCCCCCTGCCTGCTTTTGTATAATCTACTAATGCACTGTGAGTGCACTCTGTCCCATCATCCAGGTTATTATAACAGGCATTGAATGGTATTGGCCTCAATATTGGCCCCTGAGGGACACCGGTTTGATGAGCCAGTGAACTTTCCACCTACCTTATAGTCCTTCCATGCAGTTCATATATCATTAATTTAGCTCTAAGGATATTCCGAGAGACTATGTCAAAGGCCTTGCTAAACTTAAGGTATGCAATATCCACAGCTCTCGCCTTGTCCGTAGAACCAGTCATCTCAGCACAGAAGGCCATTACGTTACTCAGGCATGATCTAAATTCCTGCTGGGTGTTCCCAGTCACTTTCTCTTCCTTCGTATGGCTGGAAATAGATCCATAGGGATTATTTTCCAAGACCTTCTCAGGAACTGAGGTGAAGCTGACTGGCTTGTAGTTCCCCAAACTCCCCTTCTTTTTCCCCTGGAAGAGTGGTGAGACTTTTTTTTTTCTTTCCCCAGGCATCAGGAAAGTCCTTCTTCATCATGACCTTTCAGAGATGATAGAAAACAGTCTAATAACAATTTCAACCAGCTTTCTCTGTGCTTTGGGTGCATCCCTTCCCATCCCATGGACCTGTGTGTCCAACAGGCAGAAAAGATCCCTAACCGTATCTTCCTCTGCTGTGGGTAATGCTGTACTACCACTAATTCTGACAGGACTGTTTCAGGGCAGACTTTAGCCAGGAAAACTTAGGGAGGCATGAAAACAGTAAATGCAGCCTGTAATATCTCATTGCCAGCAAGCAAATGCAGTTGGTGGCTTCTTTCATCCTATAAGCTTCACCAAGGTCCAACTGAACAAATCTTTTCAGGTGTAAGCACTGAGCTGAGCAATATATGCTTCTCACTATGAACAGTGAATGCAGAGAACCAGCAGAATTCATCTCCTAGAAAAAGATTTCTTTAGCATGTTTCAGTCAAAAGTAAACAGTTCTACGTCTACCTGTCTGGTGGCATCAGGGAGTGACAGTTAAGTTTCAGTCCCAGTTACTGCTGGGAAAGAAGTGCAGACAGGTAGACCGCTGATTTTAAAGTAGTTAACCTGTATACTATTAACAGTGGATCCAAAGCAGAAGCTCAGTGGAGGCTCCTGAGGCCATTGAAGTGCAGGGAAAACAGCTCAGAGGTTTATGTTGAACTCCTGCAGATGCAACAACTGCCAGCAGCCCTTGAGCATCTGGTTCAATACACTCATATCTTTAGCTGTGGTCAAGTGAGCTCTGTGCAGTGATATAACTCAAGAGGCTCTAATTAGTACTGCTACAAAAAGTATTGGTACCCCACTCCATTGGTAGAGCAGCAGAGAAGCTCAGCTCCTACCTGAAGAAGCAGCAGGCTGGGGATATTCTTTCTGTAGGACACTAGTTGTATGAGAGAGCCCACAGAGAAAGAAGGATCTGCATCATCAGAGACTGTAGTCTGAAGGCTATTAAATAAATATTCTGCCAGGTCTCTGGTCCCAGAGAGAAAATCAACTCAGTGAGGAACCACCCATTCTGCCCCTGATCCAGAGTCCTTTCAAAATGGTGGAAAACATGTTGAACACTAGTTCTGATAGGATAAGAAGGAGAAACACCACTAGAGAATGAAGAAATCTTCAGCCAGGCAGTGGTTAGAGTTAAAAAGGATTTCACCCCTACACCTTAGACTCCTGAGCACAAGGTAACTGTGGCTAACATGATTTGCTTCTCTTTATCCTTTCCTTAGCTGTGCTCCTCTGCATTGCAATAGTGCTCTGGCTTTAATCAGATGATCCAGGGGACTGCTTCCCAGGCATCCTTTATGTCTTCAGGAGTGGCAGACATAACTGCATTTGGAGGTTAAAGCTTGAGCTATGTGGCTAGTAATAAATTTTAAATAATAGCTCAGGAAGAGAAAACAGAGGAAGAAGTGATCACAAAACAAGCAGATGATGAAAATATCGATACCAGTTAAGTCCCCAGCCCTGAGACTGCATTTTTGTCTTGTACTTTAGGCAGGCACAAACTTGCTCTGCCACAATGTGGGCCAGCTGGAAACCATGAGCAGAGAATATCAAACTAATCTATTCTGCCTCTCAGAAAAGTGAATTAGCTCAGGCTCTGTGTCTTTCTTAGCATGTTCATGAGATTTTTAATCTGCTTTGTGCATGGGCACAGTAAGCTTCCATCTGTTGTAGAGGCAAGCACAGCAAGTGGGCATCTGAGGGCAAACTGTCATGTAGAGATACCAGGAGGAAGAAGCACCTGCCATCTTGTGTACCACAGAGATGTCCAGAAGAGGAAGACTGTGTGCTCTCTTGATACTTTTTTGTTTTTCACTGCTATCTTCTTACTTGCTTCAATATGAATTAAAAAATAATTTCTTCCAATATCCTTTGGGAAAGGTCAGTTTTACAGCTTCTCTGAGAACAACTGACTTGCAGCCATCCATGGTGGGAACATGTACTTCTGTTGATGTAAAATTCAGAATGACCTCCAAGCTCTGCAGTGACTCAAAGAGCAAAGGTGGTAACCTGTTAATTCACTAAATATCCCTTCCATTAGATGCTGGTGGTGTGCAATAATGCAATGCAGAAAATGGATGGCAGTTATAGAAGTACCTCTGTACCTACGACAGGATCTTCTCCCTGGGGAAGGAGATTACCCACTAAAAGCCACAAAGTTAAAGTAGATCTATATGAAGATTTGCATGCAGTTATTTGAGACCTGCTGTGCCCCTGTGCTTTTCTTTTGTCTTTAAGGCTGCATGGAAATAAAAGCTATAACAGGAAATGTTGCCTATGGATACAACTCCAAACACAAACACAAAACACAATGTTCAGCCTAAAAGCCAGAATATGAGACATGATGCATCACGAAAGTAGAGCTTTGACTAATGTTTCCTCTGGAGTTTCTCATGCAGGGCTTTTCCATGTTCAGTCTATCCCGTGCCTAGGAAAACGGCCTGTGCATAAGACTTGTCTTATGCAGATAAGGAAATTTTTAATGTCTCCTTTGCACATAAATTTCTGTTGTCTGAAACAGTGTGAATTTACCCTGAAACTTCCCCACAGACTTGGTGCACCCATAAAGTCTGCCTTTTTGGTTTCTATTTGATTTTGAGGTAATTCATGGGAGCTCATCAGTGAGACCTTTTCCTGATGAAAGGAACCAGAGTAATAAAAAGGTTAGGGGGAAAGAAAGGCAGGTAAAGAGGTTGCTTTTTCTGGTCTGGCCTTCCACCTGGCCTGCCAGATAACACAAAGATGAAGAAGGAGCATTTCCCAGTCAGTCTCCTCTCCAATAAAATGATGCCTGAAGTGAGGGGCTGCAAAAGAGATGCTGAACTCTGATTTAAGCTAGCATCGTTCCTTGATCCATGATCAGTTGTTCCAATGTGAAATATTGTAAGAATACAAAAATTTCTCTCAGTGTCCTAAGTACAGTGAGTTTCCTTCCTTTGTTCACATTCTTTATAGAATAAATATGCTTACATTAATTTTTTGCCATTTACCAAACAGGGGGTTTTTGTTTTGTTTGTGGGTTTTGTTTGTTTGTTTTGTTTGTGGGTGTTTGTTTGTTTGTTGTTTTTGCTTTTTTCCCTGCTGCTATTAGAAATGCCTCCTTATGAAGACTCTTGACATTGTAGTAGTCTCCTAAGTAAACAAAAGACAGTTTCTTAAGGTAATGTGTCCAAACTTCAACTAATTCTTAGAACTCTTTCCCCATAATCCACCTTTCTTTTTACTTTGATAGGCGAACACCAGCAATATGCATAATAAATGGGATAAAACAGAGCTGGAGAACTATAGAGAGAAGACCCTTGTATACTCTAGAGATACAAATGTCATCTGATACAGGGACGACTGATGAAGAAAGGAGACATTTCCAGCTTTGGCTTCAGAATTAATCTGTTGCAAGAGATGACACCATGGGCTAGATAGAAGACAAGCTTTAGAGTAAGCAATAAGTCGTATGTAGCATCCAAGCTTGCTGACTTCTAAGGGAAAAATAACGAAGACAGTATGTCAGCAAGGTGGTGCAGCCACAGATTAAGAGACTGGTGGTGAATTGGTTCAGAACACAAGCAAAAGGATTTGTCTCTTCCCTCACGGGATAACCAGGCTGTGGACCTCCTTGTCACATGCAGAAACAGATGGCAAGTATTTACATGAGATTAAAAAGGGAATGAAAAAGCTCATGGAAGATCAGTCCATGGAGGGCTACTGGACAAAATGCATACTTTGTTGTCAGAATTGTCCCAGGAACAGCACTCTATGTTTACCCTACTCTTTCACCTTTCTTTATGGATCAGATGGCTTTCCAAATGTCTTAACCAAAACCATACCCACATCCACATTTTTTTTAACATTGTGGTTACTACCTTCTTTCCCCAGACAGGCTATGTTGTGATGGCACTCTTTGGAAGAATTCTGTGGGAAAGATTGTGGTTTTGAAGGTGAAGATGTTATTGTACTGTGTTGACATCTGATTGGCAATTCACCCCTTTCTGCTGCAGAAGAGTTGTTTTGTGTTTCTGAGAAGCGGTGCAGAATCATCACCATTGGAGAGGATGCAGTGAATGAAGTGTAGACCTGTTCCCATGACACTCACAAAACCATGTGTCTATCAGCTGAGATATCTGCTTCAATCATTACCTTGTTATTGCATGGGGACTGATAACATAGAATGAAAGGTAGGGAAATAGCAAAGCAAATCATAAAAGAAGCTCACCCTCCACAGTCCAGGGTCCAAGGACAGGGATTTCTGGCAATAAGTGCGATTCTTTTTCAGGTGAAGTTACAAGAGCATACTTTGAGAGATATAGTGGCAGCAAGTCCCTGCCTGGCATAGAAGGAGAAGGGTTCCTGCTGCGACTACCCCACCTTTCAAGATTCCCTTGCAAAACAGATATGAGGCTCTGCAAGTGGAACCAAACAACAACACTGATGAAGGTGGATCAAGTAAGTTGGAGGTGCTGCAGAGGATCAGTCACCCTGCACCCTCCATATAAATGCTCCCACAAAGAAAGGCGTGTCATGGTCATAGGAGACTACTTTTTAAAGGGAACAGAAGGCTCTATATACAGGCCTGACCCACTTCTTAGGGAGTCTGCTGCCTCCCTGGGACCAGGGTTAAAGACATGAAAACTTCCTGCCCTGGTTAGGCCCTCACACTATTATTCCGTATTAATTTTTCAGGTAGGCAATGATGAAACCAAAAAGGGAAAACCAAAGACAATCAAGAGAGACTTCAGGGCCTTGGAACAACTGGTCAAAGGATCAGGAGCACAAGCCGTGTTCTCCTCTGTCCACCCAGCTGCAGGGTATAACGAGGAAAGATACAGGAAGATCCAGCAGATCAATACCTGGCTACAGGACTAGTGTGACTGGCAGAATTTGGGGTTTTTTGATCATGGGTTGGCTTACATGGCACCTGGCCTGCTAGCAAAAAACAGGATGCACCTGTCTCAAAAGGAGAAAAGGATCCTGGGGCAGGAGTTAGCAGGACTCATTAAAAGGGCTCTAAACTAGATTTGAAGAGGGAAGGAGAGAAAACCAGGTGTGGCAGAGGTGATCCCAAGGGGGGCATGCCAGCATCTGAGGGAAGGGGTACTAGCAAGGCCCTTTGGTCTGCTGTCCCAGTGGAGGTAGTAGATGGAGAGCTGTGTGGTAGAAGAGACACAAGGGTTATAGATGAGTTAGAAACCATGGTAGTGCCTGAGAATGGCTACAAAGGAATTAGGGCTTCTCAGCAGAAAAAGTGGCAGGATCAATGGCCCGGCTGAAGTGCATCTATATGAATGCATGCAGCATAGACAACAAACAGGAGGAGCTGGAAGTCATTGTGAGGCAGAAAAACTACGATGTAGTTGCCATCACAGAAACATGGTGGGATGACTCTCATAACTGGAGTGCTGCATTAGATGGCTATATACTCTTCAGAAGGGACAGGTGAGGAAGGAGAGGAGGTGGGGTAGCCCTATGTGTTAGGGAGTGTTTTGATTGTCTGGAGCTTGATAAGAGTGATGACAGGGTTGAGTGCCTATGGGTGAGAATCAAGGAGAATGGCAACAAGGCGGACATCCTGGTGGGGGTCTGTTACAGAGCACCCAACCAGGATGAAGGGGCCGATGAAATATTTTGCAGGTAGCTGGGAGAAGTCTCTCAATCACTAGCCCTTGTTCTTATGCAGGACTTCAACCTACCAGATGTCTGCTGGAAATACAACACAGCAGAGAGGAAACAGTCTAGGAGGCTCCTGGAGCGCATGGAAGACAATTCCTGACACAGCTGGTCAGTGAGCCAACTAGAGAAGGTGCCCCACTGGACCTGTTGTTTGTGAATAGAGAAGGACTTGTGGGTAAGCGTGTAGGTTGGAGGTCACCTTGGGCACAGTGATCACGAAATGATCGAGTTTTCTGTTCTTTTAGAAGTTACAAGTGTGGTCAGCAGAACTGCTCCTTTGGACTTCCGAAGGGCAGACTTTGACCTGTTTAGGAGGCTGTTTGGCAGAGTCCTTTGGGAGGCAGTCCTGAAGGACAAGGGAGTCCAGGAAGGCTGGTCGCTCTTCAAGAAGGTGATCTTAGAGGCGCAGGAGCAGCTGTCGCCATGTGCCAGAAGGCGAACTGGCAGGGAAGAAAGCTGGCCTGGCTGAATAGAGAGCTGCAGCTGGAACTTAGGAATAAAAGGAGAATTTATAATCTTTGGAAGGCGAGGCAGGCTACTCAAGAGGAATACAAGAATGCCATGAAGTTATGCAGGGAGAAAACACTAGTTGAGCCTAGCTACTGCTGTGAAAGGCAACAAGAAATGTTTCTGTAAATAGATCAGCAACTAAAGGAGAGCTAAGGAGAATCTCCATCCTATGGTGGATGTGGGGGATATATAGTGATGGAGGATGAGGGAAAGACTGAGGTACTAAATGCCTTCTTCACCTCGGCCTTTAACAGTCAGAACAGTTGTGCTCCAGGTAACCAGCCCCCTGAGCCAGAAGACAGGGACAGGGAGCAGAATGAAGCCCCAATAATCCAAGGGGAAATGGTTGGTGACCTGCCACACCACTTGGACACCCACAAGTCTATGGGGCCAGATGGGATACACCCAAGGGTGCTGAGGGAGCTGGCAGAGGTGATCGCTAAGCCACTTTTCATTACCTATCAGCAATCCTGGCTAACTGAGGAGGTCCCAGTTGACTGGAAGTTGGCTAACGTGATATCCATCTACAAGAGGGACTGTAAGGAGGATCTGGGGAATTACAGACCTTTCAGTCTGACCTCGGTGCTAGAGAAGGTCATGGGGCAGATCATCCCAAATGCCATCACATGGCACATACAAGAAACCAAGTGATCAGGCCCAGTCAACACGGGTTTATGAAAGGCAGGTCCTGCTTGAGCAACCTGATCTCCTTCTATGACAAGGTGACCCACTTAGTGGATGAGGGAAAAACTGTGGATGTTGTGTACTTAGACTTCAGTAAAGCCTTTGACACCATATTCCACAGCATTCTCCTGGAGAAGCTGCAGCTCATGGCATGAATGGGTGTACTCTTTGCTGGGTAAAGAACTGGCTGGAAGGCTGGGCCTGTCAGAGACTGAAAAGAATCATGCCTTGAAAATTGTGGCCTAGTAGTAGGAGATTGGAGATTCAGGATAAGGTGAATTGTATTTTACATACCAATGGCAAGGTAACAAGCCATGGACAAAGGCCAGCTGGCTGACTGCAGGAGGTGGGGGACGTGCCAAAGGCATATAGCTCTGTCTTCTGATAGGCCCAGCATGGCACAAACGAAAAAGCCAAGACCCGCCAAGGTGGCTTTTCCATCTTTCACAATCACCCCAAAGACTTTTCTATCTTTCACAATAACACCTGTGCAAAAGCCCCAAAATTATGCAAGCAGGCAATCCAGAGGGCTATAAAAAGGCTCACCTATACCACCATTGGCAGGGACCCCACCATCCTGAGGACCATCAGTCTCCTTGCAGGAACCAGATACCTGAGAACGCTTCACTTCCAGACTACAAACCCCAGTATCCTCATCCTGGGACACCAGAGGCCACACATCACTGGACCCAGACTACAAGTCCCATCATCCACACTGTGGAGCCATAAGGGTGGCAGAATCCCTCACTTTCTTCCTTTCTTTCTTTCATTCTCTTTCTTTCCTTCTTTTTTCCTATATCCCGATTTCTTCGCCTCTCCTTCTATGAGTGGTATAATAACATAAGGCCTACAGCCCCACATGTGCTGCAAAACTCTTTTATGTAAATCCTTTTGCTGATAAACTGTTCAACAGTTAGGCTTAAGTAACGTAAATCTTTCTGCCGCTGAATCATCTGCTAATTGGGCCGAGGTGTTTGGTTTTGTTTGTTTGTTTGGTTTTGTTTTGTTTTGTTTATGGACCTTGAGTATCATGTACACACTTTTCTAACCAAGGGGACTGACGAATCTGGGTCACCTCTCCCCCCACCATACCTCTGGGTAGGACATGACAGGGCCCAAAGAGCTGTGGTGAACAGAGTCCAGTCCAGCTGGCGGCCGATCACTAGTGGTGTCCCACTGGGCTCGGTATTGGGGCCAGTTCTGTTTAATCTCTTGATCAATGATCTGGATGAGGGGGTTGAGTGCAGATGACACCAAGTTGAGCGGGAGTGTTGATCTGCTGGAGGGTAGGAAGGCTCTACAGAGGGATCTGGACCAGCTGGATCGATGGGCTGAGGCCAATTGTCTGAGGTTCAGCAATGCCAAGTGCACTTATGTCACAACAACCCCATGAATGCTACAGACTTGGGGAAGAGCAGCTGGAAAGCTGCCCAGAGGAAAAGAATCTAGGGGTGTTGATCGACAGTGGCTGAATACGAGCCAGGATGTGCCCAGGTGGCCAAAAAGGCCACCAGCATCCTGGCTTGTATTAGGAATAGTATGGCCAGCACGACCAGGGCAGTGATCATTCCACTGTACTTGGCACTGGTGAGGCCCCACCTTGAATACTGTGTTCAGTTTTGGGCCTCTCACTAAAGAAAAGACATTGACGTACTAGAGAGAGTGCAGAGGAGGAGACGAAGCTGCTGAGGGGCTGAAGCACAAGCCTTATGAAGAGCGGTTGAGGGAACTGGGGCTGTTTAGCCTGGAGAACTGGAGCCTGAGGGGAGACCTTATTGCTGTCTACAACTACCTGAAAGGAGGTTGTAGCATGGAGGGTGTTGGTCTCTTCTCCCAGGTAGCAAGTGATAGGACAGGAAGAAATGGCCTCAAGGTACGCCAGGGAAGGTTCGGATTGGATGTTAGGAAAGAATTTATTCATGGAAAGGGTTATGAAGCACTGGAACAGGCTCCCCAGGGCAGTGGTGGCGTCACCATCCCTGGAGGTGTTTAAAAGGTGCATAGCTGAGGTTCTTAGGGACATGGTTTAGTGCTAGAGTTATTTGGACTTGACGATCTTGATGGTCTCTTCCAACTGGAATGATTCTTTGGTTCTATATATATTTGATTATACTGAAAGCAAAACAAAAGCTTTAGATCCATAAATGATGCAGGCACATACACACACAGCCCATGGACTAAGCCAATAACTAAAACTCACTATCTAATGACCTAGAACATGAGACTTTCCCCTAAATTAAGGTTTGCAGAGAATAAATGAAAACCATGAGAGCCAAGGATGAACTGTCTTCTAAGAAACAGATCTTTTGAAACCTACTTTTAAAATGTTTTTTTCTCAACTGAAAGTATCTTATACTTTTCCTTAAGCAACTGAGGAGTCTGATTAACACAATAAAATTAATTTTATCTTTATTTCTGTATCAGGCTGGCAATTAATTAATTAGATAGGATGGACCCTACTGACTGTTACTGTTTTATCCATGCTTCTTAATATCTGTCCTGTATTCAAACAGTCCATTTTTTCTGGAAGATGGACCTGAAGTCAGCAGTTGCTTTTTACACCTTGGAAAACTGAATTACAATAAAGAAAACAAATAAACAACCTCCAGAGATGAGTACATTTCATTTTACTTGGTCTCTGAGATCAATAAACAAAAGATTGGTTAATGCTAATTATGATACTTGTGCTTCTGATGTTGAGAACTGTTATGGAGATAAATACACACATTATTTTGTCTAATAATGCTGTACACATATTTGATGTCTTCTGGCATCAGATAACAAGATTATCCCAATGCAATGAACATCACAGTAGTAGCGTCTCAGAAGATCTGTTGATCCAGTGTGTTCAACTGCTAAAATTATCTTTGACTGATCAACTGGTCAAGGAGAACTACTCTTTCCAATCATCTGCCGTTGCAGCCACATTTAATGAACATGGCTGGGAGTGAACAATAGTAGACCATCTTTCCTCAAAGTGAAATTGAATGTGTTTCCAACTTACTGCCAGACAAGAGACTTGTTTGTTTGCAATTGTGCTTATGGCTGATCTCATAGTAAGAGCACTTGCAACTGCCTAGGTGCACTGCTGAAAATCACCTTTGAGCATGGAAGTTGTAATCCACAGAACGACTGGCCTAACGTGAACATAAATCTGGTCCAGAAAACATTCCTTCATGTTCTGATTTTGGCTAAAACAGGACCATTTGTCTTTCAGTAATTTTTCCTTTCGGTTATGTTTCTTCTACGTAACTGCACTTTTCTGAAGTTGGCTACATGTTTTTCAGAGTGTCCACTTCCAGAACTGGTAACGCCTGATGTTTATAGTTTTACTGAGCTAACAACAGGAACGGAATGCAGAAAGGCGCTTGTTTATACTAATTTCTACAGCAACCAAGGTCATTGATAGATCTTTCATGTTCCACAAATGAAGGGCCATAAAAGGATCATGCTTGCAGGAAAAGGGTGGACAGAACAGGTGACCAAAAATTGACCAATTAAGGTATTCCAACCCATACACATCTTATTTGGTTTAAAACTGAGGCATCATGAGGTGCTGGCTCTCTTCTTTCATGCCTGACATCTGAAGAGGACCCTTCCCCTTTTTCTGCCTTCAATCCCAATCCAGATTCCAGTCCATGCTTTCTTGAATCCAGTTTCCAGCTACTGTGGAGGCCAGTCCAGGACTTCCTGGTGTCCACTTTGCAGCGACTAGCCTGACAGCAGCCACCACACCACACAATTCTGTGATCATTTGGGAGAGTGACTATTGATTTTGTATTTTGCACTGTTTCTCTTATTACTATGTTTACTAGTAAAGCTGTTGTAACTTTCCAACCCATAAGTCTCTCTTTTCCTCCATTCCCTGGTGGGGGGGGGGGTGGGGGTTAGCAGAGAACATCTGGTTAACACCTGTTAATTGCCTGCCCAGTCTTGAACAGTGACACTTCAGAACAATTGGCACAAGGTGAAGGGAAAGCAGAAAATCACCCTCTAAATAACTTCAGCACATAGTCAAAACCATTCAGAAAGTCCATCTGGGAAATTAAAATCAACTGCATGACCTGTGCAAGAAGACAAGTGCAACATATGATAACTTATCTGATACAGAATGGGTGGATGCAGATACAGGAACTTACCAACCATTGCACAAGGAGAGCATGTGCTTGGTAGCACAGCTTGGTTTGGATCCTGCTTGTGTACATCAGGATCCTGGTACTTCCCAGCTCAAGTATTTAGGTTTTCTCCTTGAGGAAACCAAGGCATAAGGAATGATGATGTACTCTCTGGATCTTATCTCCATGTAGGACTGGGAGGAAAGAAAGGAGTGCACTTATGGCTTTACCAGCAGAGGTACAAACCACGTAAACTGCAGCCACCGAAATGGCATATTTTCAGATTGTGCAGTCTAAACTAGGGTTTAGTTTTGATTAGGAAAGAAGCCAGAACAAAAAATAGCAAAAAAATCTCCAGGATTAGAAAGGAAAATAGAGTGGAAAATTTGATCTATAAAAGCATCAGTAACAAAATATCTGCTTGTCCCTGAAGAAACAAAAGGAATCCCCATTTTTCAGGTTCTGCATAACAGGCTTGTGTTTACGAAATGCAAAATTAAACTAAATCCTAAATGTGACTAATATTCTTAAGTTAATTAGAGAAGAAGAAAGTGTTACTTGTGAGAAGAAAACTTATTTTCCTTCAGGCTAGGATTCCAGGTCTAATGGTTCACTGGCTTGCACCTCTGAAAAAATTTTGTATATAGAAAGGGTTTCTGTGAGGCAAGGCATTACAATGCATTGTTTCATATTGCTAAGTTCCTGCAATTTGCAAACAAAGATAGATGTTACTAAAACCAGCTGGAATTGGGACATGACTCATTTTAGGACAAAGAAATCAGTGAAGAAGCCTCAGAAGCAAAGGTATGTGGTGGGCACGGGGCCTCAAAGTGGTCTGTCCATGTTAGAGATTACTTGTTTCCAAGAAATATCTCTTGCCTTGTATGGCTAAATATCCTAGGAAAAGCTTCTGTTTCAATTCAAGAGGTGGTTGAGTCAGTACCAGCCCAAGGGTGTTTCATAAAGACTTGGAAACAGAAGCTGGTGTGGATGCTGGGAAACATGAGTGATCTTATGTTATGAGGTTTTTTTAGCACCACCATTGTTTTCCCTTGTGAAAGCAGGGGCTGTTTTAAGAGACTTTCTTTAATTAGGACCGCTCTCACAGGTATTTTTTTAACTTTGTCCTTTTCTCATTTGTTTTGAAAGAAAACTGTATTGATATAAAAACATCCTTTGAAATGATTAACTGTATACCGAAGTTAGCAATAGTTCACGATCTATGTGGATGACACTCCTGGTCTGTCAGGCTGCCTTTTCTGCAAACAAAAGAGATGTTATAGCAGGGCTGACAACTGTATAATGTCAGGGGCCATATGGACTGCACCAGCTTTGCTAGGATTCACTTATTTTCTTTTCTAGCTGAGCAAACTAGAATTACTAACTTTCAACCAAGAGTCCTAAAAGAGTTGGCTGAGACCTTTCAGCTTGTGACTTTTTTGCTGAGCATACAGAGGGAATAGGGTATTGGTACTAGAGCGGACTTCCAATCATGGTATTATGTTCTCTTCACCACAAATGCTTCACATGTCACTCCACTATCATATGAGTGCGGTGGGTAAAGAAGAATAATATTAATTTCACTCTTTTGAACCTGCCTGAGAAGAGGGTTCCCATTCCACCCAGCCACTCTTTTCATGGGGACACTGGTGTTATTGGTAAGCTGGATGATGTTATCCCCTTTCCTGCGTATTTATTTCCATAGTTGGGAACTTTCAACTCTTGAGGCAGAGCTCAACTTTATTCATATGATAAAACACTTAAATACCTATCCTCATCTTTTTTACTTTTGTGACATGATTACCATTCCCAGTAGCCTCTTCTCAAAAAAGGAAAACAAAAAAGAGATCTGAGTACATTTTCAGAAATGCTGAAAACTCTGAACCTGTTGTCACCTTCAGTGGGTTGAATATGCATAACCTGGCAATGCTGTGTTTATGAACCCATCACAGTGGCTTCAGGTAATCTGTAATCCTTGATTTAGGGTGAGATACTGTGCTGGTTTGACTGAAAATTAGTTAATTTTCTTCATGCAGTTAGAAACTGGTTTTTTTCATAGCTAGCACAGTCATTATTTGGACTTCCTTTGAGAACAAGAGATAACACCCCAGAACAGAGTTAACGATTTTAATTCCTCTGGTCTGAGAGCCAAGGACATTCTAAGTGCTCTGCCCACAGGTGTGAGGCATTGAGGAAGGGGATGGATGGGGCAGAGCTTGACTGACATCCAGACTAATCAATAAGACTTGCATCCCATTAGCGTCATGCTTTGTATTTAGGGAGAGTCAGGATCTTCCAGTTACTCTCTCTCTCATGTTCTTCTTTGGTTTTTTTGTCAGAGCCGGGGCAGTTCTGTTTGGGATGTTAGTTTGGCCTTTTGCCATTTTGTAGGGGCCTCTGCACCTTTCTGCCTTTTTTCCTCTTTTCTCTTGCCAGGATCAGCTGTTTGAGAACAGGTGCTGTATCCTGGGACTGGCAGCTCAGTGTGGATGGAGTTTGTGAGGAATTGCATTGAGTATCTTTTATTTTAGATTCTATTTCTATTTTATATATATATTTACTAGTAGTTTATTAGTATTTCGTTATTTTATCTCAATCCAAGTTTCTCCCTTCCGTTTCAATTCTCTCCCATATTTGGAGGGGAGGGGGTGAGTGAGCGGCTATTGTGGTTGTATTGCTAGCTCGGGTTAAACCACGACAGATACCAGTCCACGTTGTCAGGTTATACTTTTGTAATGCATATGTGCTGCACATAGATATTTTAATTTACTGAGAGTATAACATCTCGCTAAATAAAAATGATTTGTAATTTTAGCCCGAGGTCATTATTGCTGTTCTTTGTTTTGTGTTTATTATAAAAAGCCCATCGAGTGTATCTCAATGGTCCTAAAACCTGCCTTGGGATTGTCTACTCTATTCTGCATCTTAAATTTATAATATTTTCTTCTTCTGGTTCATAAGATGAAACTTTTTGTTAGGGCTTATAGTACAGTGATGCATACTTTTGCAACTGATTTTAGTATTCTGACTAAATATCCTTTTTTAGATGGCTTGTGAGACTAATAGGCACCTCTATAGATTTTTTTTTGTTGATATTGTTGTACCTCAAAGGATTTCTGTAAGCTTTCAGTGTATGTAGTGTAAATGTAACCTGCTGTTTGGATCTGTTAGACTGAGACCCAGGAATCATGAACAAATGTGGTATATTGACCTATTATACTTTCCTGTATACTGCTGCATTGTAAGAATCTGGAACACAATCTTCTCTCGCACACACTGAAAAAAAAGTAAGTAAGAATGATGTTTAATTAGACAAAACTTTTAAAAAATAAACAAAGGTGAAAATCAGATCTCATTAAATTTGAAATAAAAAGCTTGCATGAGTAAGTGAATGTCATATTCTCTGTTAAACTGGAGATATTGACCTTTGTGTGTATTTCCACGAATTCTATCAGGAAGACATTTTGAGAATGAGTGGGTGTAAAAGGCAAAACCATACAAGAAAATCTTCCTAGAGATTTAAGCATAAAAATACCACATATTGCTCAAAAAATTGCTCAACTGCATGTTCTAGAAAGCTTGCAGGCTCAGCTGGAAACATCACACTCCTTGAACATGGTTTGTATGCTGTTCCTTTGCATTTATTACTGTTCCCTGTGGGTTTTGGTATAGGGATCATAAGAATGGCTCTTCTGGGCTACATCAGATGACCAGCAGGACTAGCAGGCTGGTCCAGTTTCTCATTT
The DNA here is from genome assembly GCF_036013445.1 of Caloenas nicobarica. Classification (NCBI taxonomy): domain Eukaryota; kingdom Metazoa; phylum Chordata; class Aves; order Columbiformes; family Columbidae; genus Caloenas; species Caloenas nicobarica. Next base: position 342,510 of record NC_088266.1, read on the forward strand.
CTCTCTGGAAGCAGGCTTGTGGGACACCAGAGGACAGCTTGCTGCTGGCTTTGCATCCCCTTGCCAATGGCTGGAAGGAGGCCATCACCAGCACCCATCCTTCATGTCACCATCTACTTAAACCTCATGGGGTGGGGGTTAGTCCCCCTGAGTGGGCCTTGCTAGCAAACCTGATAAAGGCAACAAGATGGGGTCCTTGGAGGAGGGAAAACAGGAGACTGCATGGAGCAAAGGAAAGGAGTGTTTACATATTCTCTCCTTCTCAGGCCAGCCTTCCTTGCTTGTCCCTGTGTGGAGTTGCCCTGAACCGTCTCTGCTGAACACCTGCACACATATCTGTGACCAGATTGGGTACTTGGATAAGGTACAAACAGAGCAAACGTAAACCCAAGCATCTGCTTCCTCCTCTGGGATGAGAGGTCTCCTCCACCTGTACTCCTGGACCTACAGCTGTGTCCTGGGTCATTGCGGGGAGCAACGAGAGGAGGTGGTCTGACTCAGGTGACCACAAACTGACCAGTTGGAGTATTCCATCCCATTCACAACTTCCTGTGTATAAAAGGTGGAGACCAGAAGGACTCTCTCTCTCTCTTCTCTTCTGCTGGGTCTTCTGCTGTTTGCTTCATTTCTGCTTCTTTTCTGCTGTCCCTGCAAGCTGAGGCCTCATGACAGACTGAGTCTAGTTCCGGTTGGCTGCAGGGTCCTGCTGGAGTAGCTGCTGGGAATTGCAAGACTGGTTCTATAATATTTGTTCTGTGCTATTATTCTCTATGTTTATTTAGTAGCATTAGTAAAACGTTTTCAAATTTTCCAACTCTCTTCTCTCTGTCCTTCTTTTCCTTTCCTCTCAAAATCACCTGTCCTTAGTGAAAAGGGGGAGGAGACAGAGGGGCGGAAAATGCGAGGGGGGAAGAGGGTTAAGGAAAATACATCTGCTGTGGTTTTTGATTGTCTCCCCTCGATCAAACCACAAGCAGCTGTCCCCGGCAGGGTCCAACGGGTAGGCTCATCTGCAGTGATGTGAAAAGCTCTGGAAATAAATGCAAATACCGAAAAACATGAGTCCACTAGCCCAGCTGCTGAGTGGTGGAACTGGGTCTACTCCAGAGATCTCTTTGATATCTTCAGTGGTCAAGTGGTCTTATTCTCTTCTGAGAGGCAGGAGGTCACAGAAATGGTGGCAGCTCACCTACTGCACTGACAGTGCTCTGGTGATGTTACTGTTAACCTCGTTGTGTGTGTGGCTGCAGAAGGAAGCATCTGCCTTCCCTGGTGTTTTACATCCTCATGGGCACCTAGTTTTGGATGAGGATTTTAACTTGCCCTTATGGAGGGTGGATCTGGACAGAGATATCAGGGTTTAGCAGATATGTTCAGGCAGTTCACACCTATGCGAGACCACCCCTTTCACATGTATATAGGTGGGAAATGGCATACCAAGCCAGTGTTAATGAACCTGTATTTAATGCTGTAACATCATGTGGGTCTGACATAGGCTGACATCTTCCACAAGCTGCTGCCTCATATTCACAGCTTTTTATGTTACATTTCAGTGCTTGGGATCAGCCTCTTGACAGTTTAACAAAAACTTGGCAGAGGATGTGAACCTTCTAATTGCCCTGTAGAGTTCTGCCTTTCTCAGAAAAAGGAGAGACACACCTTTCTCTCAACCTCAACAGCAGTGAGACCTTTGCTCCAGCTCATTAGGACACATCTTATATACTTACTCTCAAAGGATTTGAACTACCAGCACTGACGCTGTTGTCGTCTTCTTTCAGCTTTTGTACTGGCACCTCCATTCTCCTTCCTGGGCAAGGGTACTCTCTCCAGACACATTCTGGACACTCCTTTCAGCCTTTCCAGTGGAGTCATCCACTCTTCAGCAGGATTCCTGATGTGCTGCACAGTCAGAAACTTTGAGGCTCCTCATGCTATGGACAGCCATTTTCATCCGTTCAGTTGACTGATGATGGAAAAAGAGTGGTCAGCAGAGGATGAGGTCCTTATTGCCTTAGGGATGAAGGGTACCAGGAGGGAGCAAGTCCATGTCTTTAGTAGGTAAAGAGGAACTGTGGCACCGGACGGGGAGGAACCATGCCTGGAGACATGTCTCCCGAGATAGGTGGTGCTGCTGGGAATCTGGCTAACAAAAGCTGATGGTTGGACTGAGACTGTGGACAAGCCTCTGAAGACGGTCCTTGTGCCCTCCCTGGACATGGAGAAAGGCCCAGTAGCAAGGCAGGGGAGTCCGTGCCTGAGCCCGGCAGTGTTTCTTTCTCTGGGCTGCCTTTGTTGATGGGGAGAAAGATACACCTTCTGTTGGTTTTACCCTAACACCAACCATGTTAAACAAAAAAAGTATGTTTATTATTTCATAAACAATTGAAACCTCTGCTTACCTGGGCCCAGGTTAAATATTTTCTATCACATTACAAAAGAGTGACAACAACCCCTGAAGTGTTATTCTATCCCATTTTTAACAACATTACCAGAGAGTCTTGCAGACATGCCAGAATGGGGTGCTGTGACCTCGTACAAAGCATACTCCCCCAGCCACAGAGTCTGCCTGGAGCTTGGGATGAACTATTTCCCTTTCTTCCCCTAATTAGACTAGATTTTCTGGTTCTATTCAATAAGATGGTAGCATAAGTTGTTGCTCACACCTGACCGTAACAGTGTCTGTTCAGCCCCCTTCCCCTGCCATCTCAGCTGGCCCAAAATTCATTCTGAGGGCCTCTGGCATTTGATAATATTTAGCAACAGATCGTATAGAAGGTGTTTTATGATTAATGGTATTTGGAAAAATATCATATACCCTAAGTTTTACACCCTGTCTATTCATGTGCCAGCAAGTGAAGATTTGCAGAGTGAGGTAATGTCTCTAATTAAATCAACAGATACAACTGGGAAAAAGATAAATGCTCTGGAGCAGTTAACATCTTCTTCAAGTCTTAACCAGAAACTGCAAATTTCTAGTGAAGTTCTGTCTGAGAATAGTTGTGCTGAGTTTCACTTAATTTTTAAAATCAGTTTGAAGTAAAAGGCTGGTTGGTGAAAATGTGAGGTGTGATGAGGGGTGCAAGGAGCAAGGAGCAAATAGTCAGTGGCTATCCAGAGTTGTTATGTGAATTAGCTCTCTGGTGATCTTGTGGACCAATTGCCTATCAGCAGCTCTGGACCGTTTTTCCTTTCATTTTCATCCCAAGGGAATTTTCTGTGCTCTGAAATTACAATGCAAGCCAGTCTCCTAGGAGAGGACAGTCAGTAGACTTGCTTAAAAAAAATGTGCCCTTGGTTTGAACTAAAAATAGATGCTCCTGATGAAGCCAGATTTTCATTCAAAATTTCCAAAGGGCCCGAGAGTTCTGATTAATTGGTTTTCCCCAGAAGGTGAACAAAAGTGCTAAGCCTTCATGCTCTACTTCAACCACAGATCCAGATGGAGACAGCTCTTACAGAACAGCAGATTTTTTTTTTTACAGCAGGATGCTTTTAAACTGCAGGTCAATGTAGAAGGAAGAGGCCGTCAGTGAAGGAACCTTGGTGTGGATCATCACAGGCCCAGCAAGTTAGAGCTACACCAAAGCCTGTGTTTCCCAGAAGAAAATAATATTTAAAGAAAAGATCAGAATCTGAACACCCAAAATAACTGAGCAGAGGCTGAGTAGAGTTCCTAAAATGAAAGACGACAACCATAAGGATGCAGCTGTGAGAACAGGTCAGATCTGCCTTGTCTTTTAAAGCATAAGGGCTCTCCTTTCAGAAATGTCCTCTGTTGAGAGTGGTCTGTCCTTTTCTGAAGACAAGGGCAGAACAAAAGCCAGTGTTTGAAGCTTTTAAGGCTTCAAAATTGTTGTGAATTGTATTTTACCAATGAATGTAAGCTGATGCTAGATCAACTAAAATCAGGTGAAGTCTCTGTCTTTGGAAAAGAAGATCAGACTGAAAGGGAAGTTCTTTTGTGTTATAGGCAACAAGAAGATAACTACAGACAGAAGGGACCACATACTGCAGGGCACAAAACACCAACCAGCACCTCAAACTAAATATTTCTTGTGCAAAACCCCAAAAGATTCATAATGTAGTGTGAGAAGAAAAGAGAGGGATCAGTGATGTTTCAGTGCTATGTGTACGTGCCATGGGCAGGTATGTGCAGTTCTCGAACAGCTTCAGATGTTGAACCATGTCTCATTCTGCAGGAAAGACAGAACATCCATAACAGTCCTTGACAAACTGGTGAGAGATGATTCCTTCCTGAGGGTTCTGGAGGAATCAATGTAATCATGAACATCGGGCTAAGTTGTGGCACCCTGCAGATGTCACTGCTGCACCCATCCTGGGCTCCAGAAGATCTTCTGGAGCTCACAGGAGCTCTGAGCTTGCTAGAAGATGCTTTATTGCCTGTGAATCAATGAACTAACTGCCTTTCCACACATTAGATGTTTTGTTGTACAAAGTCTAAGGAAAGACAGAAGAAGATAGGAATAGATATTTAGACATTTTAATGATCTCTTCCCATGCCTAATGGGAAGGAGGTTAAATGCTGAATTTCATAACTCTTCAAAAAATTTTTGATAAGTACTGACTGGAGTGGTTACAAGTAGCCTGTGAAACTGTCCAATCTCTGCTTGAAAGTTCTGAATTTACCAGAGTTGTAAGATCTCAGGGCAATGAACTCAAGCTGGTAATCTACAGATGACTGAAACCACCTCTGTGTAATGATACTTCATGACTAGGCATGTTTGTATCTATGTGATGCAAGCCATGCATGCACAGATCACAATAACTCCAGACTGATATGCAAATACAGATGGAGAGTGCATCAACTAGTCAAATTAATAAAGCAAATACAATTTGCAACTGTTAAAAATTAACAGTGATGTTCTGTGCTTGGCATGTCCTGTGCATTTGGTGTCTGTCTTTGTCTCTACTATCTCAGGAATGTTTTCACCTCTGTTTGCTTATGAGACTGTCTAAAGTTTGTGGACTGGGTGGGATGGAGTTTTCTTTTGGGAGTTTTCTTTGCTATGGTAACCCCTGAGAACTCACAAACTCACAGGCCGGGATATCTCAGATCATAGCTCTTCAGCTTAAACAAGGTCAGCTTCTCTCAGCCTGTTTCCCACGCACATTCACTCTTATATGGACTTCATAAATACTTCCATAAAATATATCTGGCCTGTACTGGACTATTGACACCTTTGAACTACTCAGTTGCTCGAATCATGCAATTTGAATGCACCAGTGAGAAGTTTGCTGGAATCTCTCCCAGCACATCTGGTTCTCACTTAATGAAGTAGAGGTGATGATGAAGGCTCAGCTGGTTCCCAGACAGTACTAGGAACATGTATCCCCAAAAAATCTGTCTGTTCCTTTGTGTGCAAGTACTGCCCTGCTGTGATCACCAAATTGCACATCTGTGCCAGACCTAGGACCTCCCCCCATCTCCCCGTGAACTGGTGCTGTCTATAAGCTAGGATCTGCAATATGGACTCATGCCCAGTGTGTTTGTGCCATGGTGAGTGCACACGGTGATGATAAAGGACTGTTCTTTTAAGTGAGACACTGTTGTTTCATCTGTTCATCAAATCTGAAAGTTGCACCCCTTGGACTTTGGAGCCTGGAGCTCTGTGTGCATCACAGAGCAGGGAAACTCACTTGATTGCCTTCAGTGAATGAACTAAGACGTCCCAGAAACTCAGCTTTTCCTTTGGCTCTTGCTTTTGTTTACAATGAAGATGCCTCTCTGAAGCCAGCCTTGATCCAACCTGGTTGCTCACAGAGTGAAATCCTGTTCAGATGGAGAGGCAAGGGGCTGGAAATTCAGAAAACAAGCCTTATGTGACATGTATCATTGAAGGCCGCACTGAATAGAGGGACTGAGGTTTCCCTTTATTGAGAACTCACTATGAATGTAATAATTGTAGACACAAGAAAAGGAGTTCTAAGGACAGAGTAAACATTCAGATTTTTAACTCATGGACTGTAAATAGAATTAGGATCTGTCTCTCATGTATGTACTCTCCACCCAGCAGCTGATCAGCCGCATGTTCATGCTGCATCAGCAGTTATTGCTGCCCATCCTCCCATACTAGTCTGAGTAGAAGATTGAGCAGATTGGGTGTTGCGTGCAAGATGAACTGCTGACGAGTCAAACGACTCAGCAGTGTAGCTTGATACAACTTCTTTTTTAATCCAAATGCAAAGCTGGAACAATGGTAGTCACCTTCTGCTGATCCTGGCCCATGGATTTCTCCTGCTTTAAGCCAACCTGCCTTGAAAACAGGAAAGGGATCAATCAAATGAACAGCAAGCCACGTAAATCCTGGGAATGCAGAAGCATCCCTGGGGAATGTCCTTGCTCAGCAGGACCTGACTTTAGCTTGCTGGATCAGATGTCTTTTTATCACCTTTCCTTGCCTGAAGCAGAGGGTGCAAAGGAAGGGAGGCACCTGTTTTTAACATCTCTCCCCACAGAAAAGTCTTCTTGGGTACCATAGAGCTAATGTAGATCCAGGAAAAGAGGTGTGAGTTCATGATCTTTGCACGTGTAGTTTGCACACTGATGGCTAGAAAGGCAGAAGCGAGAACGTATTTCAGGATAGGGTTCCACACAGGGGCAGGAAGGAGAGGAAGGGACTACTTTTACAGTAGGTTTTACTGGCTTCGTTTCTGCTCATTCTGAGCTGGACAGGAATTGAATATGTTTTACTTAGGGAAGTTCTATTTTGTAATTGGTGTAATTAGTAGAAAAGTTGTAGAAGATTATCCAAATCTTATCCTTTGTTCCTAGGCAGGCTTAGATTTAGGTATACAGAAAACATTTGTGTTTTCCTACCATTGCAAAGACATAGGGGGACCATGAGCTACATCACAAGTGTAAATGTCCATCTGAGGCAACAAATTTATCAAAGTGCCTGTCAGTATTGCTTGAGCACGAACTAGAGGAACTGTCTAGGATCAAGCAGTCACACTTATAGTCTTTTTGATAGCTTTTCAAACCTTACTTCTGCATTAGAGCAGGCTAGAAAAGTGCCAGGGTGAGAACTAGGAGATGACAACGCAAATAACTAGTGATATTTCAGTTCAGATTGATTTAAACGGTTTGTAAGAAATTGACATATTTTCTTAAAAATATCCTAGTAGTAATTCTGTACAGTAACGTGCATGCGGACATCACAGGGTTGGGGTTAAAGAGGAAAATACACTGCTTTCAACCCAATATATTTTGCTTGTCTTGTTAAATTGGTGCCTCGTTTAGACTGGGCTTCATACACAGATGAGCATTACTTTTGGCTGGGAAGTCTGTCTATAACCATAGCTTAACCGTTAATAGCCTAACATTATTTTTTTTTTAACCCAAGAGGCATAAATAAATTATGTAAGTGTTAGAACCCCTTGATTGTTTGCTTTGTTTTTTAACATTCAAATTCTCTTCTGTAACTTTGGGTCTGCTAACGCGTCTTCTTGTGAAAATCCGTCTTGAGGCTGTTTGCACCTCTCTGCCAGGAGATGGCAGGACAGCCTTGATGATGGCGGTTAACAGTCACCCTAAGCTGTCATTTTGCTGGGTGACTGATGTTTAAGCAGGGGGAAAAATCAGGGAGCTGTTGAGGTATGATACAAACGATCAAAACTTTACAGATTTACAACAATGGCTTTTCATGCTATCTCTAAATTTATGTCCTCATGCTTTGCATATAGTGATGTGTTATGGCTTGATTTCATGTCATCCATCCCTCCGGCTGAAACAAAGTGAAAAGTCAGTTCGAATGTGTCAGCTGGGAGCAAAGGAGGTTGTAAAGGGCTGGGCTGTCAGGAAGACCTTGGGTCAGGAAGGATGGGATGATAGTGTCAGTTTTTAGCTTAGAACTCAGACTGCAGGACTGAATTCCTCAAAAAGAGGTCACAATAAGCACATTTTACAAATCTGTGGGTGGGAGACAGCATCAAGTGGGACTGAAGGTGCTGCACTGCTGCGCAGTCTAGACAAAGATCCTGAACCTACCTGCATGCAAAATGGGACTCTGTATGTCAGGAACAGGGTTACCAGGCAGCAGCACTGGCTGAAAGCAAATCAGAGCTGCTCCAGCTCACGACTGACACCTGCTAAAATGTCGCAGTGTGGTGCTGGAGCACCTTGCAGTCATCAGGCTTCCTGGTCATCCACCAAGCAACAGTGTCAGTACATCACCTAAGATGCACCCAGCCCATGGAGGAGTCAAAGGACCACACATGACACAGCCAGCACAGCAAAGGGTGTTTTAGCTGGCCAACCTAAAGGGCATGGACATCACCCAAGCTGTTTCACAGCTGGAGCAATTTTCTGCTGCACGGGAGACCTGGTTCAAATCCCTCCCTCTCCTGAGCCACCTCCTGGAAACACACCTTCATCGGCAAGTTTTAGGCTGTTTTCCAGAAAGGTGCTCTTGATCTACCAGACTAAACAGTCTCTCTTTAGCTCTATGAGTATTTAACTACTTCATAGGAAGCTGAATAACAGGCAGGAGAGGAAAAGCCTTATTGTAAGACATTTCAGATCTGCTGTTCAGGGTTTTGCGTGTAGGGGAGCAAAGACTGATTCTGAACAAATTAATTGTCTTCTGCTCTTAGCTATCAATCAGCTTTTGAAACCTACAGTTTCAAAAGTAAGCTAAGACATATTACAGATCTTACAGATCTACACAACAAAAATAAGGAAACTAAATACTAAGGCATGTTTTAGACAAGTGCAGAGTTCATTAAGCAACAATCGCCTTAACTCTGTTGTCTAACGATACCGTGATGGGAGAAGAGTAAAACCAATCTACTGTATGTTTCAAAACCCACATTATCTGAAACTATAAAATCTGCAGTCATAGCAGTGGTTGTTCTGTGGTTTCCTTGTACAAAAGAATTAAGATTTAACTAGGTAACTTAGTCATGCTGCATTATTTTTTTAAAGTGTTGATTTTGTTTTGTTTTGCCTGTGAGGTCTTTGCATTTACTGCTGCACACCTTGCCCAGCCTGTAGTCTACATTTGATTAATTCAAGAGTTATAAAAATCTTTTCTTTCAAGATATAAAAATAGCTGCCCTTACATTTTAAGAAAGACCTTCTAACTCATTTTTCACAGATAAGTATAACATTATTGCAAATAAAGATCTTGTGTGAAAAAAATCTCACTTACTGGATCAAGAATCTAAACTATTTAACTGTTTCCAAGATTTCCATTGAAAATGAATTTGTACTTAAAAAGCACATTACTCTGTCTATGACCCTGTAATGATATAGTCAATGATTTTTGTTGTTACATGTTATCTCTGCCCAGGAATTTCTTAAAGCATTTAGGATTTCAACATTACCTGCTTCTGATGGTGAATTAGCCATGAAGTTGCCTCCACAAACCTTCTTGCATATCAAACCAACACACAAAACTAAAAGAAAAAAGGAGATTTTCAGTATTTTCAAGCTGCAGTTTGCATGATGCAGGTGCAGTTGAATCTGGCTTTTGCTTGGAAATATTTCTGCTAGAACCTCACTGGCAGCCGAAAGCACCAAATGCAAAATTTAGCAGCCACTGGATTCATCTCTGCTAAGTTTAAACCTTAAGTTTAAAGAAATTTAAAATAAACTGGTGTTCACCTGGCTCAGCCTACCTACCGAGAAACAATAAACCAAAGATCTCAAAGAAGATCATCTTTTGAGTGGGGGGCAAGGACAACAGAAAGATAACTTGCTTAATATATATAGAAAAAACCCCCAGAGTTATCTTTTAAAACTTTTAAAATACTGCTTGGCTATTTTCTCTGGCATTTTGCTGAGGCAGCCGCTAGTCCCTCAGCCTGCTGTTCCTCTTGGGCAGTCACCCCTTGCCCAGAGCACGGAACCACAGGACCAAGTGCTCTGGCCCAGACCCCATGGAGCAGAAAGGCACAATCTGAGCTGCCTGGACATGACCATGTCACTCCATGGCTCACAGTTTGCAGCAGAGGCAGATGGCTGTCCTGGTTTAGACTAGGATGGAACCAATTATCCTGACAGTAATTTTTCGTTTCAGTTAAATTTCTTCTAAGTAACTGCACTTTTTGAAAGTGACTACAGGTTTTTCAGACAGTGTCTGCTCCTAGAATTGATAATGCTTGATGTTTATATTTGTTACAAAGGTAACAGTAGGATTTATAAGCAGAAAGGCTCATCACTTATCACTATAGGAACCAAGGACGCTGAAAAATCTCTTATGTTCCATAAGTGGAAGTAGATGAAAGGATCACACCTATGGTGGCGAGCGGACAGAACAGGTGACCAAAAATTGACCAATGGAGTATTCCACCCCATACATGTCATACTCAGTTTAAAGCTGAAGGATCATGGGGGGGGTTGTGCTGTTTTCTTTCATGACCAGCATCCTTGAAGTACTCTGCCCATTCTTCTGCCTCCAATCTCAATCTGTGCATTCCTGAATTTGGTTCCCATCTGCTGCTGAGTCTGGTTTGAGACCTCCCAGCACCTGTCCTGGAGCATCAGCAGTGCTCACCACCACACGCAGTTCCATGATCATCATCAGGGAAGCTCAATATTGGTTTTGTGTATTTTTCGTTGTTTCGATTATTATTATACTCTTTTATTATACTCTTTTTCATTGTTATTCTTTTATTGAGGTGGTTTTCATTTTCCTACTCATAAGTCTCTCTCTCTTTTCTCCTTTCACTTTCCCTTCTGGGGAGGAAGTGGTTAATAGAGAACACCTGTCATCTGTTTGAGTGCTAGCCCAACCTTAAATGGTGACAATGGCCCACAAATTACACATCCTCTTCACTTCAAAATGTCTTCTGTGTCCTTGCAGGCTTCCCATATATACAAATAGAGATCCTTTTAAAACACATTTTGATTAATTTCTGCCTTTTATTTTTTTCTGGCTGCTCTCCCAGTTGGGGGAGGCTTCCTCTGCAATCTCAGCTGTGCCACAGGGATAGGGCAGGGCAGGGCTGTGCACAGACCTTTATGTCTCTTGCTGTCACTAGTCACTTGGGTTTTCTGCTTAGGACAATGAATTTCTAGATTTCAATTGAACTGGAGACTTTTTAAACTGGTTTAAGCTTAAAAGCATTCCCGTCTTCATTGGAGTAAGAGGTCAAAGTTGTGACTAGTGGGGAGACGCGCCACGGGATGCTCTGAGGCTCTATGTAATTCATCCCTGAGCAGAACAGTTGCCTCCCTTCAGGAAGAGATAAAAGTTTGCACATTAACACTTGAAGATGTCAGAACTAAGATGATGACGTTGTATAAGGGGAATATGTAGAACAAAGGTCAGAAAAAGGGTTGAACAGCACTAAACAATTAGCAGCCTGGAATGGCATTTGCCTTCTCTCTTTCTTCTGCAGAAATTGCTCTCTGCTGGAAATGAGGTTAATGGCCTTCTCCCCACAGCAGGGATCTTGGATACAACCTGCCTTTCACCAGTTCAGGGATCACAGTAATACAGGAAGCTGTATTTGTAAAAGGAGCTCATTCATCTCACTATGTTAAAAATTGACTCATTTTGCCGTAATACAGAATTATTAATTAACATGTCACTGTTTTTTCAAGGGATGACTAAAGCATCTGAAGTATTCCCTAAGATCTTTGTCCTAGTTCACTTGGAATTAGTTACTCAGAAAAACCCATAGAATGAAAATTGTTCCCTTTGTCTGTGTGTCTGTGTACACATGCACACCGGTTTAGCTGTGGTGATCGCTCTGTGGATAGAAGCTTTTCTTCAAGTCACCAAAACCCTGGGAACTGTATGCCTATCATCACCAGTACCGTGAAAGTTACTTTCAGAAATTTCATACTTGAATTGAATGAGTACTTTGGGATTTAAAATATCAACACATCTTCAAGATGTACAATGCACTCCACTGAATGGCTTTGATTATTCATTGGTTGTTGATGATAGATTATTCATTGATTATTAAAATAATTGATTACTATTTTTATTAGGCAAGATGACTTCTGGGGTTTGGTTCTGCCTTTTTTCACCAGCCCCTCCAGATATGTGATGAACATTACCAGTCCTATTACTCCTAATGGAGGTTTTATCTGAAATAACTAATCAATGCTCACTGCTGAGTGCAACTCTTGGAAGACTTTTCGTGTCTTCCTCATGGCAAGATTATACAGGCTGGGAGCTGACAAACCCAGTACCTACGTAGAATCACACGTGCTCTAGATCAGTAAACTTGTTTTTTTGCTTTTCAACTAAACTTCCAAACTGAAATTTCACCTGCGCTTCTATCTACTGAGTTAATAAAAAATATTATATTTTTCTAACAGGTCCCTGAGATGACATCTTGAAAGAAGAAGACCTTGTGTGAAAGAAAAAAAAAAAAGCCAAGAAATATTGGAAGTTTAATTGGTGGTGTTCTTTTTATTTCTGTCAAGGTAGAAAATCAAAGGGAAATTGGGAAGAGCATCCCAGGGAGTCTTTGCTCAAAGCCATGGCAAGAGTTGCAGAAAATCATTCTAGATGACAGCATTATTATTATTTAAATCTCTGTGGTGGCATTGTTTAAACAGTGGAACTATTAAACCAGGCTTGAGAGTTGGGTGGGGAAAAATTTAATGAAATATAACGCGGGTAAGTGTAGAGTCTTGCATCTGGGTAGGAACAACCCCAGGTTCCAGTATAAGTTGGGGAATGACCTGTTGGAGAGCAGTGAAAAGGGACCTGGGGGTCCTGGGGACAGCAGGGTGACCATGAGCCAGCACTGGGCCCTTGTGGCCAAGAAAGCCAATGGTACCTGGGGTGAATTAGAAGGGGGGTGGTTAGCAGGTCAGAGAGGTTCTCCTTCCCCTCTACTCTGCCCTGGTGAGACCACATCTGGAATATTGTGTCCAGTTCTGGGCCCCTCAGTTCCAGAAGGACAGGGAACTGCTGGAGAGAGTCCAGCGCAGCCACGAAGATGCTGCAGGGAGTGGAGCATCTCCCGTGTGAGGAAAGGCTGAGGAGCTGGGGCTCTTGAGCTGGAGAAGAGGAGACTGAGGGGTGACTCGTTCATGGGGATCAATATGGAAAGGGGGAGTGTCAGGAGGATGGAGCCAGGCTCCTCTGGGTGACAACCAGTGATAGGACAAGGGGCAATGGGTGCAAACTGGAACACAGGAGGTTCCACTTAAAGATGAGAGGAAACTTCTTCCCAGTGAGGGTGCCAGAGCCTGGCCCAGGCTGCCTAGGGAGGTTGTGGAGTCTCCTTCTCTGCAGACATTCCAACCTGCCTGGACACCTTCCTGTGTAACCTCATCTGGGTGTTCCTGCTCTGGCGGGGGGATTGGACTGGATGAGCTTTCGAGGTCCCTTCCAATCCCTGATGTTCTGTGATTCTGTGATTCCGTGATTCTGTGAGATGGGAAAGGAAAGGCAGCCATCATGGTCTTCATGCTTCAAATACCTGCTTCCACAGTGCTTCTCACAGGGCCCTGAGCCCTTCTGAAAAGGGACTCTTAAATAATTAAAATCTGCAATATGCTCACTGGGAAACTAGCAAAGAATGAGTAGACTCTTACTCTCCCGTTAGGCATTCTGCCTAGTTGTATGTCAGACTGCAATGCTTGTCGGTTGATATCCTGGGTCTAGATGGAATTTTCCAACAAAATTTGCATTAAACCTATATTAAAGCAGAGTTCAGACTGAAAGAACAAACCAATTGGGGAGGGTCAAAAATCACCACAGGGATGTTGTTGCATGTGTGATAAATTCAAGAATTTCAAAGTGAATACTGTACATCAAAATAATCCACCCATAGTTAAGGAACAAAATATGTTAAAGCACTTCAGATTGCCCTAAATCTTGCCAAAAGTGATGAGAAGTATTTTTGTGGCTCTGCTGCCAAATCATGCTATTTTTAAAAAGAAACACACATGTTCTGCAATATTTTGTGCCTAAGAAAGTAACTTGGCTGTGAAAAAATCCCTTATCTGGCTGTATAGTTTGTATACTTCCCACTTATCCATATTTGCATGTCTTTCAAGCGTAACCTTAACTGAAAAATTTGAGTTTATTGTACTTTTTTGGAGAAAATTATCTCATAATGGAGTAATTACAACATCCTTGTAAGACTGATTGGTGGAAGACACACTCAGAGAGGAGTTATGAATGGTTCACTGTCAAACTAGGGTGTTGTATCAAGTGTGATTCTGCAGGAGTCTGTGTGAGCCCGCACTATTCAATATTTCCACTTAACACCTTGTATTGAACAGATTTTGCTTACATTTGCAGATGAAACCAAACTGTGAAGGATGACTTCTACAGGGAGACACTTTGGAGTAAGAATAGTCTTTCCTGGCAGCCTGGAGATTCAGTCCTTTGGTTTTTAATGAGTAGTGTTGGTCATGGGCGGGTACCGTGTAACTTCAGCAGGAGTACACGGCTCCACGTAACCACGTGGGAACAAGTGGCCATGGAGCAGTTTTTAAAAATCTAGGGATTACAATGGATTAGAAATTTGATGTGAGACATGAAATTAAAAAAAAAGAAAAAAAAAAGGCAAATAACGTAACTGAGGGCTTTATAGGAGATAGCATTTCCTTGTCCAGGAGAAGAAGGAGCACAGTTCAGTGACAGGAGAGCAGGCAGGCCAGGCTGTCCAGTGGACACTTACTGACGGCATGTACCTAAGCAAGGCCAGATCTCGTACGACAGCCTCATCACACAGAGCTGATGGTGACGTACTAACTCTGTGCAAGGCCTTTCCAGATATTAAGACCAGCTGTTGGTGTAAGGAATCTTTCCAGGGAAGTGTTGCAGAAGAAGGAGGGACGGCAACCTGGTGCACCAATATTTGAGGCAAGACACTTTCATTGCCTGCTAATGCTGAGGTGAATGCCTTCTTCTAGGCCAGAGGAAGGTTGGTCATTAAAAATCACAGACCCAGGTGGCTAGTTTTGAGTGTCGTATTAGGCATCTGGGCGCACAGAAAAGACTGCTTTTGGACATGGCATTTCCCTGCAGCTATCTGAGTTAGAGTGGAAACCACCCTGTTTGGGCTTCCCATGGCCCAGGCTACCCTGCCAGACGCTGCTCTTATGAACATCAAGAGATGGGCCCTCCGGTTCATGATGGACATGGTCAGGCCCGAGACACAATGCCTATGAGGAGAGGTGGGGTGGGATGGGCTGTGTTAGTCGGGGAAAAGGAGGCTGAGGGGGATCAAGCTGTGGGAACAGTTTGAAGGCAGTTACACAGGGGGACAGAGGCAAATGGTTTTCATTGTTTCCAGACAACATAAAAGGAACAACAGCCACAAGGTGTGTTTGTCCTGGTTTTGTTAAAAACAAGACCAGTTTCTCTTTTAGTGAATTTTCCTTTCAGCTAAGTTCTTCTAAGTAACTGCACTTTCCTGAATTTGGCTGCATGTTTTTCAGACACTGTTCGCTCCAGAGCTGATAATGGTAGCAATGGTACGCAGAAGACCCCCAGGTTTAGACTTATTGCTATGGCAGCCAAGGTTACTGATAAATTTTGCATGTCCCGTAAGTTAGAGGGGCGTATTTGCAAGGAGAGGCAGACAGAACAGGTGACTAAAATTGACCCAAGTATTCCATCCCATCCACGTCATACACCCTATAAAAGTGGGAGATCACGAGGGTCTCGCTCTCTTTGACCATGGCCGGCATCTAAAGAGGACCCTGCCTGTCATGCCTGTGATCTGAGGCCTGGTTCCAGACCCTGCATCCCTGAATCCAGTTCTGGTTTGCTGCGGAGTCCAACCCAGGACTCCCAGATACCTGCCCTGCAGCCGCTGGAGCAATTGCGCTACCCCAGGAAATTCAAGATTGGTTTTGTATTATTTTCTCTATTTATTAGTAGCATTAGTAAAGCATTTTTAACTTTTCCAACTTGCAAGTCTCTCTCCCTTTTCCTCCTATTACCTTTGCTAGTGGGGAGGGCGGAGGGTTAACAGAGAGCATCTGCCACGGTTTATTTTCACCCTGCAGTAAAAAGTGACAGTGCTTTAAAAGCTTCAAGCTGGACATCCGGGGAAAAATGTTTCCTAAAGAGGATGGTGCAGCCTTGGTACGGGTCACCAGAGACGTGGAGGATGTCTGTCCGTAGCGAGATTCATTTGACTACACAAAGCCACGGCTATCCTGATCTAGTATTGTGAATAGTCGTACTGCGAGGAGGAGACTCCAGTGATCCTGTCACACGAGCCCTGTTGGGATTATGCAATTTTGTTCTTTGAGGTCACTATATTTCCAGGAATCTGTCTCAGAGCCACAGAATCACTGAGTTTGGAAGGCACCTTTGGAAATTGCCTAGTTCTCTCCACTCAGGGCAGGGTCAACTAATGCCAGTTGGCCAGGACTGTGTCTGCTCAGGTTTTAAATATATCCAAGGATATATTCAAAGAACCTCTCTGGGTAACCTGTGACGATATTTGACGAACTTCACGGTAAGAAATACTGTTAGTGAAACTCTCTGTATTTAAGTCTGTGCCTATTGCCTCTTTTCCTGTCACTGGTACCACTGAGAAGAGTCTGACTCCATCTTCTGAACTCCTTCCCATCAGATATTTATGTATATTGGTGAGACATCCCCTGAATCTTCTCTTTTTTTTAGGCTAAAGAATCCCAGCTCTGTCAGAGCTCCTTGTAGGCATAAAGAGTGCACTAAATAAGGGAGCTGAGAACAAAATACTTGCTGCATATATCCCGTTGTGGTTTGACCGCGGGGAGACAATCAAAAACCGCGGCAGATGTATTATCCTTAACCCTGTTCCCCCTTCCCCCTTCCCCCACCTCCCCCTTTTCACTAAGGACAGGTGATTTTGAGAGGAAAGGAAAAGAAGGACAGAGAGAAGAGAGTTGGAAAATTTGAAAACGTTTTACTAATGCTACTAAATAAACATAGAAAATGATAACGCAGAACAAATATTATAGAACCAGTCTTGCAATTCCCAGCAGCTACTCCAGCAGGACCCTGCAGCCAACCGGAACTAGACTCAGTCTGTCATGAGGCCTCAGCTTGCAGGGACAGCAGAAAAGAAGCAGAAATGAAGCAAACAGCAGAAGACCCAGCAGAAGAGAAGAGAGAGAGAGTCCTTCTGGTCTCCACCTTTTATACACAGGAAGTTGTGAATGGGATGGAATACTCCAACTGGTCAGTTTGTGGTCACCTGAGTCAGACCACCTCCTCTCGTTGCTCCCCGCAATGACCCAGGACACATCCTTATTGTCAAAGCGTGGGGTGGGTCTTGCAGGACAGGGTGGTCCAACAACATGTCCCAGGTGTCTGCATCCCCACAGGTCCTGATTGTATGGATATGAGGTCCTCTGAGGCACTTGGCCAGGACTAACAGTGAAGATAGAAGGATGGAGTCTGGTGATCTTAGAAACAAGCAGAGGCAAGAGGGAATATTCCTAGTTTGTATTTTACCCCACTGAAATGTTCAATGGGAAAGGAAAGCCTTGGTCTTATGTTTCAGTGCAGAAAATGTCTATAGAAAAGGAGTCTGCTGTCTGAAATAAAACACGTGAGCTGCAAATACTCACACAGATGTGGCGTACAAAGGATTGAGTAGTGTATAACATTTTCTGTTTTTTTCAGCGATAGGGAACAGTTTGGGAAAGAGGAGTGTTCTTAGAAGACCCTACTTTCAGGTTTGTTTTCAAGAACAAACAAGGACTGGATGGGATCCTGTGACTGAATTCAGATTCACAGCTGTACAAAACTGATACAGCTTAATAGACTTCATGGGAATTGACTCCATGAATATTCAGAGAATGTACTAAAAATAGCTTAGAACAAACCCAAGATCCAGAATGAATCTTCAGACCCTGATTCACAGCAAAGAAAAGCAGCTTGTATTCTAGGGACCACTTTTTGACTGGGCCCACAAAACTATGACTAACTTTGACACAGCAGCAGATGGCACTTCCCACAAGCCTGTAGTGACAGGAGCGAGATTTCTGCATTCCCATCTCTGTGACCTTTGCTATACCCCACACCTTTAGTACATGCCACCCCTTCCAGGAGGAACACAATGCTTGCAAGTCTGCAGCTTTTACTGGAGCTGTCTGTGCAAAACCCCAGACCTGCAGTGCTGCAGGGTTTAACGAGCCACACTCCAAATCCAGCTCTCTGCATAGTGATTTGTGTCACCTTCCATCACATAGCTTGGAAGCTGTCGTCACTCTGGTAATTCCCAGAGAAATCTGGACTCACTAATTGTCTGATGTAAATATAATCCTCAGAGAGGCTCATATTATCATCCCCTCCCACAAGTCCTAATCCTGTGAGTTGAAATTCCCCATAGCTCCCAGCCTGTGTGACCCTCTAAAGTGGAATAGCACTCTCTCCATTGTTTCAGACTTTGAACATTTATTTTATGGTTTAGTGTGGGGGTTTTTGTTTGTTTGGGGGTTTTTTCTTTTGTTTTTGTTTTTTTCCCAAAAACTGGAGCTGGGAGTCACAGCCACCATGATATGTTCCAGGTCCATGTTCTGTAAAGCTCTTGGTCAATGAAGGCTGAGCTGAAATTTTGATTTAATCTTTTGTGGGGTTACACAAGGCACATCTTCCCAGAGCAGTGGAGCACACCATTCAGGAGAAGTATTAATCCTAATTTTGAGGTCAAGATGAATGTGGGGGACAGGTATCATATAGGTTCTTGACTATCTACCATGATATGCCACAGATGATCAGAAGAGTGGTCTTTTCTTGGTGCAATGAAGGTGAACCGTGTAAGGAGCCATTGAAAGAGGAATGTTGTTTCAACAGCTTGGGATCTGAGGCCTGACCCCAGTGAGTAGGGACTTAGAGATATCCAGCTATCAGATCTTGAATGTAAACCAAAGTCTTTTTTCACTATTCTCAGAATGCAAACTGATTCATGTGGTTAAAAGTTAAGCTAGGGGGAAGGTTAGCCAGAGAGCCAAGAAAGTATACCTTCAGTGGAAATAAATAAATAAGGGGAGGGGATTGTTAACATTAGATTAGTGAGATAGGTAATCTAAGGCAGGGCATCTTGGGAAGCATTGGGTAGTTTGTAAATCCTGCAGTACCCAACCGATGGGGAACAGGAGAGGGAACTGTGGCCAGGATTCGGAGGGGATATAAGCAGCAGCTTTCTGCCTTGTTCCATGTGCCTATCTTCGGGTAGAACACCCAGGTTTGCAAAATCGTTAATAAAATACGCTTTGCTAAGAGATCCTGCCTGAGCCTATTATACCGGCAAGGTAATTGTTTCCTACAAACTGTAGAAAACTGGGGCTTTCATATCCTGACAAGCATCAGTTCAGAGCAAAGCTGGGCTAGGGTGGGTCACTGTACACGTTGAAGAACGCATCAGGTATACCAGCATCACTGATACCTCCAAATCTTCTTTGTCAAGTATTCTCAAAATTTCAGTGAATATCATCTCACAAATCCCTGTGCCAAAGCTCACCAGCGTCTCTGCCAGACACAAAAGAAACATGGCTAACTCAATTTTTCAGTTGGGGGAAATGAGAAATGTTGTATTGAAAAGCTAGTGGGTAAAATGTTATGGTAATGTAGGGTTCCACTAAAAAAAACAAGATACAGTAGGCAAGGGAAGATATGTAAGTGCCCATATATGTGTTTAAGCCACTGGTATGCAAAGCAGTTAGCCCACGGATCTCCTTTAAACCACAACAGGCCACATATAGCTCCCTGAGTTACCAGTCTTTGCTTGCAAAGTATAGCATCATACAAAGGCTTCCAAGGCTTTTCAGTTGGGATCAGTTTTACTGTCTATTCAAGTTGCCTGGGAAAAAGGAAATCTCTCTGCAAATCTCCAGGCTCCTTGTGTCTGACACCAACATTTCTTCATTGATCCCTTGAGACAGGCACCTTTGCTTCATTTCAAAGAAGCATTTCTTCATGGCCTTCAGCCAGATTAACAGTTAAGACTGTATGTTTTACACCCTTTTCATCCTCTCCTGACCTTGAGGTTTATGGCTGGAGTTTATGGAGTTGGGAATTTCTTTGACGCAGACTCATGTTCTGGCAAAGATTTCCAGACCTTACCTTTTCACACTAGTAAAGTCTCTTCAGCAGAGATGAAGCGATGCTGACTTGGAGACCTCTGAAGATGTTGGTTGTGCAGGGATTTCTCCCCCTTTCCACAAGGAACATTTTCCTGGGGCAAAAAGATGAGCTTGAAATGGGAACCCAAATTCTCTAACTTCTTCTAAGGTCTAAGTGCCTCTTTTTCTTAGTGAATTTTCAGTTTTCTTATCAGGTGAAAAGCTCTGAAACTCACTAAGCAGTACTTTCTATATTGTTTTGGTTTCTATCACAGGTAGGGAGAGCACGGTGTTCTGCTTGTTCCCTGGCCAGGAGCCCAGATGAGGGAAGACCACAATAGAACAGCTTCTTGTCCACCTAAAATGTACAATGGGGCTGGATATGGGAGTGTGGGACACGGCAGAGGGTCCATAGCCCACATCACGTGTAGCCCAGCGTACCATAGTAAGGACTATGTTCCACTTACTTGCCCATTTGTGCGTAAAGACAGAAGCGATTGTGGCAGTTGCACATACCCGAGACGAGATAGACCCTTCGATAGAACAGTTGTTGGCTCTTTAGCAGCTTTTGTGCCCCACTGTGTCTGTGCCCACCTACACGCCTAGGATGGCGCTGGCAGTCACCTCCTCACACACCCGGGGGCAGGGTGACTTCACCTCCCCCAGCTGGGGGGCACGAGGGGCGGGACCCTCAGTCGATTGACAGGGTCCTCAACAAAGGATGTGCCCAGAGAAGCTGAGGAGCTTCTGGACCATGTTGTAATGCCCACAGCCAGATCTGACCAGGCTATAAAACGGAGTCCCCACCGAAGACCCCCTTGGAGTGGTCTTCTCGGAGCAGCGAGCCTGTGAACTGAGGCCCTCCCCTTAGACTGTGACACCATCTAAGGAGACTTCCCGGGACTGAGAGTGCCTCACCTCCTCCTGTGCTGAGTGGTTATTTACTGGATATATCCTTGAGTGAGCCCTTGCCTAACCCAGGCGAGTGATTGTTTCTTCTGGGTAACCTTGAGTGAGAGGCCTCTGGTTTTGTTTCTTGTGAGTGAATGTGTGCACGTTGTGGATCCCCGTTATTCTTATGTTGTGGTACCCCAATAATCTCCTCAACTGGTATACAAACCTGTATTTTATGTTGTTGGAGTGCTAAATAATTGTATAAACCCTGTTGCTAGTTGGTTTATTGGCTACACTTTTCCAGCTAGAATAAAGTCTGGTTTGGAAGTTATTGTCCACCTAAAATTGACTTCTGGGGTGCCTCCATGACAGGGATCAAGCCTGGAGATAGCACCTCTTTTCTCATCTACCTGCAGCCTGAGCAGTAATTCCCGTAGTGTGTTTATAAGGATGCCTGAAATTGTGATAGTGAGACCAGGAGAGAAATCAAAAGTGGAAAATTCTGGGAATTCCAGCCATTATGTGCTGTTGTATTATCTCTGTAGTGCGTGATGTAAGCAACAGCAAACAGCTTCTATCATATTCATTAAAAACAAACAAACAAACAAAACGCACAAAACCCAAACACCTTAATAGGCAATTTACATTAATCTATTTGCATGAATTTACAGGTTTTTATATGCGTTTACCTCCACATACCAAATATTTTTTTTAAATATATTTACTACAGTGTCTCACAGTGTAGGAAGAAACTGCATTTGTTCTCAGCTTCCAAACAAAAAATAAGGGCCATTGATTCATCAGGAAATGCTCCCCAGCTGTTCAAATAAAATAAGCATTAGCAAAATACATCCTAAACAACAACAAAAGAGCAAACCATATCTTTAAGCAATGTGATTTAAATCTCTTCCCATTTTAGTAGATGTGACTTCATTTCCGCATTACCTACTCTTTTCAAATATTGCCAAAAAATCAGCACACGTGTCACAGGAATTTCTATTGTAACACATAAATAGGAAAGATTTTACTGTAAAACCTTCCATGGTATTTTTTTTGCATGTGAAAACCACAAAAATTGAACCTTGCCAGACATACAGCCAAAGAGCTTTTCACAATAAAACTAGCTCCCCTAACTTCTTTGGGGCTCTGCAGAAAGCACACACAGTTCTTCCTTTCTCCTACTCTTCTTCACTTCTCTCCCACAGCACCTCCAACCTGACCATGAAGTACTGTGGGCAGCTATCCACGTGGAGCAGGAGAACTCCAAAGACGTGTTGTGGGAAAGCTCACTGTTGACAGCCTCTCTAACTCCCCAGATTCATGCTTGCTGCAAAAATATAAAGACACCTTTTGCCATCTAAATGTTCTCTCTGAGGATATCTGTTTCTTGTGCAAGGCCACTTCTACCTTTTGCCATTCCCATGAGTTATATGGTTCAAATGGGTTTGTCAGGAAAAAAATAAAAGAAAGAAAAAGGCGAACTGGCTTGTGAATACCTTCCTACATGCTAAATTGAGTTATAGATCTTTAGAAAGACATGAGTCAAAACTGTAAAAAGAATTCTGTATGAAAGATAACTGACAGATGAAGATGTACCTACTATGATCATGGATGCAGTTCCAAAAGCAAGATGCCCTGAATTGGGTAATTAACCCACAACACTGCTGTATTTACGGTGACTAACAGCCACTTTGCCAGAAATCTGAACTGTAGGCATTACTTTGCCAGTACTTCAGGTACAGGGAGTGATAAGAAATCTGTTCTATTATTCAGGAATCCTGTATTCTGCCTGTTCATTTTTCAATTAAGAAATTTTAGGGAAATGTCTGCCTTTGCCAGAAATGTCAAAATTTACCCCATATCCACAATAACAGAAACAAAATCTAGTAAAATTGCTTCCAATACAATAAAAATAAATTGTTTATTATTAAACTCTTTTGTATAGAATTCATCTAATAAATCTGACAATTCTGCCATAAAGTCCAGTGCAGTTCCGTCCCGGTTAATACCTGACTGCATTTCACAACATCACATGAATTACAAAGAGAAAACCATGGGGAAGCAGATATCTGAGAAAGCATAAACCTATCTATTAGGGAAGAAACTGTTTTCCTGGCAGTGTCAGGAGAAAACTCTCCTTTCTGCAGCAGCTTTGTGTTCCAGCCTGCACTGTCGACCTTGATTCCCAGTGTAAGACATGAGCCTAGTGAGATCTCCATCAACACTGACTGAAATATGGAGCTCGATCTTCAGCCAAGAACAACTGGAAGGCCTCCAACCACCCACCCCAGATGTATCTGGCATTTTTTTGAAGTAAAGAGGCTGAACCCACCTTGCAGAAAGAAAACACATGGGCAGTGTTTGTTCTAATTCCAGGGAGGTTTGTGAGATAGTGTCCTGAGAATTGCCAAAATGCTGTGTACTGAAGTGGGTATCAACCAGTAATTTTTCATATTGCTGTGAGATGAGTAGTGTTGGTCAGATTTATTCCATGACTCTCCACAGAAATAAATACTCATGTAGTTTGAATCAATTCTCCAAAGCCAAAAACCAGATTAGTGGAAGAGCTGAGCAGAGGATCACAGTCTTTATCTACCTGTACCACATCTACATTTGTCATGAAAGTTCAAGTTTCAATGTTTTAGAAATGCTCCTACTGTTTCTTTCAATTCTAAATTGAGTTCATCTGACTTGACTACTGAGATGACATAAATTTCTGTGGATGATGGGCATCCCACTCCCAGCAGGGGAGAGTTCCCTCAGCTAGATCAGGGTGACTGAGGCTTTGCCAGTCCAAATCTGGAATAGAAGACCTCAAAGAGTGGAAATACTTCACCTCTTTGACGACCTGTCCAAGGGCTGCATAAACATTTGGGAAGAAAGCTTTTCCTAAAAGCCACCCTGAACCTTCCAAGGTAGAATTCGTGGCTATTGCACCTTGTGGTACTATCCGGTAACACTCAGTTTTCATCTGTCCTCTTCATAATTGTCCTCCAAGTAGCCATAACTGCTAGTAAATCAGTCCTTCAGCACTCTCTTAATCTGACTTACCCAGCTCAGATCCAACCATCTCTCCTTATAGTTCCTGTGATCCAGGCATGATAATTCTGGTCACCTTCCACTGAATTCTCCAGTTTTTCAGCATCTCAGGGTCTTCCTGAGCAGCTGGGAAGAAGCCAGGGAAGATACATGGTAGAGCAATGAATTAGAAAGGTCTTGGCCAACTGCTGAGAAATGATGGCCCTGTTGACCTGGGAGACTTGACCCAAGTGCCCTTCAACTCTGAGCAGGAGGCTGAATCCATGGCCTACCTTGTAGCCTTGATCTCTTTTCACAAAAGAACCCAGCTGCTCTGCACTGGACATAATTAATGCTTAGGGCCTTGCTTACAGGAATGGTTTGCTATATCTTTGAAAGAAAATATATTTGAGGTCTATGGTCCCTTTCAGAATCTATCTGATATTCTTCAATGAAGACAAAACAGCAGTGCTTCTATTAAGCTGGCTGGACATTTTTATACAGCAGAAGGCTGGTCTGGCTGAATAGAGAGCTGCAGCTGGAACTTAGGAATAAAAGGAGAATTCATAATCTTTGGAAGAAGGGGCAGGATACTCAAGAGGAATTCTGTGAGGTTATGCAGGGAGAAAATTAGAAGGGCCAAAGCCCAACTAGAGCTGAGCCTAGCTACTGCTGTAAAAGGGAACACAAGATGTTTCTATAAATATATCAGCAACTAAAGGAGAGCTAAGGATCCTGTGATGGATGCGGGGCGAAACATAGTGACAGAAGATGAGGGAAAGACTGAGGTACTAAATGCCTTCTTTTGCCTCAGTCATTAATAGTCAGAACAGTTGTGCTCCAGGTAACCCAGCCCCCTGAGATGGAAGAACAGGGATGGGGAGCAGAATGAAGGCCCAATAATCCAAGGGGAAAAGGTTGGTGACCTGCCACACCACTTGGACACCCACAAGTCTATGGGGCCAGATGGGATACACCCAAGGGTGCTGAGGGAGCTGGCAGAGGTGATCGCTAAGCCACTTTTCATTACCTATCAGCAATCCTGGCTAACTGAGGAGGTCCCAGTTGACTGGAAGTTGGCTAACGTGATATCCATCTACAAGAGGGACTGTAAGGAGGATCTGGGGAATTACAGACCTGTCAGTCGGACCTCAGTGCCAGGGAAGGTTATGGAGCAGATCATCCCAAGTGCCATCACATGGCAAATACAAGACAGCCAAGTGGTCAGGCCCAGTCAACACGGGTTTATGAAAGGCAGGTCCTGCTTGAGCAATCTGATCATCTATGACAAGGTGACCCACGTAGTAGATGAGGGAAAGGCTGTGGATGTTGTGTACTTAGACTTCAGTAAAACCTTTGACACTGTATCCCACAGCATTCTCCTGGTGAAGCTGCATCTCATGGCGTGGATGGGTGTACTCTTTGCTGTGTAAAAAACTGGCTGGATGTCTGGGCCCAAAGAGTTGTGGTAAATGGAGCCAAATCCAGTTGTTGGCCCGTCACAAGTGGTGTTCTCCAGGGTTCAGTATTGGGGCCAGTTCTGTTTAATCTCTTGATCAATGATCTGGAGTGGGGGTTGAGTGCACCCTCAGGGTGGGAGTCTTGATCTGCTGGAGGGTAGGAAGGCTCTATAAAGGGATCTGGACCAGCTTGATCATTGGGCCAAGGTGAATTGTACGAGGTTTAACAAGGCCAAGTGCTGGGTTCTGCACTTGGGTCATAACAATGCCATGAACGCTACAGACTTGGAGAAGAGCAGCTGGAAAGCTGCCCAGAGGAAAAAGGATCTGGGGATGTTGATTAACAGCCAGCTGAATATGAGCCAGGATGTGCCCAGGTGGCCAAAAAGGCCACCAGCATCCTGGTGTGCATCAAGAATAGTGTTGCCAGCAGGACTAGAGAAGTGATCGTTCCACTGTACTCAGCACTGGAGAGGTCCCATCTTGAATACTGTGTTCAGTTTTAGGCCCCTCATCATAAGAATGACATTGAGGTACTAGAGAGAGTGCAGAGGAGGCGATGAAGCTGGTAAGGGGTTGGAGCACAACACTTATGAAGAGCGGTTGAGAGAACTGGGGCTGTTTAGCCTGGAGAACAGGAGCCTGAGGGGAGACCTTATCTCTGTCTACAACTACCTGAAAGGAGGTTGTAGCATGGAGGGTATTGGTCTCTTGTCCCAAGTAGCAAGTGATAGGACAAGAGGAAATGGCCTCAAGGTACACCAGGGGAGATTTAGATTGTATATTAGGAAAAAATTATTCCCAGAAAGGGTTGTGAAGCATTGGAACAGACTGCCTAAGAAATGGTTGAGTAACCATCGCTGGAGGTGTTTAAGAGGTGCACAGGTGAGGTTCTTAGGGACATGGTTTAGTGCTAGTGTTAGGTTATGGTTGGACTCAACGATCTTGAGGGCCTCTTCCAAGTGCTTTACAAGTGTCATACTGCTTCCACTAAGATTCCTTTGTTGATTAGAATGGGGCCTGTTCTGATTCATTTGTTAGGATGTGTATTTTTTTAAAGGTGAATTGTTGATTGTGCACAGGATTTTAATTTACCTATTAGTTTCCTGGGATCCTGAGTGATGTCATTTGTCTGGAAAAGGTCTTTGTAAAAATAGATCTTACTGGGCACAATGGATTCCCTGATGTAATGCTTCGGTGCCTATATGCAAAGATTTCAAAATAATCAGTGAAGGCTAACCTGGAACATTATGAGGTTATGAGTGTTTCCTCCTAGTAAGTGAAACAGGAAGCAATTTTTTAGGGAGAAGATGCAGACAACTGTGGATAGCAGAAAAACAAGTCTTCTATGTATGCATGAATTCTCTGTAGATATCAACCCTGCATTGCTAGATGGTGCAAGATCACCCTGCTATTCTCTGGTGGGGCAACTTCACATCCTAGAGTCTTCAACTGCTGTGACAAAAGCAATGTTTTCTCTCTCTAGATGATCACAGAATCACAGAATGTTAGGGATTGGAAGGGACCTCAAAAGCTCATCCAGTCCAATCCCCCCACCGGAGCAGGAACACCCAGATGAGGTTACACAGGAAGGTGTCCAGGCGGGTTGGAATGTCTGCAGAGAAGGAGACTCCACAACATCCCTGGGCAGCCTGGGCCAGGCTCTGGCACCCTCACTGGGAAGAAGTTTCCTCTCATATTTAAGTGGAAGTCCTGTGTTCCAGCTTATACCCATTGCCCCTTTTCTTACCATTGATTGTCACCAAGAGCCTGGCTCCATCCTTGTGACACCCACCCTTTAGATATATTTACAAACATTAATGAGCTCACCCCTTAGTCTCCTCTTCTCCAAGCTCAAGAGCCCCAGCTCCCTCAGCCTTTCCTCACACGGGAGATGCTCCACTCCCTTCAGCATCTTCGTGGCTGCGCTGGACTCTCTCCAGCATTTCCCTGTCCTTCTGAAACTGAGGGGCCCACAACTGGACACAGTGTTCCAGATGCGGTCTTATCAGGGCAGAGTAGAGAGGGAGAAGAACCTCTCTTGACCTACTGACCACCCCCCTTCTAATCCACCCCAGGTCCCATTGGCCTTCCTGGCCACAAGGGCCCAGTGCTGGCTCATGGTCATCCTGCTGTCCCCAGGACCCCCAGGTCTCTTTCCCCCACACTCCTCTCCAACAGGTCGTTCCCCAACTTATACTGGAACCTGGGGTTGTTCTTGCCCAGATGCAAGACTCTACACTTGCCCTTGTTCTATTTCATTAAATTTTTCCCCGCCCAACTCTCCAGCCTGTCCAGGTCTCTGGATGGCAGCACAGCCTTCCAGTGTCAGCCACTCCTCCCAGTTTGGTGTCATCAGCAAACTTGCTGACAGTCACTCTATTCACTCATCCAAGTCATTGATGAATATATTGAATAGTACTGGTCACAGTACTGACCCTTGAGGGACTCCACTAGATACAGGCCTCCAACTGGACTCTGCCCCATTGATCACAATTCTCTGGCTTATTTCCTTCAGCCAGTTCCCAGTCCACCTCACTACCCGATTGTCCAGGCCACACTTCCTCAGTTTAGCTGCGAGGATGCTGCGGGAGACTGTGTCAAATGCTTTACTGAAATCAAGATAGACCACATCCACCGCTCTGCCATCATCTATCCACCTGGTTATGTCCTCATAAAAGGCTATGAGGTTGGTCAAGCATGACTTCCCCTTGGTGAAGCCATGTTGACTGCCCCTAATGACCCTCTTATCCTTGATATGCCTTGAGATGGCACCAAGGATATGTTGTTCCATTACCTTTCCAGGGATGGAGGTGAGGCTGACCAGTCTATAGTTACTCGGGTCCTCCTTCCTGCCCTTTTTGAAGACCGGAGTGACATTTGCTTTCCTCCAGTCCTCAGGCACCTCTCCCATTTCGCACAACTTAGCAAAGATGATGGAGAGCGGCCTAGCAATGACTTCAGCCAGCTCCCTCAGCAACCATGAGTGCATCCCATCTGGACCCACAGATTTATGGATGTCCAGATTGCTTAACTGGTCCCTAACCCAGTCCTCATCAACAAAGGCAGACTCCTTCATTGTCCTGACTTCCTCTGGGGCCTCAGGGGTACGGGGCTCCTCAGGACAGCCTCCGGCAGAGTAGACAGAGACAAAGAAGGCATTCAGTAACTCTGCCTTCTCTGTATCTTCTGTCACCAGGGCACCCACCTCATTCGTCTGTGGGCCTACATTGCCTCTAGTGTTATTTTTATCTGCACTGTATTTGAAGAAGCTCTTTCTGTTGTCCTTGACCCTTCTTCCAAGGTTTAATTCTAAGGAGGCCTTAGCTTTCCTAGTTGACTCCCTACATCCTCTGACAACAGCCTTATATTCTTCCCAAGTGGCCAGCCCCTCCTTCCATGATCTGTAAACTCTCTTCTTCCACTTGAGTTTGGGCAGCAGTTCCTTGTTTAACCAAGTAGGTCTCCTGAATCCCTTCCTTGACTTCCTACATGTCAGGATGCTCTGATCTTGAGCTTGGAAGAAGCAGTTCCTGAATGCTAACCAACTATCTTGGGCCCCTTTACCTTCAAGGACCCTTTCTCTTGGGATTTCCCCTAGCAATTGCTTGAAAAGGCCAAAGTTGGCTCTACTGAAGTCCAGGGTTGTGATTCTGATCTCAATGTCTACACCAAAACTGGGCAGAGAAGTCCTTCTAACAAGCAGCTAAGATTACTCCAGCAGGCCAGGAATTTGTATGGTCTCCTACATTGGAAAGAACATTCTGGAGAGGGTGTACAGTTTCTGAGGACAGCATGGAAATGGGAAAGAGGCAGAGAAGAGATTAGTCTTCAACTTCTTGTTGGGCAAACATCCGTGGGGCTCAGTGAAGATTTTGCAGGTGGATTGTGTTATATGGTTGTGCTGTTGAGACACTTAAAGATTGTTATTTACTTCCAGAGGTCACCAAAAAGTTTCTGAATGCACTGAGGGACCAACGTAAGCAATGACATCTAAAAAGACTAGTCCCTGCAAGCTTGCCCCAAATCTAATAACTTCTTTTTTTTTTTTTTTTTTTCCCCCTAACGAAAGCCACTTCAGTAGAGCACTAGCCATGTCAAAAAAGAGAAATGTCACAGCCATGAGCACATGGCACACACCAGGTCTTCCCTGCAAGTGTCTTCAGGATCTTTGCTGCCCTCACAGGTAGCCCTCTACACTCACCACATCAGACTCTGCTTCTCTAACATCTGCTTTCACTGCCATCTCTTTCTCCCCTATCTTTTCTTAGCTTTGTGTACAAACATTTATCTGTCCTTTTTCTTTCTACTCCCTTTCACAATCCCTTTTCCTCCATTGGTGGAAAACTCAATGATATATTTTTAATTAGATGAAAAAAAAGGTGCTGCAAGTATGTTCATTTTAAGCATTGCTTTGACTGTTCGGAGTGGGTTCCAGAGGACATTCTCGCAGATGGTACATAGTATAAAACGACCACATCAGCATGTAATGGCTCTAGTTACATTAAAAAATTGTCTCATGTGTCTTGCCGTTGTGTGGAGAGGTAATTGGTGATTGTACCTATGACTATCTTGACCGTTTGATTTATGAACCAGGGAGCACTAGGTGGTTTCCAGTGGACTGGCTTACTGCCATACTGATCATGTTCCAGGCCATTGGAGCGACAGCTTGAATCCGAGCTGCATGTCAGCAGGAGCATGCTGTGATGCCCTAGCTACCCCTGAAGCTTGTGAAACTCCACCACACATGTTCATTCTCTTTCAAGTTCAGTAGTGTCATGTGCATTTCATGAACGTGCTTATGATCTGCTTAGCCTTGGACTCACATAGCAGATAAGCTCCTGATTGCTGCCAGGAGCACCACAGTTTCAACTTCAAAGGATCACACTTGAGAAATCCCCCAAACATCTTGCAAGGACCTCACTCTTTATCTTAGAAGCGAGGGTGTCAGGACAATAGTATGTTACCTGTGTTTCCTCCCTTCAAGCACATGCAAGAAAGAGATGAGGACAACAATTCTGTTACTGAAAGCACTGATTCCTGGAAGAATTAAATTACTCTCTATATATATATCAACCAATGTGGGCTACAAAACTCTAGGAAGCCTGCCATCCTGGGCAACATCCAAGAGACTATGCACACACTTCTGTGTGGGTATCTCCCACTTCTGGATGCATTGCCATAGAAAAAAGTGACCGTTACCCCAGTGAAGTCTGGCCCCTCCTGACTCATATAGATCAGTCAGGAGACCGCTAAGCGTAGATACAGGAGTTTCTGTGGCATGAGATGACACTGGGATAGGGCCAGACTGTGGGCTGACATCTTCCAGATTCTACAAGGCAAAGGGAAACTGGAGGGTCTTTTTATTCCCTACCCCTTTATTTTCCCATGTTTGTACCTCTCCAAAGCCCCTTGATTCCTTCTTTTCCCCACCTCCCCTAAATATTCCATAATAAGTCTTGCACAGTCCTCGAATGCTCTTCCCGTATGTCTTATAATGTGCCCCATACCCCCAGCTAGTAATCCCCCTCAATCTGCAAGGTGATCCAGAGACAGTGTGCTATTTTTTGTCCCAGTTTGTCCCAGTTTTCCTGGCATGCACTGGGGATCACATATACACGTGGACAGTGTTAAATTATGTGACAAAAGGCTTTTCTGCACACTCACAAGGAAAGAGAACAGAAGTGCAATGGCAGGTGGGGGAACCAGAATAACACCCCTGAGGGAGTTTATCTCTTACAATAAGGACAACGTCAGCAGACTTCCAGGGATGATGAGACTGAATCCAAAACAACTGCACTCTAACATGCTGGCCTAGCAGAATCTGCATTGCACACTACCACAGTGAAGAGTTTACCAGATATTGTAGGAAGAGATGTCGCAGCTTAGGGGCTCTTTCTTATGCATCCCGTTTTTCATTCTGGAATTGGCCTACTATTGTCAGCAAGAGATCATTTCACCTACAGTTTAGGTGAATGCAGAGTGTAATGTATTTCAATTGCCTGTTTGGAAGCACACCACTCCTATCTTTCAGATTTTCTGTTTAAGCAACTATTTTTGTTACATCTTCATCAATATATTAAATAATTATCTAAATGAGATTGGAAATTATAACTGGACATTTTTATTCCAGGGAGCATCTCAGAATCACTTTGCATTTAGCTCCCCTTTTTGCTCATTTCATCCTCCTGCTGCATTCTGTCTTCCTATGTTTTTCCACAACATTTTGTTAGCAGGATGCAATTGCATCAGACTATCTAATCCATGGTGCTCAGGTGGAATAGAAATTAAAAGAAATGTGCTTGACCATTTCTAGCAGAAATATCACTCCTTAGAGGAATAAATTGTGAGCTAAATGAAAGTAGACAGAGCAGCTTCCAGGAAGAGTTGGCATCAAACCATGAATCTGATAATTGGGTTCTGAAAAAGGAATGGCTATCAAGAGAGGCCTGGCATCTGCCTGAAAGCAATTATTACCAGACCACAAATGGGTAGGATGAAGGCACTCCCCTCCCTCTCCTACTTTACTGATGTGGCACTATGCAGCGCAGAACCTGTGATAAGGAGGACAGCATGGGAATGAGGAAGAAATGCAGAAATCAGGACAGGCAGACCACTCCAAGGACCGCCAAGCTGAGAACTGAAGGAAAGGGGAGAATGTGTGATATCTCTGTGAGGGGCTGCAGGACACTGGTCAGTCCAGACTTGCAACCTCCATCCAATTTCCTTCCAAAAGCCTAGTAAAAGCTGTTTGATGAGAGCAACAAGAAGGAAAACTGTCCTGATATGTAAGTCTTTCTCTCATATTGATCTTTATGTTTTGATTTGGGATGAATGACAAGAGGTCACCATGGCCAAATGCTCTGAAGATAGGTGACTTTGGGTATGCAGTGGGCTTCCAGTGGGATGAGAAAACAGGAGCTTGCAGGCTGTCAGGATGCAGGTCTGTGAGTTTCCCAAGTGACACTGGTCAATAATTAAACTCTTAATTGCAGGTTAAACACACCACTTCAGTGTTGGCTGGTGACTGCATCATGTACTTAAATTATTGTTGCATTTTTGCAATTCCTGTTTGTACGTCTGACAAAGGGCCTTGAATCTTCCTGTCCAGCTAGGAAAGTGAAATTTCGGGGGGTAGAGGGGCATGAAAGGTCCTTTATTTTTTTTTTTTAATCCTTTTTCAATATGGCTAATGCTAGAGACTGTAGTATTACTGTATTTCAGCCTGGCAATGTCAGCCCTGTGCAATAATTCTAACTTTACCATTAAAATTATGTCTGCTGGTTAGCGATGAGGGGATCGACTCGGTGTGCCAGAGTTCAGCAAGCTGAGAAAAAAAGTGCTTTCCAGGACAATGTGTGGGTATTGAGCTTGGGGGATATGGTCTACTTTAGGCTTTGAGAAGAAAGGGATGGAAGGTGATTACACTGAGTGCTGGAGTAACCAGAAGACACATGAGCTTGAGAAGCAAGTGCTGGGAACAAATGAGACAGCTGCAAAAGAGAACGAGAGAAAACTCATTTCTGTGTGCAGAGATGGCAGTTGTGAAGAGAAGCTGAAGCAACTACACTGTGTCTGAAAAGAAGTGAGAAATCTGACAGAAAGCTGAGGGAAATGAGCAGACAAATAGCTGGAAAGTTGAGTAAGTTGTTTAGTCCCATCTGGGACATGTTGGGTGGTCACTGGGTGAGAAACCGAACTGCCTGAGCTAGGGACTTTCTAGTCTCTTTCTGTACTGATGATCCTTCAGGTTCTGTCTGGTAGAGATCTATTCGCCTGGCTACTGGGGCTCCAACATTGAACAGGACAGGCAAAAATGTCATTCTTTGTGAACAGGGTACTGATCTGAGAGAAGTGCATTCAGGCTCCTTGGACTCATTGCTGTAATGAAAAAAACCCACTTTGTTTCAAAGGAAAACCATGCTATTGGCACCTCAGTGCAGAAATGAAGTTACAGAGAGATGCTGATAGAGAGTCATCCAGGCTGAGAACAAGAGTTTTAGAACCTCTTCTGGCTTCAGCTGTAGGATACATAATTTGGATATGGGCCTCAGGACATGTCACAGCATTTCAGCATAATCAGGCAGATAGACACATCCTCTTACTCCCATAATTGAAACAGAAAAGCTCTGCAAAAAATGCTGTTCAGTAAATAACGGGGCCACATTTCTCTGGTTCAGAAGTATAAGTATGAAGAAATGAAATATGTATTGAATTGCAGTTCTCAAAATGTAGGTTGCAGCTTGAAGCTTGATATCATCCTCACTTGAGCTAATATTCCAGGAGGTGGAGTTCTTCTAAGAGAAAAAGTTGTCTTAACTAACGTTGTGTTAGCATGAGATCACAGCAAACGTCACCATGTTCTGCTTTGGACTTGCTAATCAGTGAACTTCAGGTGTTCGGGGCAATGTTGATGTAACAAATTGAGAACTTGTCCTTACCTGGTAGGCAGATTATGAAAGTGTTCACTCCTAACTGAAGAGCTGCTTGTGACAGCAAGCATTGGATCCATCTCAACCAGCTGGAGACTGGAGGTTGATAGAGTGTAATTCATCAACTTATTCTAGATACGTGCTTTAAGATGAGATGAATCAACTCTATCGCCTAGAATTATTAAATTTCACTGCGTAGAAGGGAGTTTAAATGGGCTAGCTCAGATGTAGCTGTTTATATTTTGCCAGATTGAGCTCATTTTTTGTGGTCCAGAGCCTTTAAACTTGTAGACTAAATACAATTTTCAGGGACACTACTACACTATTCATCGGTGCTCCTTAGGGCAGAGTTTGGTCTCCTGAACCAATTAGTAAGTTTTGTACTTGTCTCTTTTTGATTCTATGAATGGTAATGAAGCATATTCTACTCGTTTGGTAACCTGATGAGTAATTATAAAAACATTTTTAAGCACGCTGTTTCTATAGGCTGCTGTAGATGTACATAGTAACCTTTTAAAACACACATTTCTGTGAAGAAGGGGCAGATGGGTAGATTTTTTTACATGTTTGCTGTACCTATTGTTGGACCCAGTCTCTGACACAGATGAAATGACATTAGGATATTTTTAAATTCAGCAACAAGCACACACAAAATCTTAAAAAAATCACTCAGAATGCTTAGATTCTCTATTAAAATTGAAAGTTTATGAAGAACTGTTAAAGCTGGTGTAAAGCACCTGCTAACACGAGTCAGGTCACACCAGGTCACAGAAGCTGGTTCTCCTCTTAGGATACTGTTAGCCATGAAGTGATAGAAAGAAATTGGACATTTGTGTTTGTAGCATTGACTCAGCACTGTGACTCTGGCTGCTCTCTGTGGATGACTGGGGTCCTCCAAAACTCCATCTTCTCTTGCCTGCCACATACAACCTCTCCCAAATCCTCTGTACAGATGTCCCAAGGTCTCCTTTCTCCTCTTTGTATCAGGTAAAGCTTCTCTCCTGCCCACATGAAGGGGCAGTGTAGGAAGCTCTTGTTCACCTTCTCAGTGTGACCCAAGGTCTGATGAGATGAGCTTTACTGCAGGTGTGTGTTCATGCTATGAATAGCAAAGAGCTGTACTGTGCTGTTACAGGAATGAACAAGAGCACCAAAAAGTGTCACTGTACAGATTTGAGGGTGACTCACTAGAAAAGGAAAGACTCATTACTGTCTGCATTACTGATGGAAAAGTAAAACATCTTAACCTTTCCATCAGACAGAAGGAGACAGTATGGTGTTTCATCCTGACCTGTGAGTGACGTGGGATATAAATCCTAATTTTTCCTGGAAGCTTTTAAAAGTAACTGATGGGTAAACAGTCACTTCTTTTGTTCCAAAGGAAGAACAGACCCTACCTGTCACTTAACTCTCACTCAAAAAGGCCAGGGTTACACCGCTCAAATATCTTGCAATCAGACATTATATCTTGTGAGCTCAAAGCCTGGAGAGCACTGTTGTGTCAGGCATGCCGTGACAGAGTGTAGTGACATCTGCAGGAGATCAGCCATAGTGCAGCATACCTGCCTGCACACATACCTCTGGTCATGATGACACATGACAGCAGTAAAAATTTGCATAGAGTTTATTTCTGTTGCTATAGCCCAAATTAAATACTTGAACGTATGAGGTTGTACAAGGTATGGAATGTAATCACCTACAATGTCCAGAAGAAACCGACACAGCAGCAACCATGACTGCCTATAAGACAAGGTTTACATTGTTTCATATGTTTACCAGGGAACTGAAATTATCTGAAAAAAAAGACGGGGAACCAATATTTCTAGGCCTTCAGAGATGGTCTCTCTACTCAAAATGGAAGCTGAAGAACACACAGAGTGAAAACAGTGAGAGACAACAAGAGAGAAGAGAGGCAGGGAGATTTATTTTCTCATCCTCTATGAGACTTGTCCACTTTCTAGACTCTGCATGGACAAGCAGCAGAAGGAGGTCACTCTGCAAGAGCATCCAACCTCATACCAGTTATGGTATGGGAGGACATGCACTTTGAAGGGTCTTTGTGCTAGTATGCCTACCCTTTTGCACTTCCTTAATGATTCCCATGCTGTACAGCCATTGCCATACTCTGCAGATAGGCTATTCATTTTAAAGTAAGAGTTGTCTTGCCCTGACCCTCTGCTTGCTTTGATTTTAGGCTTTATTTAGGGCTACAGTCACAATACTCTCCTATACTTGAAGGGGCATCGCAAGAGCCAAGACTCCTCAGGCAGTAGTACTTGCCCTGTCTTGCACTCATGCCTGACACTGCTGCCACCACAACAACATGACCATTAATGACATATCATCTGTCCTGCCTGCCTTGGCATTGAGTGGGCACAAGAAGGGAGAAGAAAATGCACCAGTGGCTTTATGGATCGCTTGCAGGTCTACCTGTCCTAAAGGTAGTGCTCCCCAGGCTAATGCACATTTTCTTGGCATCTTCCCTCACATCTGCATAAACACAGTGGGTACATATCCATACAGATACCCTGCCCAAAACACACATAAAGATTTCCATGCATTCCTGTACTTAAACACCACCGTCACACACTTGCTTATATACTAAGACAGTCACAAACTGTCCAGCTGGAATATACCAGTATATGTTCATATGGCCCTGCTCCAGGAGTAAGCTTTGGTTTCTATATGTAAGTGCTACAATGTCCTTTGTGTGACCACTGCTTTTGCAGAAATCCATGGAACCAAGACATAACCACATTGCTGTTTGCACTTTTTACAGTTTTCTTGTTGTGATGCAGGAAAGAAATTGATCTTCACTTCCCGGGTATGGTAGGGCCTGGTATCAGATTGATGCTGTTTTCTAGCACATAATGCTTTTGGCAAATCCAGGTGAGGAATCTTGTTCATAGTAGGCTGGCTCCTGAAGAACCCTGGAAAAACCCTTGGGGTGAAGAA
The DNA here is from genome assembly GCF_036013445.1 of Caloenas nicobarica. Lineage (NCBI taxonomy): Eukaryota > Metazoa > Chordata > Aves > Columbiformes > Columbidae > Caloenas > Caloenas nicobarica. Next base: position 379,277 of record NC_088266.1, read on the forward strand.
GAGATATTTTCTGAGAGACACAGGAAACTCTCAGCCCTTTGATGATAACTGTCAATAACGAGAATGGTTATCAAACATAAAATGTAAATGTGGTGACTTAAGTGCTTGGGTTTTTTTATGGCATCCAAACACCATCCATCCAGCACATTCCCACCTCTTCTTTCCACAGGTGTCCCCAGTTGCTAGCTGGCCTTTCGCGCACTGCCAGGGATCATTGAATTAATTTTAGAAGAGGGACATGATATATTTGTTGGGCAAAAGAGTCATCTGCCACCATCTTTCCCTTTTAAATAAAGTCACAAAGACAGGAGAGTCTGGTAAGACACAGATTAGGAGCCACCTCCCAGACATGGACAGAAAAGTAGAGGGAATATTTAGCTATAGAATACAGGTTTACGAGGTACACGCACCACATTGTATGTGTTCAGCCCTGGTGCATCAAAGCCAGGAGACAAACCCTTGCGATCGAATGGGTAAAAGTTAAAGAGCTGACCATTTTGGGTCTCCAATGAGATGGAGGCAGAGCCCAGGTGCAGAATACATGGAAACTCCTTGTCAAAAACAACTTGGAAAACACGATCTTCCAGGTGGTTGAGCTTGATTGTCCGGTACTTTTCAGGAATCAGCTCTTCCACATGAGGCCCAAACTGCTGCATGACCAGCACACCACCAGGTCCAACTTTAATCTCATAGAAAGTCAGGTTGGAATAGGTATAGTAGCCAACATAAGGGCCTGGACTTGGAGCAGGAACCAAGCTTTTCTCTGCCTCTCTGAATGCTGTCTCCATGGCAGGAATGAGATACTCATATGTCTGAGTCACAATATCTCCACCCTGAGGCCTGGGCCCTGCCATCAGTACAATGAAGCTCAGGCGGAGCTTGGGGATAAGGGAGAAGGTAGCTGAATAACCGTCAAGGTCTCCATCCTTCCTAATGACATCATATCCCAATTGCTCATTAATCTCCCAGGGTGTACCAGTCTTGTTAGCAAAGTATTCAGTGGAGCACTTAAACAGAGGGGTCAGCATCGTCTTCACTGTGTCAGGCTCTAGGAGACGACGGTGGTAGGTGCCTAAGAAGACCATTGCCAGCTTGGCAAGGTCAGCAGCTGTGGAGTACATCTGGCCAGAAGGCCTGTACCAGCCAAGGTCATAGAGAGGAGCTGGCTGCTGGCTGCCATAGAAACCCACAGCCATTTGAGAGCGGATCGGTGGTGTGATGTCAAAGCCAGTGTCCTCCATGCCCAAGCGGTCTAGGATGTTCTCTGAGATCCAGCGCTGGTATTGCCCCTCAGCTGCATGGTCAGCTAGCACGTGTGCCATCAGTGAGAAGGCCAAATTGCTGTAGTGGCATCTGAAAAGAAAGAGAAATACATCTGGGTCACCCTTACCTCAGTGGTGCAGTGTGGGTATGACTACGCAATAGCAGTGGCTAGGTGTCTCTTTTCTGGAATAAAATTGTCCTTTTATCATATGACATGCTATAGAGAGAGGAGAGATGAAGGAGGGACAGAAAAGCTGTGTGTTGTTGCTTTGATTTGTTGTTAAGTCAAGAAGGATAAATTTCTTGCAGGAACATAGGCAGAGCTATTTAACCACTATGTATAGAAAGAGAGCTATACTATGTAAAGAAAGAGACCCCCAAACTTTATGCAAAAGCCTATATATTTGCATATCCTGACTTATTGTTTATAATTGTTCAACAAATAGTATATCCACATACAAAGCAGCATCCAGCAATGTTGAGTCATTAAAGACACCTGAGTGCTTGAGTCTTTAATATCCATAAAGTGATCCAAGTCTTTACACTTGAGTGAAGTTTAATGACACAAATACATGAATGGACAATTTTTTTCAAAAATTTCAACCATTTCCAGCTCATCTAGCTGGATAAAAGCATAATGAGTGTATGTATTTCTACTGCAACGATAAATACATTCTGGATCTAAAATTTTATACCTGAAAAGGAGTTGAAGTTCAACATACCCAGAAAAATATGTTAAAATTTCTATATCAATGAATGGAAAATTTCTTTAGGAAGAATGCTGTGAAGCATATGCAGAAACAGGGAGACAGAGTTAAAACTATCAACATGTCAAGCAATAAGGGATTGAGATGCTATTACTGTATGTCCTTATGTATCTTAATGATTCGCTTAATATAAATACCAAAGAAGGTGATGGTATCCAAGTCTTAAAATCCTTTAAGGAACATCTATTGTAACCTTCTACACGACATTGGATGGAACTAATACAAGGTTGCCATGATCAAACCATTGAGTTTTCTAAAAGTTTTCTAAGCTCGCAGACTTCAAGTCGCAGCTAATCCTCAGCAAACATAGGCAAATTATTTCAGAATGTAATTCTATTCCCTAAAAATTTTGCAGACTTAGAAATTTTTTCCCAGTTAGTCTGAATCCTTTCTCTCACCAGCTGTCTGCAGGATCCTGTTCATAGTTTTGAGTATAATAGATATTTAACAGGCTATATAAATTGTAATGAACATTAACAGAACTTACAGACAATTTAGAGACAATGTCTACAGACACAGCATGATTTTAAGCTAAATTTATGTGGTTTAAAGTGGTAAAATTAACATGCCTTTCCACTTCTGAAAATCTGCATCTTTCATATTTTGAGTCTCATTGGACATAACTCTAGCAGTTTAATTTGCCTCATCTAGGCTTCTAACTCAGGTTCTTTACACGTTGTAAAATCACAGCATCACAGAATTATAGAATGTTCTGAGTTGGAAGGGATCCACAAGGATCATTGGGTCCACCTCCTGTCCCTGCACAGGTCACCCCGTGTGTCTGAGGACGTTGTCCAGTCTCTTCTTGAACACTGTCAGGTTGGGGCCATGACACGTCCCTGGGGAGCCTGTTCCAGTGTCCAGCACCTCTGGGTGAAGAACCTTTTCCTCATGTCCAACTGACCCTCCCCTGGCACATCTTCTGCCGTTCCCTGGGTTCTGTCACTGTCACAGAGAGAAGAGCTCAGCTCGGCCCCTCCTGCTCCCCTGCTGAAGCTGCAGCCCCATGAGCTCTGCCCTCAGTCTCCTCCAGGCTGAACAAACCCAGGGACTTCAGCCGCTCCTCATACGGCTTCCCCTCCAACCCCTTCACCAACCTCATAGCCTCTTCTGGACACTCTCCAGCAGCTTTATCTCCTTGTCTCCTGTGTCCCCAGCCCTGCACACAGTGAATGCTCCAGGTGAGGCTGCCCCAGAGCGGGACAATCCCCTCCCTGCCCGGCTGGCCGTGCTGTGCTGGATGCACCAGGACACGGGGCCCTCCTGGCTCCAGGGACACTGGTGGCTCATGTTCAACTTGCCGTTGACCAGAACCCCCAGATCCCTGTCCACAGAGCTGCTCTCCATTAAAAAAAAAAAAAAAAAAAAAAAAAAACCACAACAAAACCCAAAAACCAACCAAAAAAAAAAACCACCAAAAAAACCCAAAAAACCCCAACCTTACAAAACAAATGAACGAACAAAAACCCTGGCACCTCCAACAGTCACTCTTTCTAGACTAAGACAGGTTTGTGAGTAGATGGTTGAAGGTCTCTTTAGGAATGGCTGTCTTTTACCCATTGGCCATGGAGACTGCAGATGGGGCTAGGATCAGTGGAGAACACAAACTCAGACCAAAAGCTTGTAAGTGAATATATCTGACCTAGTTCCTGGATCAGCAACCAAGACATCATCTTTCAGGAGAGCTAGAGCATCTTGTGTACTGCCCTTCCACAGCAGGCTGGTAGATCGCAGCCTCCTGGGCAGACCTGTTGCATGGAAAAGAGAAGTCAACAATTTGAAACAAATCATAGAATCATTTTGGTTGGAAAAGGCCCTCAAGATCATTGAGTTCAACCATTAACCTAACACTGTCACTAAACCATGTCCCTAAGAACGTCATCTATACATCCTTTAAACACCTCCAGGGATGGTGATTCAACCACTTCCCTGGGCAACCTGATCTAATGCCTGATAACCCTTTCTGTGAAGAAATTGTTCCTAATATCCTATTTAAACTTACCCTGGTGCAACTTGAGACCATTTCCTCTTGTCCTATCACTTGTTCCTTGGGAGAAGAAACAAACACCAAAACAGTGAAGAGTGAGCAAAAGGCAGAACTCAATGGCAAGATGGAAACAACAATGATGCACACGTGTGCTTTATGCACATAGCAAATGTGCTGCAAGGACCTGTTCATACTGGCCTGCAGGGTACAGTAGTCAAGTCATGGACCACTGAATCAGAGTAATGTAAGACCTACCCCAGCACCAACTTTGGGTTGCCACATTTCAGTAAAAATACCTTGGTAAATAATTTTTAAAAACCCTGTATCCTCAATGTATTTTGGAAGAAAAAGGAATATCAAATGTTGGGAAAGTCCTTGTCTGTATTTCCATGTGACTGTATTCCCTTGACTACAAAGGTGTGCTACTGTCACTTTAAAAAGGGGTTTTTGTGCTTTCTGCCTCACCACAGAGAGCTTGAACTTATCTGAACTATTCCAGACTTGGCCTAAAGTATTTTTAGCTTTTAACTTTTTAAATCCACAACACTGAACATGGATTTCCTAAAAACTTTTGGATGGGATTTTTAAAAATACCACATCCCCCTGGCACAGAACCTATGGCTCACCAAGTCCAGAACTTGAATTACATCTGGTATAAAATCCTCATTGCAGTTTACAGCTGACTTTGATTTAGAGTTTAGGAGAAAATCAGGAAGGATATCTGACAGAAAAATGACTTGCAATCATCTGCTCAGTGAGCATGTGCTTAATCATGGCAAAGCTGAATGAGTCTCTATTCTTTTGTAGCAGCAACACGTTTTCTCAATTGGCCTGACCTGGGGATTTGAACTGGAACAAGAACACTTTTTCTGCTTCTGGTCTGTGGTTATTTGTGCAGCTTAATGACCAGATAAGAGATGCACTGAGTATTTTCCAGTAGACAATGGGCTCCTTCATTTCCTACTTGCCACAATGACAGTAAAGAAATATTGCACCACTGGGAGAGCTCACCAGCACCATGTCAGCAGTGCAGTGTCTCTCTTGAGGTTCACTAGAAATGATAAACCAGAGAATGTGTGAGCATAACAGAAGATCCATAGTTGTTGATTTATACCTCATGGGCTGCTAATTGATGTGACAAGCATGCTGTTAATAATTTACAATAGCATCTCTTATTGTCATTCATATACATTTGAAAATCACAGTTTTAACAAGCTGGAACTTCCCTCTAGCAATGTACCCATCAAGTGTTGAGAAGAAAAACCTTTGGAGTTACTTTTGCAATATGTGATGTAGAAAAGCCCAGATAATGAGGATATATTATAGATCAGTTTCCACTGGAAGAATTTAGATGAAAACCATTTTACAATATGTCATGCAGTGGCTTTGATCTCAAAGCTAAGCAGAACCTTTTCCTCTTTGGGTTTCGACAGACAGGAAATGTAACATGTGACCTCAACATCGATTTAAGTCGGGATTTTGAAACTGTGCTTGTTCTTCTGCTAAATTGTCAAGGTCCAAGCTGGTTGGTGTGCCCTGCTGGTGTGGTCTGGGAAATTTGGGCCACATTCTAAAAAAGGAAAAAAAAGACATAGGAACTTAAAAGGAACTAAGCAGAGGCACTGCAGAAGGGCTGCCTCAGCACACACTGCTCCTGCAAGGAGCAGCCAGACCAGCTCCAGGTGCTCCTGAGAGTCAGAGGGGACTAAGCAGATTTGGTGCCCCTGGGGACATCATCAGGCTGGGCAGAGCAAGGACTGTGTCTGCAGGGAGAGGGGCTGGGCAGGGTTTGCACACATCTTTCTTTCCATCTCCTGCCACCATCGTTTGTGTGTTCGTTTCTCGATTTCAGTATACATCATTCCTTTTTGGGCAACCCTTATTTTGATACTGGGTTGCTTCAGGTGATGCTGTACCTTGTCCTGTGGTACTGCAATTTGCCTACATGCTATTTTGATCTTAGGTCCCAGTTTTAGAGCATTTATTCCAATCTGGAATAATGCAGGTGCTCCAGTTTAATCAAAATGCCACATAAGATAGCAGCACAGTCTCTTTGGCCATTAAATTCTGGAATTTCTAAGTCAAGTATTACCAGCTTTATTTCTGAGAAATGTTAAAGTTCTCCTGAGTCCTGTGAGCTCCTTCTAATTTAATATAAGAGTTACCCAATTATGAAGGTAGCAGCAGATTAATAGTCTTCTGCCAGCAAGTACAAAGCTATTAATAGCTCAGGAATCCCAGATCAGGAACCACACTGACAGCTAATTTTATCTCAGTGATCAAGGTCTATCTGTTCAAAGCAAAGAGGTTTGGTGCCACTTTGACCCTCAACTCTACATCTCGGAAAAAAGAGAGCACTCTGGGCTGGAGTACAAAAAACTGCTATGCAACTGGAGCCTGATTTCAGGTCATGCTACTGTGTTGAAAGAAATATATATACACCTTGCACTGGAAAAACAATTGCCCAGCCCAAAGTGCGGCTTGGCCCCCTTTCCTAGCAGGTGGCCTGGACAAGAGTTTCCTTTTAGCACTCAATGAAGCTACTGACAGTTTTAATCAAAGGGTCCTGCCTGACCTCTGGAAAGTGCAAAGGTGCAGGGTCCATACCAGGAAATGTCCTCAACAGCAACATTTTTTATCCCTGGCACATGGTCTGTTCTCCCTGTTTTCCCTTTCAACTGGCATAGTGACGGAGAAAGGGCAAGCAGGTAGTAGTGTTGTCTCACCTGAGAGCTGGCTGGCCATTCTGCGCAACGTGACAGGTGATGGCTTAAGTGGCATTGAGCCTTTTTCCAAAAAAATGAGCCCATCTGCTGTGTATCTCTGTTCTGATTCTTTGAGCCTTCCCAGAGGGTTCTTTATAACAAAGTTCTGGGCATAACGTTCCAATGGGTCATCAAGAGATGTGACTTTTCCTTCCTCCCACATCTTATACAACATAATGGTGGGAAAGATCTTGGAGACACTAGCAATTCTGTTAAGGAACAAATATTTATAGAGATTAAGAGTTAAGAAATCCATGAATCAAGAAGATCAATGGTCAGTACATGACATCACCCAACTGACCCACTGCCTGTAGCTTTACATGCAACACCTTTGCTAATTCAGAAGTGAGTGGCTAAAATGCAGGTAAGAAGCCTGAATTAGTATCCTTAAGTCTGGCCTTTATGGACTGCAACATAATCTTCAGCAGTAGCTCCCTAATAGTGCAGTGGGCTACAGAACTTCTGTTTACTTGGTACTCATGACAATTTTTAAAAAATATTGTTTAGTAAATACCATAACAAGTTGCAAGTAATTTATTGGAATTTTAGGGTTAAAATGCCACAAAGGTTCACATTTCATATTCAGTGTTCATATTTCGGTGGCTTCAGAACAGAACCAAACTTACAAAAGGTCATCTGGAATAGGACTCTTATTCTGCTTTGTTGGTTTTCAGAAATGGAGTCATCATTAAGAGAAACTGCCAGGGGCATTCATATTGTGCTGCTAGAGGTGAAATTCTTGGACTAGTGCATGACTGAAGGCATTTGCCAAGAATGTTTTCATTAATCATGAATGAAAGTTAGAGGTTCAAAGACAACCAAATGTCATAGTAGTTCCAGCCATAAATTATACCTACTGGTGAAAAAGTTTCTTGGGGGCAGTCTCTGTGGTGCAATGGATCAGCAGATTCAGCTGTTAACAGGCGAGGTTGGTGGTTTGAGCCCACCTAGGGACATGTTCTCTTTGCCTGCCAATGGTAGGAGGGTTGAAATTAGATGACCCTTAAGGTCCCCCCCAACCCAAACGACTCTATGATTCTGTGATTCTGGAAGAAATAGCACGAGGTCATCTACACAGGGATTTAGTCACAATACAGAGGGGGAAAAAAGAGGTAAACACAGCTGCTAAAACTTTCCAAAATTTTTTATGCTGAGGACAACACTTGACAGTCGGAGTGCAGCCCACGTGTTTCAATATAGCACAATTATAAGTCACTGAAAGGAGATCTTTAAAGGAAGTAAATACTTCCTTTGTATTTGTTCTTGGGTTTTTTTTAACAAAAAAATCTTCATCTAAAAAATAATGGCCAATATGGCTTTGACTTCACTGGGGGAATAAATAAGCATACAAGTCTACTTTATGTTCACTAGATACCCTTCCCAAACTGCATTTTTTGCTATACTGAACTTTTTTTTTCAATCCTGTGACAGTGTTTCCTCTCTGTTCACAAAATCTGTGCTAGCTCTCAGTCTTAGATTTGTGCCCTAGGCCTCCTCAAATTATGGATACATTCCTATGTCAGGAGTAATATGTTTTCAGGTTCTCCAGGATGGTCACCACTATTCTAATTTAAAATAATGTCAGATCGAGTTAAAAATTTAAAAAAAATATATCCAAAGTTAGCAACTGAGTAAGCCACAAGTATATGATAACGTAGGGACTAGCTGAAGCACTGTCTAACAAAGTTTCAGTGAAACCCAGAAGAGGTTTCTGCAGTGGACCTGAACTGGTGGAATATGCAGTTTGTGACAGTGGCTCTATTCCCACATATCAGATCTCTGTATGTGTACCTGCCCTTTTTCTAGATCTCATGGCTGCGATACATCTGTCTCACCTGTAAATAGTGTACTCATTGGGCACCACTGAGGACGGGTCCGAACCATTCTTCTTCCCGAAGTTGCCTGTCCAAAGCACAGTGTCATTGTAGATGACAATGGCAGACATAGCAGGGAGACCAGAACTATGAATCTTTTGGCGCAGCATCATATCTACCTGGAGAATGAGGGGAAATTATGAATTTCCAAATGAAGAACACTCTTACAATGCATCTATTCTGCAACAGGCAGTAGAAGACCCAGACCACCAGCCCTCCTCACTTCCAAGCACTTGAGAGTGATTTTTTCAAATGTGTTTTGGCAAAAGAAAATATTTTAACTGTACTCTTCCTTTGAATAGCTTATACTGAATTATCCAGTATCTTTCATTCAGTCTACATGTCCCCTGTGTAGAAGAATGTGGTGCTCGTCCTTGTAATGCCTTTGGTGCTTATATGATTAAAAACAAATGCTAAAACTTAATAATGTTACATTTCTTCCTTTTTAAATTGTACTGTGCACATCTGTTCTTTGCACTAGTCTTCTAGGTTCAAAGATGTATGAGAAAATGATCTAGACTTTTCAAATATCCCATGACACTTTTCACACCATGGAACATGTTAGAGCTTGGACTCCTGTTTAAACTGCAATCTGAGAAACAGCACTGAGCAATTAGAGGGCTGTGATTACTCTTTCATCCCTGTTGTGCCAGGGTTGTGTTGACCTAATCAGCCAGCTGTTCTCCACCCACCTCCTGCAAGCAGAACGCATTGGTCCTGCTCTTTTATGACTTTTTTCAAAGCTATGTTATCATCAAGCGTAAGTTATCTTTTGTATAGAAAGGTTGAGACATAAGAAATGGCCTTCCAGGCCAAGAATTTGAGACAAGAAGGCCAAGCCAAGTCATGTCCTCAGAACCTCTTCATTGGATTGACTAGTGAGGTGCACTGACAGCCAGCAGTGGAAACATCCACATTGTGCCAAGTCCTTCTGTAATGATTCTTTACCCTCCTCATGCACCAGTGGCCCATCTATTATGGTTAGGTACATCAGCACCTCCAGAGAACAGAATGATCTCATGTCAGCAAGCATGGTCCACCTTAGAGTTTTGTTCAGAGAGACTCTGGCTTGTAGACCCGCCTGGACCTGCAGAAAGTTGACAGAAATACCTGATGCTCTTCTAGACTCAAGTGTCACTGAATCCAATAGTTCACATTTGGATCTGGCCACCAGCAAGACTCTTCTGAGGAAAATGTAGGTCTTTCTGATAAACAAAAGTATTCACCCTTAGAAGAGAAATATTTCCTTAAGCCTCATGCATGAGTGAACGTCACTTTCCAGTTTCAGGCTGCTAGGAAAATGTCTGCCCTGTGCGCAGTGGCATCTGGTACTGTCCAGAGTACCAGTGCCAGGGTCCCTGGCCTGGCAGAGGTCAGTAGTTCGTCTTAGGTAGTGCAAGATCTTTAGTATGGGTTCAAGTGTCTGCAGACTTTGGGAGAACCTTAGGGTGCCTGAAGATACACTTCTGAAGTGTTGGTGCATAAGCCCCCTTCAAATACCTATGTCTTCCTATGTATCTAGTGGTCAGGTTCTCCATGCCTTATTCCATCTGCAAAACAGGAATAGTTTCACCAGCCTACTTCGGAAAGGTGCTTGCATACTTCAGTTCTGAGGAATGCAAAGAAGGGAGGTTAGATGAATCTCTGATGGACACTCAATGTTCTGCACATTTCCCGACCTCTCTGACTTATCTTAATCAAATAATAAAATCTCTCTCTACAGTAACCCCAGAGACAGCAGCAGAGACTTCATGAAAGTGAATGTGAAGTGATAGCAATTGAAATTCAGTGTAGATAAAGTGATCTGCATGCAGGAAAGCAACCCTAACTTCACTACACTAACACACAGATGGGCAGTGAGTTGGTCATTAGCACTTAGGAACAAGACCTTGGGACTATGATGGATGCTCCTATGTAAACATTTGTGCAGTGTCCTATGGCAGAAAAAAAGGTAAAACAAATATGAGGGCTTAATAGAGAAGTAACATAAAAAACCCCAGAAAACACCATTTTATCACTGTATAAATGCCTGATCCACTTGCACCTTAAATATTATATGCAGTACTGATTTCCTGCATCTCCATAAGAGTATGCTAGAGCTGGAAAAGATTCACAGAAGGGTAAAAAGAATGATCAGACTGGTGGGACAACTTCTATTATGAATAGTTAAGCTACCCATGAGAAAGAGACAAATGAGAGGCCATATTATGTGATAGGGGTCTACAAAATCAGGAGTGTCCTGTTACAGCATGGCTGTCTTTATGGTCCATACGGTCAAGGCATGCTGCAGTATTTCCTCATTGCAAACAGAGCCTCCCAGAATTTTAGACAGCGCTAAAATTTCAGAGACAGTATGTCATACTCAAGAAAAGCAGACCTCTCATTCAGATGCAAGACCTCTTCTACTCCTCCTTCTTTTTCTCCTTCCCTTTTTCCTTCCTCTTCCCCTTCCCCTCCCTCTCCATTCCCTTCATTGTAGTTATCTACAAGTAGCTTTCTAATTTTTAAATAGTGGCATGGGGAAAGCCAGCAAAGCAATAAAATAGGGAATTGACAGTCACTGATGAATAGGAACGAGTTACATGAGTCACCTGCTTTCCAGGACATGAAGGTTGCCTGATAGTAGACAAGATGCCAAGAGCCATCATTTTGTGCTGATGTGTGCTCACCAAACCTTCTGATGGACAAGTAATAATGTTTCTTCATCAAAGCTTATGCTTTAGATAACTGCTTATTTATCTGTTGTGTATGTTCAGTGAAGGAGTTTTATATACCCACTTCTAGATTCACATGTTCTCCACCTCCTCAATTCCCCACCTCCTTCCCCAGAGATGCTACGGGGCAAAATACATATTGTCCCCTTTACACCTTCAGAAAAGCAGTCATGAGCTTTGCCTCCCTCTGTTCCCTTCTCCTTACAGACCTTCTCCAACGCATCCTTCAGAATGGGGATTGGGTGGTCCAGCGGTACGGGTTCAGGATAGCGGGGGCACATCTGCACAGCTTCTGATCTCACTTCTACCACAGATGGGCCTGGAAAACATTTCAAAGATGGCACGCATGACTTGAATAGACACACTAGGAAGCTTCAACATACCCAGAAGTCAGCACTAGCTTTCTTGCTTGTGTTGTCCAAAGCTGAAGGACACTTCTGCAGAGACTAAGAGACAATCTTGAATTGTTTCTGTCTCATGTAAAATTAAACTTGAAGAGTTCACCGTGCTCTGTTATTGTTTATTCCGACACGGTGTAGCACATGGGTTGGACAGGAGCTGCAATAGGCTTCAACTGACTCTGCAACCTGGAAGAGTAAGCAACCGGGACTAATGAAGGCTCTGTAGGGCTCCTGGCAGTGGGTTCAGATCCCCTGAAAGTGCCCTGCCCTGCCCTTTTTCTAGGGCAAAGTCTGAGTCTGGGTTCAGGAGGACAGAGTTGTCCCATGCATATTGTAACCTCAGAAAACGTTTGTAGAAGTGAATTGTGAGTGCCACATGAAATCTAACACTATAGCAACAGTTGATAAGCTCATACCTAGTATATGAGCTGTCTTCTGAATTAGCTGTATCCTCCATATCCCAGAGACATATCTGAAATTTCTGTAGCAAGCTAAAATATTTAAACTCATTGAGAGATGGGAACCTTTCTTACATGGAAGCACTATTTTCCTGGTTGATTCCAAGCTGTTATAGAATTGCAGAAGTATAGAATGATTTGGATTGGAAGGACCTTAAAGATCACCCAGTTACAAACTCCTGTCATGGGCAGGGACACCTTCCACTAGACCAGGTTGCTCGAAGCCCCATCCAACCTGGCCTTGAACACTTCCAGGGACTGGGCAAACACACACAGCTCATCTCTTCACAGACAGAGGTCTTCTGCTCTCTAAGTTGTAAACAAAATGCTTATCTATCTTTTCACTTACCAACTGAGCATGAAGCACTGGAGATACAGATAAGAAGACAAATAGCACTATGAAAACTTTGAGGTGAATGGGGATGTATACACAACCCAGATAGCCTCTGATACTCTTCGATATAAAGGTAGGGTCTGAAATCTTTTCAGACATTGGTCTATGAAGTACCTCTGGAACATTCACCGTGGATTTTATTCCACCTTTGAGCTACTTAAAACTCTGATCCAGTTACACGGTATTCTTGCATGTACAGTGCTTTGAGTCTGTTGAGCTTTGTATAATCAACATACAGGAATTCTAGTGTGAACCACGGACTTGAGTTAGTTCAAAGATCTAAGATTAGGTGAATGGGAAAGGAAGCAAACCCATAAGCTAAAGCAAATGGTAAGGTAAAAGCCAAAATCTGTTCTAAATTGGAGTGACTTTTACAACAGGATGCTAAAGAAAAAGGTAATGTAAAATGAAATGTATCCTTGGTATATCAATTAACCTAGGTTAGTGTCAGAAGTAATGGAGGTTCTCTGCACACCAGCAGAGTTACATGGTACTCCATGAACACAATGTTCATCTCCTCTGTGTCACTGCACCAGCTAGGACGAGGTAAATATTTGTGCTGTTTGGGGAAAACCTCTGAGGAAAATCATCCACGTGGGTATAAAGGCATTTATTGGTCTCACAAATTTCTGTGTCAAACCGTGGCCCAGTTTAAAGATGACTACTCACTGGGCTCTGCCTTGGGGAGGCTGTACTGCCACAGAAAGCAGCCCATCATTGCAACAGACAACAGGAAGAAGAAGATGACCAACACGTGAATCCACTTCACCTCCATAATAGTGAGCTTGAGAAGGCTGCGGCTGCTGGATGCCGGCTGTAAGCAGAAAAGAGATGGTCTCAGACAGAGAAAAACTGCCTCTCATTCACAGCAGCTAGGTGAAAGAGGCACACTACATTGGAGAAGCTACTGCAGGGACATGGACTAATTCCAGTACTATTGCGGCATCAGAGCTGTGCATACCGGGCCACATTGAAATAACTGGAACCAGATATTACTTCTTCTCTTCCAACAGGGTTTGCAAGACATTACTCTCCCTACCTTGTTGGTTCTTGTAGATGAAAACCATCCACTGCTTTTACCTTTTCCCCTCCCTGCAGAGGAACCTCTCTAGCCCAGGCTGGATTTTCTGTTACAACTCTCATATAATCCCTTCTCAACGATCATGACTTATTCCTGGATAGTTTTCCAACCCCTTTTTTCCAGAGTCCAGCATCTGTTGATGGCATCCACCAGCCAGATCATCTGATCAGATCCAGCTTTTATAGATGAACTATTAATTTTTTCACCGTGTACTGCCCTTGCCCTTCATTTTTGTGCCTGCAGTTCTCATTATATCATGTACCATCTGCAAGCTTGGCATTTACAGATGCCATGTTTTGGAAAACTGGGTAATATTTTGGGTTTGTGCAGCTCTCATAACACTGGAGACCATCCAGATTGGTGATACTACCATATAAATATTGAAGAAAAACAAGGAACAGGCGACAAATGATGAGGTGTCTAAGCATGAGCTGTGCTCTCTCACTGACTGTAGGAGGTCAATAGGGTGCTTTTGAAAGTTTGACAATTAATGTTAGAAAACATATGGCCTACCATTTGCATCCAATATGGTCCACATTCCAAAGCTGTTTCAGGTTGTGTGGACCCACTTGTAGAATAGACAAACTAAAATACTCCTTTTAGGTTTCCAGGTGGCCCTTTTTTTCTCTTTTTTTTTTTTTTTTTTTGAGATATGGGACAGTTAATGCAAAAGCTTCTGCAAGTCAACCGAGCCTTGTGGCTCACAATAAGGGAATCTGCAGACCTACTTCCAGACTTGCCCATGGATCTGTGGCTCTGTGAGGATCTGGCTGGGGAATCTAGCCCCTGCTGAAAATCTAGGTTGCAATTCCTCTTTCTGTACAGTAACAGAAATACGTCACAATTATTTCTGAAGGATTTTAGTCTGTTCAGGCATTCCCACATACACTTCTGAAGGCAGATTACTTCAGGGTCTTCCATAACATAATTAAGACTTCAAGGATGGTTTAAGACCACACAGGTGCCTGCAAATCCACTCAGACCTGAGCCTGCCATAGCACACATGCAGTCTGTATTCCGGTTGTCAGACTAAGTTACATGATTTCCTGAATAAGCAAACTACATTTTGACACCAAAACCAGCTTCGTTTGGATATGCACAACCACATATAGTGCACTGGTAGGCAGGAATTCATACCAGTACAAGGAGAAGCCTGTGTATTGAGAACTCTTAAATCACCCTCATGCTGGCAGGCTTCAGTTTATGCAGGATGTCGCCTAGAACTGCAATGAGATGCTGTTTTCCTGCAGCAAGGAGTGGGAGAGGACCCACTTTGCCCTGAAGTAGTCATAGGGTCACTTTCATGGATTTAGTCCCATCATAATAAGGTGAGTCACCTGCCAACCTGCAGGTCCTCTGACTATTTTTCTGCGTCCTTCCTTGCTTCACTGAGAAACCCTGATTCCTGGGTCCCTAAGTGCTGGGTGAAAGGAAAGGATTTTCTGGCATATGCCTCATCTCATGAACTCCAGACTCCGTGGACCACTGAGGACCCAAAGATACCAACACTGAACTCTCACCCTTTAGGTAAAACTCCCTTTTACCTCCTATGGATGATGAGCGCCCTGAATGTCTCTTTTGTTCTCTGACCCATAATCTAGTGGCAATGCAATGAAACCATAGCAATGTTATGAAACTAGAGACATGGATCTCTCTTTTATTGATGGGACATCAAACATGCAAAAGCGTGAGGAATACTCATCACCCTGAGGAGGTGCTCTATTCTCTAAGCTACCTGTCAGGAAAAATTTCACTCTTTCCCTATACCTGGAAGGCTGTCAGACAGACAGATAACTACAAACAGAACCCTCACACTTCCCGCTGCAGGACCCGTCTGGTCTCACCTCTCCTTCAGGTATTTCTCCATCTCATATACATTGCTCAATGACCGTCACTGCTAAGAGCACAAAAACAGCAAAGCAGGGGGTGGGAGGCTATCAAGCTCTTCGACACATGCAAATGAATGCAAACACATGCAGGAACAGGTGCACACAGCTCCCCATGTGTAGGTGAACTCTACGCTACATTTTTTCCCCCGAGCTTTGAAACTTTAGGATGAGGTGGGGAAAGAAATGGGTATTTCACATAGACCACCTAGGTACACTGTCCTGCCCCACCATGCCCATCTAGACAAACCACCACAGACCCTGCAAGCTGCTCAGAGACACAGCTCAACACCAGTTAGGGACACCCAGAAAGAGCCCCAGTCCCCTGCACATACCATCGCCAGAAGGAGTGTCAGTCCCAGAGGCGGTTGTCAGGCATCCCAGCATGTGCGTGCTGTAACAGAACCACGGCGTCTGATCTCAGCCCCAGCAAGGGGGAAGCAGAGTGCCTTGCCATGCTCCCAAACACAGCTGCTTATTGTTGGCGGGTGCTGCTCAGTCACTCTGGCTGAAGTGGATGTTTTTAGCACCCCGACAGTCCTGCTCTGGGTTTCCCTGTCCATTTGACCTACTCAGAGCCTCCAGAAAGTGCTGCTGACCTCCCCTGCGCAAGGAGATTAAGTGACAGGGACAGAGTCGCATTTGCTCTCAGGAAAGTGCCTGAGAGATTGAATGTTAATTCTTCCTAATGCTTCTCTGCCATGTGTGTGAATCACAGCTGAAACCATGAGGGCTTCGCAATCTATTTATAGCAGCTTCATCTTCTCCTGACATCTGAACAGGAGGTGATTAACTCATGAGATGGACAGCCCCTGTGTGTCGCCAGCCGCGATCCCTGGAGGGGTTTGGGAGGGGGCAGGCTTGGCTGTTTGCGGGAAGGGGCAGTGGAAGAGCTTAAGCCGGGAGCTCAGGCACTCTCTGGGCTTAATCCTGAACAGCCTCCTGGAGTTCCCCTGCAGTGACAGACAAGAGAGTAATTCCCAGCTAGCAGGCTCACTAGACATAGATGGAGCTGTTATTTTCTTTTCCCTTGGCTGCTGGGGACTCTGAAGGGTGGTGGAAGGTTGTGATTTGCACGAGGTGAGCCTTACCCGCAGCTGTAACCCATCCATGGCTGCTCAGAAGTCTCTTCTCATCTGCTGTGCTGCCGGTCTCCAAAAAAAAAAAAAAAAAGCATATAAAACCCTGTGATGAAGAGAAAGAAAAAGCTAGTGCAGGAAAAAAAAATAATCAGAGCACAGAGGGAAGCCCAGAGTAACAAATCCCAGCCAAGATAAGCAGAGCAGCAGGGAGGGACTGGTTTTGGTTAGGGAGATAAACCACAGTAACCACATAAGTCCCCAGTAACCCCTTCCCTCTCTCTACCTCTGTTTTGGCAACACATGTTTACTGCAAAGGCTGGACCCAAGCTCTGGGACTCGCTAGGGCCCATGGTCATCCTCACCCCAACTCCCAGACACAAGGAACCGGAGCTTCGAGAACCTCAGGGCTGACACGTTTCTATTGTGCTTGCTCTGCAGTGTCCTTCCAGCCCTCTCCCTGGCTTCTCAGCCTTGCTCTCTCTATACAGCCAACACGACCCTCCTTAGTCTTGGGAATCACAGATATAGCCAAGAAACTGTGCAACAGATTGGGAAGTGCCAAGGTAATGGCATGGTTGCCACCTCTCCCATAGAACCTCCTTCCTGTCTGGCTACCTGGTGGTGGCAGTTCAACAGAAACAACCCCCTCCCCTCCAGTGTCAGCTCTTACCAGCCTTGCTGCTACCCTCCGGCTTCCAGTGCTGATGAATTTGGGGCTGTCCTGGAGCTGCAGATGTTAAGAGCATCTGAAGCACTAATCCCAACAGTCAGCCTCTCTGAGCATAGATTAATCAGCCATGCCTCACCCCTCCTTAAGCAATACAGCATCTGTCCAGGGATGCAGCCAAAAGGGAATATTGCTGGTGATTTCACAGCCCAAACAATACAGCAGAGTGGAAAATGGGGGGGAAGGAGGGAATCCTTAGTACACTGAGCTGGGAATATTGGTAATGAACTGTCATTATCATGTAAAGTACATTGCGAATACTCTCCAAAGAGGAAGGCATGGTTATGCCCCCAGTTATGCACTAAATCCATGCAAGAAACAACCACAGGCGTCCTGCCACACTATTAGCTTCTTCAGATGTTCACAGGTAAGGGTATTCTCTTCAGTACCATCTCTTCATTTTGGTATCTACAGTAGTGTGCCAGGCTCTGACAGTGCTTAAAATACTGAAGTGGAGTCTATGCACGATGTGCCAGTGCCCCAGAGTTGTGCCCAAATTTTGCTGAACAGGGCTGCAGGTGACCTACTCCTACTTGGAGTAGATCAAGCTCCTCACAGTTTTGTTGATCCTCATTTCTGGGAATTCCTATTTCCTTCTGTCCCTGCTACCAAGCTCACTAGGCTTTCTTTCACAGTCTGTGCGGTGATCCTCCCTCAAATCCAAAGAGTGGTAGGTAACTCATGCTCTTTACATATTACATATTGTCATCCTGTTCCTTCTTAATTTTCACTCCATTTCTGCAGAGTTCATTAAAAAAATTAGATTTTTCAGTCTCCAACTTAGTGTGATTTGCAGCAATTCACTCACTATCCCTGTATTTCTTGACCTTCTCTCTGAGAGCTGTTGGCTCTGTGCTTCCCCTCCAAAAAGGACCTGTGTACCTATAACCATGATGGAATCTCAGTCTTTCCTGGCGCAGCAGTGTTCCATAAGTTTCACTTTCATGTTTTTCAGTCCCTCCTTGCAAAGAAATCACCTTCCACTGGCTCAGAGAAGAGTCCCATCTTAGAGAAACCTCAAAAATGTGGCAGAAGTGAGGGTAAGCAGAACTCATGCCCACTCTTTCCTGAGGAGGTTTCCAGGGCAGTTGCTCCCTCCTGAGTTGCTCTCACAGCATCCCTCTGACTCAGAGGGCAACAACAAGGAAGGTAAAGAGCAATTGTCCTCCCTCCTGCCTAATCAAACATATACTGCACAGAAGTGGCTGCACACAAAAGATTTCATATTTTGTAACACTGGTTACAGCAAAGCAACATAGCCCAAGGCTGGGCAGGTCAATCCATGAAATAGCTTTGACCTGGCAGCATCCAGCAGGATAGGGAATGACCAAATCAGACAGCTGTCTGAGGGGTTTTTAGGCTTCTCTACCCCCTCAGCTGCAGATTGATGCAAAGACCTCTGCATGTCCCAAACCACTCCGGCAGACAGTCTAGCTCCATCCCTCTCCATTTCCAGCTTGTTTGGAGCCAGCCATGCAACACCACAATCACAGGCACGTTGCATGGGGCAGGCTGTTCCTGAGCAGTGGGCCAGAACACCTGGCAGGCTCTCTGCAGCTAGACTGGTTGGACGGCCCTGCCCTGAAATGGGCATTGGAACCAACTGGGCTAATGAAGGGACATTGGAAAACAGCAGCATGCGATATCACCCCCACACAGAACCCCTTCCCACCTGCAGCATCCTGCTGGGCACTCCATGCATTTCAGTCTTCCAGAATCTCATTCTCCTCCTCCCTGAATTCCTCTTTCGTCTCCATTTCCCTATCTGAACTGGGAGGGATACAGCTTGCCATACTGTGTGGGCTATATGCAGAAAGGGTTTGGTAGTAGGGGGTTGCGGATGTGGACTCTGGGAAAAGGTCCGGGGCTGCCTTGTGCTGGTTCCAGTCAGCTCCATAACAGACCCACCACACGCCAAGGCTGAGCCCATCAGTGAAGCTGGAGACGCCCCTGTAAAAACATGTTTAAGAAAGGGTGGAAAATGCCAGATGGAAGGAGGAGGAGGGAACGAAGTGAGATACAAGAGAGGAACAGCAAGGTCAGAGGAGGAGGAGGTGCTCCATGATGGTGCAGGTATTCCCTGCAGCCCATGGGGGACTCATGCCAGAGTAGATATTCCCTGCAACCTGTGGAAGGGACCATGCTGGAGCAGATATTCACACAGCGATGCATGGGGGAACCACTCCAGGGCAGACTGATATTCCTGAGGAAAATGCAGCTCATGAAGGACTCAGACAGGAGAAGATTTTCCTAAATGACTGCAGCCTGTGGAGATCCTGTGCTGGAGCATAGTAAAGGTGAAGAGGAAGAAGCGACAGAGACAAACCACTTTGTACCAACCTTGACCCCCTGCCCCCAGCCCCATCTGCACCACTTTTTGAAAGGGGTTTGGGTAGGGGAGTCTGGAGTGAAGGAGTGAAATTGAGCCTGAGAAAGGAGGCGAGGAAAGGTGTTGGTTTAATGTTCATCTTTTTGTTTCCCACTACCCAAATTTGTAATTACATTATATTTTCATTGGCAATAAATGAAGATATTATACTTTTCCCCAAATTGTGTCTGTTTTGCCTGCAATAGTAATTAGTAAGTGACTTCCCTGACTTTATCTCAACCCATGAGCTTTCTTGTTCCTGTTTTTGTTTGTTTGTTTTGTTTTGTTTTCTATTTTCTCCCACTTTTCTGCTGAGGGAGGAGGATGAGTGGGCAGCTCAGTGGGAGTTTTGCTGTTAGCCAAGGCTAACTCACCACATGTATGTGAAGAAAAGCTCTCCCATAGGACTTTTTCCTGGTACTGTTCTGCAAGATCTCCTCCTTGAAGGGTATTCCTGTCATTTTCCTACCACAGGCAGGAAAAAAAGATGCACCTAGAGGTCTTCAGGAAGGTCTCAGCTGCTTCCCAGGCCACTGCTTCTGAGCAAATCCCTATACAGAGAATTTGTCAAAGTTTGATCTTGCTAAGTAGCAGGAACTGTTGTGAATTTTTGTGCTCAAAGGTGCCCTGGCTCCTGCACTGGGAGAAAAACAAAACAAAACAAAACAAAACAACACCTCTGAGCTACAAAGTAAACAGGACTGGTGACTAAGCAGAGAATAATCATGTCTCTGTGAAGTATGGCAGTGAAATGCACACAGAAGTTCAGGCTTAAACAGACCCTATCCCACTGTGGGAATACCTTTTTCCTGCTCTATGTATCTGATGATTCAAAATCCACAGAAATTTTCTGGGTGAAATTTTACCCCAAATACTTGCACAATCTCAAATTAAACAGCCTGAGTGGATGAATCAGGTCCAGGTGTACGAGTAGCTTAAAGGGAAAGAAGGAATTAGAAAATGAATGGAGGCAGGCCCTCAAATGGATGGTCCAGGCACTTTCTGTCTGCTGGGGAGGGCAGTGGGCATGTTTCAGGGATGTGGGTCCAGCTGCACTATCATCTCGCTATTGGGCTGTCAGTCTTTTAGCAGGGACAAAGGGGAAGCTGCAGCAGGAAAAGCAATTGGCAGCTCTAATTGCCCTTCTTTCCATGCCAGCCTTTGAACCAGCATGGGGGTGAAGGGGGATTTTCCCTCTTCCACAGTCCCCCATTGCAAAGCTCAGCCAGGGACTTTGCTGTCCCACTGGGTGTCCTACTGGGCATCATTGTCAGCCTTTGTGTCCCATTACCAGCTGGTGCATTTTCTTGAAAGTTTTGCATAGTTGAAGTGAGATTTGAAAGTCAAAAGATAAAGCAGAGTGCCAGATGGGATCTGGCTGCATGCTCCTGTATCCAGGCAAGCTAGCAGCAGTGCAGACTTGGATGATGATGGAGGGGGTGGCCAGCGTTGACATTTGTTGGCATTATCCAAGTCAGGAATTCTCAAAGCAAGAGTCAGAAGCCTCAGAAGAAATATTCAGTAATGGAGACAGCCTGGACATGTTTTCAAAGGTTTCTCCAAAACAAATAATACAGAGGCACACTGTTTCTATTATACTCATTTGTTCAACATGTCATGATCCCTGGACCCAAGGGTTTGGGAATTTACTGAAAAACTGTTCATCAACAGATTTATGATAAAATCAAACAAAAACCTATAGAAATGGGGAATGCTGCTCCATGCTACAGTACGGGATATACTACATCATGTTCCAGGAGGATTTCTGTGCCCTGAGAGCATGAATGTCCTGGACCAGCATCACCTTGAGCCTCCACCTACATGCCCTGCCAGTTGGCCCAAAGGGCTGCATTTAAGCTCAAGATCTGAGCCTTTAGTCCTTGCCTGAGGTATGTTGTAAGGAATACCTCAGTGCAGTTGTGCCCACTCTAATGCCTGGCCATGGACTCCACTGACCCTGGCCCTGATGTGTGGATTGACCTGATGTGTGGTCGGTATTGAGACCAGTGTTGTTTAACTTCTTTGTTGGCAACATGTACAGCTGTGCAGTGTGGTCAAGATGCTGGAGGGAAGGGATACCCTTCCAGAGGGACATTGACAGGCTTGAGAGGTGGGCCCGTGAGGTTCAACAAGGCCAAGTGCAAGGTCCTGCACATGGGTCAGGGTAATGCCAAGCATAAGTACAGTCTGGACAGAGCATGGATTGACAGTAGCCTTGCAGAGAAGGACTTGAGGGTGTTGGCTGAGAGAAGCTCAACATGACCCATCAATGTGCACTTGCAGCCCAGAAAGCCAACTGTATCCTGGGCTGCATCAAAAGCAGTGTGACCAGCAGGTCAACGGAGGTAATTCCACCCCTCTACTCCACTCTGGTGAGACCTCACCTGCAGTGCTGCATCCAGCTCTGGGGCTCCCAACATAAGAAGGATATGAAACTGTTGGAGCAAGTCCAGAGGAGGCCACAAAGATGATCAGAGTGTTGGAGCAACTCTTATGTGAAGATAAACTGAGAGAGTTGGAGGTGTTCAGCCTGGCGAAGGCTCTGGGGAGACCTTATAGCTGCCTTCCAGTACCTAAAGGGTCAGGGGACCTACAAGAAAGCTGGAGAGGGACTTTTTACAAGGGCATGTAGTGATAGGACAAGGGATGATGGCTTTATTCTGAAAGAGAGTAGATTTACATTAGATATAAGGAAGAAATTCTTCACTGTGAGTGGTGAGGCGCTGGAAGAGGCTGCCCAGAGAAGTTGTGGATGCCCCATCCCTGGAGTGTTTAAGACCGGGTTGGACAGGGCTTTGAGCAACCTGGTCTAGTGGAAAGTATCCCTGCCCAGGACAGGAGGATTGGAACTGGTTGATCTTTAATGTCCCTTTCAACCCAAACCATTCTGTGATTCTATGAAATTGGACCTGTCCCATCAACACCAACTCCCCTTATGATGGAGACTCTTGATTGAACCTGGCCACAATGTCTGGTGCTGCCCTGCTCACCTCGCTCAGATACGGTGGAGCTGGGTCCTGGCTGGTGAGGTCCCTGCCTCGTTGGCTGTGTTACTGCCCTTGGCTCCTGACTCCCCATCCATTAGGAAGCAGACAGTCTTCTTTCTCCCTGACAACAGTAAACTCCTTTCAATGCATTTGATTTATTTAGTGCATTTAAAGAAAATGCCTTATTTTTCTTTCTCAACTTGCCAACATACCAATGCAAAAGTACCCTGCTCCTGGAACTGTACACAGACAGTCACAACCTTACTGAATCTCTGCAGGTTGTTAACACACGTGAGGTAGTCCAGTCTTTCTGTGACTGAAAATCTACAGACTGCCTACTGTGTATTGTGAGAGTTGTGATGATTACCTCAATCTACAGGTTCTGGAGTCATGTGATTATTATCCACCATTTCAATGAAAACCTGTATTTCTAACCCTCTTGGTTACAACATGAAAATGCCATGCTAGACGCTGTTTCTACAAAATAAATGAAAAGCCAGAAACTGTCATCCTAAATGCCATTCATTTCTTTTATATTTTAGATCTGCTTATGATGAAATTGTTTTTTAAACACTGGGAATTTCCCTCCACTTTCTGGAGCATAACTATGGCAACCCAGTACATCCTGTTGTCTTCCTCATCTAAAGCTTCACTGAGCTACACTGCATTTAGACTTTACAACTCCAGAGATATAAAAAAGTTCAGCATTCCAAGCAGGGATCTTTAGCATGTCTGCTTCAGGGAGAATTTCATGCAACCAGAGGGACCACTGCTAGCATGGGATCTGTGATGCAAAGCATATTTGCACTGCTGATAGGACCTTGTATGGGAGTGCGATGCTCAGAGGCATGCAGTCCCTGTGGCAGTGCCTGCTGCAGCCTGGGCATCCCTCCAGGCTCTGCCAGGGAGCAGCAGAGCCCTGATGTTTGGTTTCCTCTCTTTTTCCTCTATCACAAAGCAAATGAAGATTTTCTCAGGAAGGGAAGGATGAATGTGAATTCCCATCAGTGCTCTCACAACACAAGCAAACAGAAAGGAAGAAGAACAGTAAAACTGAAAGCATGGTAGTTGCCTTATTTCATCCAGCTGCCTTGGGCCTCAGAGAAACGGCTTTCCCTGAGGATTAGGCCTGATAACATGCCACTGTGCAAGGATCTTCGCTATATACTGCAGATTTAGTTCAGTGGAGAGGAACAGGAGGACCGTGGCATTTCTCTTGCTTCCTTTTTGCAGCCTGGTGAGACAGCCTTGTGCTGCTGAGGGATGCTGGGCTGGTGTGTGGGTGTGCAGCTCCTCCATGCAGTGAGCAGCCACATCTAGCTGGATTTGCTGCTGTCCAAGCTCCTCTCTGCTGCTGGGAAGGCACAATGAAGAGACCAAAACCCAGCACAAGTAGAAGAATCACGCTGTGAGGTAAGAATTCTTCACACCCCATGCCCTAGCTCTCATGTGTTAAAGACACCTCTGTATGTTCTTGGCTCAGCAGGATGCTGGTCTTGACTTGGACCACAGGAGGGGGTCTGAGCTCAGGGCAAAGAGCTCTGACCTGTGACAGGCCAGCAGAACCCCTAAAGCTCAGAAAAAAAACCTCTTGTGCTGGGTCTGAAAGGGGCTTCCCTCAGTCCATGGAGCAATAGTGAAGCTGCCACCACCCCACGTCTGTGCAGATCACAGCTGGATCCAGCTTTGGCTCCCTTTCCTCTTTCATACCTGTCTCAGAAGTCCGCAGGGAAGCTGAATTTTTACTGAGTCGTTTCAAAGCTCTCTCATTAACTGCTTGCCAGCAGCCAGTTCTGTGATAATGGGTATCGCCTGTGGAAATTGCAGCCCCATAGCAACAAGGAGTTTAATGGCTATTATTCCTAAATGAAGGACACAGCGTTAGTAATCCACCTCTTGCCTCTAGCAAAGTCCCTTAGAAATGGTGATTTCCCTTTGCAGATAAGACAAAAAAACACACACAATCACCAGTATGTTAAAAAGACCTGGCCTGGAAGTGCAATTTTTAACATTTTTAAATACTGCCTTTTTTTTTTTTTTTTTTTTTTTTTAATGTGATGATATGGGAATCCTGTAGGCATTTTGAAAATTGAAAGTTTCTAGTCTTCCTTACAAGAAAGAAACCTGATTTCAAGGGTAGGACTCATTTCACCTGACTTCCAACAGGGGTTTTTGGGACCATGTTCCAGTTATTGTCCACTTTCAAGCGGAAGAAACTTTTCTATATGTCCCATCGTATGGCAACATGTGCCCATTGCTGCTGTACTTTCTCTGTACACCTGAATCTGTCTCTGTCCTTTCTTCAGGACCCTCTGTCCTTTCTTCCACTCCCCTTCAGGCAGTGGAAGATGCTATTAAATCCCCTCAGCCTCCTTTCCTTCTGTCAGACCAAACCCAGCTCTCCGCTCCCCTCATACGTCCTGCAGTCCAGCTCAAACCATCCCAGTGACCCTCCTCTGGGCTCATTACAGTTTATCAACAACTCTCTCATAGCAGGGTGTCCCGAAAGTGGACATGGTACTCCAGATGTGTTCTCGTGAGTGTCAAGTAAACGGGAAGATCACTTCCTTTGATGCACCAGCTATGGTTGTGTTGAAACAGCCCAGGATTAAGTTAGCCTTCAAATGACAGAAGGACACATTCAAGGCAAGGGCAGAAAAAGCTGGAAAGATCATATACAGCTATTCTATACCATCCTTATCCAGGCAGGCAGTGATGGGCAGGCAGCGTGCGTGACAGTGACGAAGATGCTTCCAGGCCTCCTGAGGGGTTGTGGGCCTCATCAGGCACTCAAGCTATTTTTCTGTTTCCAGTAAGTCCAAGCTGGCAACTTCCTACTTCACAAGGCAGACACAGAGACCATCCTCCCCTACTGCAGGGATCTCTGGTGCAACTCTGCTCAACCTTGTCACCAGGATCTCCATGCCACCGGTTCTCACAGATAAATTCCCTTCCCCATTGATTTCTACCCATGCAGCAGATCAGTAACCCCTGACACAGCCAGAAGAAGTTTTTTTATCTTCATCAGACATGATAAGACTGAGCTTGGCGAGACAAATACCCTGACTGGCTCCAGCCAGGTCATCCCAGGTCATCCCAGATGTGGCCTCATCATGCACATGCCCAGGACCACCCCATTAGTCTCCTTCCCTGCCTCTCATGTGCCACCTTTCCCCACTCTGTCACCAGTGGAGAGAGAAATCAGAATAGTTTGGAGCTACAGAGAGGGCTGGTAAAATGGGAATTTCAGCTTGCTTGGGTAGAGAGAAAAGGCTTAGAAAGGCTACAGGGTGGGAAAGAGTTGGAAGCCTGATCCAAAGGTGTGCATGGATAAGCAGCAACCCTGAAGAAGGCTGAGAGCAACCGGCAGAGAAGATACTGGCCTGATGCAGTACCCAGGCTGCACTCTCTAACCAACCTTCTTCATCACCAGGGAAATCACAACACCCCAGGTTTATCCTTTCTCGCAAGTACAACCCCACCTGGTGAAAGCACTGTCATCCTGAAGGCTGAGACTGACACAGCAGGAACTCGCACCTGTGGGTCTTGTGTGTCTGTGACGCCCTGTGCAGGACTGGGTGCATGTGTGGATATGGGAGCAGCTGACTGTGGAAGCAGCATCATACAACACTTGTCCTGGAGCTCTGGCAGACAGGACAGGATGCACAGCAACAGTACCTGGCCCCTGTGGCACCTGCACTCACCAAGACTGATGGCACTGAAAGTCCTAAGAAAGATACAGCTTGGAGGCTTAGAAATAAGAAGTTTCTAAGAGTTGTTTCTGCAGGTGGCTTTTGGAGCTCTCAAGATTGTATCACCTGCCTTTTTCCTGTCCCAACTGGGCTGCAACAGCTTTCCAAATTTTTTAACGAAAGCAGCATTCCTCCCACAGTCATTATTGGGCTTCAAGAGCTGGGAAACACTGAATATTGTAAAAGTCATAATAATCTTTTAATATCCTTGAATATCCTCTGTAGAGTGGACACAAAGCTTGAGCTCCATGTTTCCCTGAAGACCCACCTAACCCAGACAGGCAATTCCTGATAGGTACCAGCATGAACTCAGGGAGGGGTTTCATAGCAGCTGTGCATCCCTTCTCAGCAGAGAGATATTCTGTGACATTTACAGGATGATTAAGCTGGTGTCTGAATGCCTCCAAGACTGACTTTCAAGCCAATTACATACCAGCATACAATTAACCACTACAGCCAATTTCCATGGTTGTGCAAACCAAGTCACTGCAAGAATTTATTCAAGACTTAAAAGCACCTCTTGAAAAGCTGCAGATCCAGTGGCAGCTAATGCAGGGTAGCTTCTCCTTCCCCAGTCCAAAGCAGGATGGAGGGATTTGGGCAAGTGCTGAGGAAGGATGCGCAGGGTTCCTCAAAGCCTGGCTGGGCTCTCTGTGCTGGGGAGTGGCCTCCCTGAGCCTGGGCGCAGCTGGTGGTGGCCATGCTTGTGCAGCCCCAGCATTCGCCAGGCAGCCCATCCTCTGACAAGCAGCACACCCACTGCACAGAGCCTGCCCAGGGGCAGAGGCAGAGCAATGCTGCCAGCAGCACCAGCTTGCCTGCTTGCACCGTTCATGCTCAGAAGAAGGTGTGAAGGTGTGGGCATCCCTTTCCCCAAAGAGGTGGCACTGGGATGCCTCACCTGCAGCCTGACCCTGGCTGCTGTGGGCTGAACCAGCAGCGACTTGCTCTTCCCTGTCTCTGGGTACTTTAAATAGGTCAGCAGCAGGTGACTGGATTAAATTACCTTTCATTTTTCAGTAAGGGAGCTGCAGACAGGGTCCTTCCCTGTGGCTAACAGCAGGGTTTTTCACTGACAATGTAATGATTTTAATCCAGCAGTTTTTATTAACTCCTCACATGCCATGTGCCCATGCCAGTTCAGCCTTGCCCTGAAGCACCAGCAGCCAGGTCAGGAGGGTTTTGTCACTGCTTGTAAAGGTGCATGAGGACATATCCTAGACATCATTGTGGGCCGCAGCAATACAAAACTGTCACTGGGGAGCCAGTGTAAAGCCTTTCCCTGTGCTCCCCTGACCCACTGCATAGACCAGCAGCTCATGTGGAGGTCTATAACACTGAAGTACCAGTTTAGTCTACAGATCAAAATCTTCCCATTTCTGGAGTTAAACAGAGGACAACACTAGTCTTCATGTGTCACTCCAGTAGACTTTCATTGTAGCAGAGAGCAAGTGGAGTCGACAGTAAAGGGCATGGTGACCATCAGAGTATGGACACTGTGGGGTCAACCAGGAAGGCAGGGGTAGGGATTGACTGGTGGACAAGATTAAGTCTGATGGTGAGTGAACATGAGGACAGGGATGTCTTACCAGGGAAAAAGAGCAGGATGAGATCTGAGAATGAGTCTAGAGCTACAGAAGGCTCGTTGTAGTCAAGTGCTCAATCAGCTGCATGGGGCAGAAAGACAGTTAATCATGATACTATGAATCAAAGAGGACTGACATGACTTTATCCTCTGTGTTCTGATGTTAAATCTGCCTTCTTGTTTTCCCAGTCTCCGTCAGACCTTTAGGAGAAGCAGGGTTGACATATCACCTGAGATAGCCCTGAACAGCGCTGCTGGAAACCACCGCCATTTGGCTGTGGTCGCTTCTGCTCCTACAGGAGCTAATACTCCAGTGGGAACCTCTTTCCTTTCCTTTCCCAACAGACCAGCTGACAGTGACGGCTGAGAAGAATGGGGTCAATGAGGAAGACTCCATGTAGTTTCTTCCAGATATCTGCACCCAGTTGTTTCCACATGCCCTCGTCACCCAAAGCTGCTTTAGCAGACAGCAGAGATCAAAT
Organism: Caloenas nicobarica; assembly: GCF_036013445.1. Taxonomy (NCBI): domain Eukaryota; kingdom Metazoa; phylum Chordata; class Aves; order Columbiformes; family Columbidae; genus Caloenas; species Caloenas nicobarica. The sequence goes on from NC_088266.1 coordinate 407,850, forward strand.
CAGCAAACCCAAGGGAGCCCAGGGCACTATTTCCATGTTTTAAGGCAGATATTTACAGCAGACATATGAATGGTGCACTGTGACTGGCCATAGTACTTAATGGGATGGTCTCAAAAATCTGTCTTAGCTGGTCCCAAGAAAAATAAAAGAGGGGCCTGTGGTTCTGCATGTCCCACAGTGCCTACTAGGAAGGGTGGGAACTATCCCTGAGGACAGCAGTAGTAACGCCTTGACATCAGCTCCAGTTTTCATCTTTGGATTTTCCAGTCAAAAGCAATGTAAGTGAAATTCCTGAGCAGGGGCTCCAGTCTCTCATACTGCGCACTGTTGAGCACTGTTGAGGCTGAAATTCATGCAGCTCTCATGCATTTCTCCATTTTAGCAGTGAACTGGTCCGCAAAAGTCTGAACATTGAATGCTAGGCCTTGACAAGTGCAGTCAATAAATGCTGAAAAAAACATTCTCCCTCTGTAGTGAACATGTAGGACTTCCAGCACAGCCAGCAACACGAGGGACCGTGGTTGAGCAGGTGTGGCAAAGAGGCAGGAGACAGTCTCTGAGAGTGGCAGATCTGCCAAGGAGAGTTTGGCATAAAGAAAATGGCGTTCACCATGTCAGAAGCTATCCCAGGTGAGGTACTTGGAGACCTGAAGCAGGAATCCTTGCACATGCATGGCCAAAGGAGGCTGAACTGACTGGAAGGTGGCTGAATAACACTGTTGTCGTTGAAGACAAAGCCAAACTCGTTGGCACACAATTGTGACCCTGGGGGAGAAGTGGTCTGTTCTGAACAGGTCAGAACAGGCCCATTTTGCCTGAAAACATTCAGAATGACAACGTCTGGGGCAGCAACTGGCAATTAGAAGGGTTAACTAACAATTTTGTCACCCTCCAGCACACAATGCTGAATTATATCTCTCACTGGGTTGAGGACCCTCTTTATTTCAGAAAGGTGTGGGAGCACCTTCAGCCATGATAATTTATTTGAGACTGGAAGATATAAAACTGGGGTTTCCCATGAGTATCTTGGTCTTTGAGTGTGCACAGAGGCATGACCCTGTTCCAGGGGATTTGCTCTGGATCCCACCTTGTACATTGAGTCCCCGAGTACCACCATGGCATGTTTTCGCTGCAGGAGTTAGCTTCTGACTACTCTGAGACACAACCCTCTGGCCTTGCTCAATTCCCTGGTCTCAGAAGAAGCCTCTGCATTTTACTCTTTGTGGCTGAGAATAAATGAGGTCCATAATGACTGTGCGGGGCTGGTGTAGTGCAGCAGAGCTTGGACTGGAAGCAGGAGCAGGCTGCCAGGGGCAGAGGAGGGACAGTGCCGGCAGCTGAGGTGGCCTCAGTGCCAGACCAGACCATAAGAACAGCTGTGCTGGGACAGTCCACCAGTTATTTCTGAAACTGGGGCACTCCCAGATCCCAATAGTTAGGCCGGGGGACAGAGACAAAAGAAGCTGTATCAGGGACAATTCAGACAGTCTAGTCCTACCACTTAAAAAGGGAGGTCTCCTCTCCTCTTGTTCCTCTTCCTGACTCTCTGGTTCTTTCCTGACCCTAGTCCCTGTCACCTCCCTTGCAGTAGCTCACGTGCTTGTCAGTCTTTCTGTAAGGGGATTCAACTCACAAACCTACTCTTGGATTGCCCAGCACCACTGAGGTGTCTTCTGAGCACCTCTGGAGGAGTGGAAGGTAAAGCAAGACCTCCCCCTTGTGCTGAGCTGTCACATCACCGCATCTTTTAAAACTGCATCCTTGGACAAATGTTGCTAATTTGAAATTATTAAAGGAATAGCCTTACAGAATCCAGAGAAGACTATTCCTTTTGCTTCAAGAGGTAGGACAAGCTTACCCAGGTCCTGTGACAATATGGCAGAGACGCTGTGCCAGTTCTCCCAAGCTATGGTTGGGTTTTCCATGTTTTTTTCATGGGATAAGAGGATAACACAGTCCATCAAGCTGCAAGGGACCTTAGAAAGTCATTTAGTCCAACCTACTACTAAATACAGGCTCAGGTCTGAGGTGACACTAGGTTACTTATGGCTTTTTCTTATAAGGTCTTGGTAACCCCCCAAACCTTCTGTTTTTCTGACAACTGCTTTTGTATCTATATGGCACTTTTGAAGTTTCCTTAAGGAAGATTAAATGCTGAAAGATATAACCAATGACTACTGTTTCCCATTGCCTCGGGTTTTAGGGCTATGACTTAAAATCTTATTAGCTTGCCCAGGTGATAACCTGTATGTGCAATTTAAACACTATAAATAGTGGCATCTCCTGGCTCTCAGCTGGGAAAAGACTGGACACCATTGTTTCATGTGCAGCCCACTGAACACTAGTGAAACTGAGGCACAGAGGAGGGCACCCTGCTTCCACTGTGGCGTGGATGCAGTTCATCAGCCCAGTGACACAGGGCTGTTTTTTACCAATGCAGGAGGCTTTCCTCCTCCCTATTGCCAGGGGTTGGGTACATTGCACATGCACTTATCAAAAATGGGGAAAGCCTTTGTGCAGCAGCTCTGCTCTAGGATGCTCAAGGAGCATGACTGAGACCTTGAGATATCTCCCACAGAAACCTGTGTGGGGAATTACTACCACTTATGAGCCAGTCTTGGCTACATTTGAGCTAGCCCCTAGCCTTCAGAGTATCCTTCTTTATTAATGAGATTATCCTGATTTATTGCAAGTATGCTTCTTTCCATTTTGTTTATCATTTACCTTGCCATTAGGCATTTACTCTGCTCATGGCATATGGGAAGGAAACAAGCCATGAACTTAGGAAAGCTGGAGATGGGAGGGCTGTCAATGAAGGAGAGCTTGTAAAACATTTAGAGTTTAAGTAGTAAAAAGCTGCCATTCCTGTCAGCAGAGCTAGACCCTAGTTGCTGTATGCCCTACGGACTAGATTCACATCCACGAAGGTCCCTTCCTGATCTGTGCTCCTCTTCCACAGCCATGGGGGGTTGTTCCCAGTACCAACCAGCTCAACACAATGCATTTTGCATGTTAAACTTGTGCTGCTGCTCTGGAGCTCCTGCCTCACACTGGCATCTCATGCAGCTCTGACATATGACCAGGACAGTAGTCTGGCTGAAGCTGTAGGCTTTGGCTGGGTGGATGTTTCCGCTCCATTGTGCATGCCATCCCAAAGGCCCAGGAGATAGGTCTTTGTTCCACCCCATGAGCAGCCGCTTCTGCCTTGAGGGAAGAGCAGATGCTGCAGACTCTGTTGCCCAGGGGACATGGGTGGCACTTTCTGCAAGAGCTAAAACACCTTTACAAGGCAATCTAACTGCACGCTTCGTTTATTTGGTCTTCAGTGTCCCATTCACTTCAAGTTCATGGGCTCCCATTGCTACCCTACAGTCTGTCTTCAGATATCTACTCAGAAGAAAAAAATACAGGAAAATGCTTGTCATGCCTCAGGAGAAGAGGCAACCAGCAACAGCCTCTGATGTGCTGTTGCAGGACCCAGGTTAGTTTGTCCCACATGTGGCGTGTTGAAGCCAAAGAACATTTTCTTCTTTGGGTAATGCAATAATATTTCTCTAGCACTTAATGCAGCTTCTGGCAGAGGCTTTACATGGGACAGGTGGAAGTGTAAGATAGTTAAAAAAATAAATTTCTAAGTTCACAGTGTAGTGCTGTGCTCATCTGCAACCTGTCAGAAAGTCCCACTGATCAGGCTGGACTGTCCTTGCACCCACTACCTTTGCAGGGCTGTCTCCCCTCTGCAAAGACAGTTGTGGTGTTGATATCACATCCAAACCTACGGAAACAGCCTATGGAGTGTTAAGTTTAAGCCTTAATGAGACTCCTAATACATTCTTGTGCTTCACCTGTGTAACAGGGAAAGAGTTAACTTAAAACTGACCACATTAAACTGTTTATCATTTGCATATGATTAAAATACTAATCACCAAGCAAACTGGATACAGAGGAGATAGGAGTCCAGTCATGGGCTCGATATATGTCGCAAAATGGCTTTAACTCTTCTTCAGCCATAGTGGCCGGGTCTTCATGGGTTTTCTGACAGCCCTGTACGAAGCTTAGAGCTGGAACTTACTACAGAGTCTGGCCTGGGATCATTGAATCATAAAATGGTTTGAGTTGGGAGGGACCTTTAAAGATGATCTAGTCCAACGTCCCTGCTGTGGACAGGGACATGTTTCACCAGATCAGGTTGCTCAAAGCCCTGTCCAGCCTGACAACTTCCATGGTTTGGGCAACCTGCTCCAGTGTCATTTCCAGACTGGTTTTACTCTCTTGGCAGGATCAATACAGTTAACTGAGATCTGTGTCTCAGATAACAGAGATATTCAGTCAGCAGGTTACAAAATGAACAAAGCATAGAATAATCTCAGAAGATGAGCTGAGTTGCCTTGGATTAAGGATAGGGGAAAAAAAGCGGGGAGGGAGGGGAAGAATACCATCCAAGAAGCTACCAGAGGAAAAAAGTTAAAGGATCTAAAAGAAGGCTATGTAATTCTGAACAAAACCAGTACAGAGGAAGATGAGGTGAAAGAATGGCACCCTTTAAAATTAATTTGAAAATAGCTGATACATTAAGAACCCTCTGTCACGTAAAAGTAGTTTTACCTGGATCATATATGCAGTGGAGTTGGATCTGGACTCTGCTTCCACTATGTTCCTTCTAGGCACATGCAGGGCATATGTAGATATTCAAGGCCCGGGCAAGAGCAGCAAGGCTTGTGGTTCTTGATTTGGACACTCGCATGCATTTCCAATGATGGGGCAGATTTGAAAGTCATTTGGTCCAAGCCGTGTGTGCACCACCAGGAGAACCTGGCTGACACCTGGCTGATCTCTCCACATTCTTGCCTATGTGCAGTGGTGAGCAGCATAATGTGACACAGGACTGTGATTCATGCTGGTGCTACCCAATGCAGACATACACATAGACATGCCCATTGAAGCACAAAGCCTCTGCAGAATCTGTGTTTTTACCATTCATTATTCTAGTCCTACTAAGATTTTGGTGTGATTAGGATTTTTGGGTCCACTGGGATTTTTGAAAATGATTGTCCATTAACTTGTGGGAGAGGAACACTATTGTGCTAAAACTTAGAGACTTGAGAAATTTATCTTCAAAACAGACATTGCCATATGCTGAAAGTACAATTTCCCTGTGGGAATATTCCAATTCATAAATTCATAGGATAATTTGGGTTGGAAGGGACCTCAGAAGGTCTCTATTCCAACCTCCTGCTCAAACCAGGGTCAACTATGAGGACAGATGGGGCTTCTCAGGGCTCTTTCCAGACAGGTCTCAAAAACCTCGAAGGACAGAGACTGCAAAATCTCTCTGGACAGCCTCTTTCAATGCTTGATTGTATACACAAAAACAGATGCACATTATTCCTTTATCTGTGGACCTTTTAAATGTATGCCAATCTATTTAACAAAAAAATAGCCCTAAAAATGTGCTTACTATTTCACAGGCAACAATAAATACTAGTTTCTGCCGTGTGCTACTTCCAGTCCCTTCTGCTATCCTAACAGACAAAAATCTAGAGGTGAGCATCACAAGAGGTAAGGACAACATGGTGGAAGAAATCAGGAAGATGTTCAGATGGTTGCTCAGTCTTCAAAGCTGGGCGTTGGTGCTGACATACACTTTTCAAGCAGATGCTTCCTGGTGGAGCTACTGATATCCTCAGACGAGTAGCTTTACACGTTGTAATACTTCGGTCTCCCAGAACAGTTAATACAAAGCTGTTTCAACAAATCAGAAGGAAGAAAGAAAAAAAAAAACAACACAAAACCAAAAAAACAAACACAAACCTCGAACAAAAATCAAACAAAAACCCTACAACAGAAAAAACCCACCACAGTAAACTGCTCTATTCCATTACAAGAAAGGGAGAGAATTCAGTCCTAGTCGTTGGATGTCACATGCAAGGAAAATGTCTCAGAAACAAGGATGAAGCCCATTGTGACAAGTATCAGTAAATGTTTCATTCTGAGAGAATATTTAAAAATAAGTGATCTGGAGAGAAATGCAAAGAATAAACAACTATTAACATTTTTTTAATGTGGGTGTGAGGAATGATGTTGACAAATGGAACAATTTAATCCTCAAATACAGAGTCTAAAATACAGGAGAACCATGAATGTGAGGGTACATACACAGACACTTCTGAACTGGTCTTAGAGAAGTCAAAATATAGAATGTTTCTGTTCACACAGTGGTAAAATTATTGGAAGAAGAAGGAGTTGCAATGATCAGCAAATTCAGCTGGACATATCCTTCTCCTGACTTGTTCCTCTGCTCTGTGCACCTGGTATTCCCGTGCTGTCAGTGGACGAAGTGAGGGTATGCTGTTAATTTTGGAGTGAGAAAAGGGCAGCAGAAATGTAGCCCAGCCTTTCTGTGTAAATGCAGTCTATCACCTCCTGTCCTAGGGATGTGCATCCTTGCTATAATGTACTGCGACATTTATATCTTTGCTCACTTTTAACTTGCTACTTAGTCATATGCAGTCACTAAGGCAGAGAGACACCGAGCAACTTGCCAACAGACTGATTGTATGTGCCAATTTTCATATAAATTCACATGAATTTGCATACATCTCCCTCTCAGTTTGTATTCATTCCATGTGATACATTTAAGAACAAGTAAAATATTATCTACTCTGAATGAGTCAAAATTTTCTACTTCTCTTATGCTTTCTCTTTTGCTGATACTGATTTTGCAGCTAATAGTTGGTTTATTTTCTTCCTTTTCTACTGTATTTTCCACCTCCCTTCCACTACTACCTACCATAGTGACCAATTCTTTATTTACACTGTATGAATATTTTTGTCAAAACTTATTCTCAGTTGTTCATAAAGCAGGTAATACCCCAAACCATGGCATTGACTGTCAAATTTACACAGCACTGATTGTTCACAGACTAGTTTTAATATGCTGTTTCATTTTTCATTTCACTTCGAGTATTAAACAGGTCTCAAGTACATGTCTAACATTAGCTTGGTGAGAAGTTTCGGGTAAGAAGAATTCCACATAAGCAAATATTGAAGAAAAACATTCCTAATAGATATTTACTATGCAGATGAGAAATCTGTATGCAAGATCATAGGCTGACAATGTCCCTTCTGCATGGAGCAGTGTTGGTCTGGAAAAAAACAGCTGTTTTGGGAAATGGCTTTGAGGTCACTGTGGGACATGATCAAGCAAGAGCTAGTGCTATGGTGATGTTTTTTCCTAATATCCTACCTGAAATTTTCTTGTCTGTGTGGTGCTTGTTTTATTGTTTGGTGTCACTGAGAAGTGTTTGGCTTTGTTCTCGTCGTAACTGCCCTTCAAGTATTTGTGGCTGTGATTACCAGCCCCTCAGCACCCTCTTTGTCTGACAACACAAACCAGCTCCCTCTACCTGTCCTTGGGTCACGTGCCTGAGATCCCTGACATCTCAGCCACCCTCTGCTAGACGTCCTGTGTTCTTTTTTTCATATGCTTCTTGTTCTGGGTGGAGGGATGGAGGCTTGGGAGATGGACAGACACAGAGTGTTCTAGATGCAACAAAAGAAGCACTGACTAAAGTGCTGGTCACAGTCCTACTCTAGCCCAGCGTGTGGTTTCCCTTATTTGCCATGAGAGTGCACTGTTGACTCATATTCAGTTAGTCCTCCTCCTGGTCCTCCTCAGCAGGGCAGATCCATCTCTGTCCAGCCTGCGCTGATGTCCGGGGTTATCCCGCCCTGGTACAGAGCTTGGCTCTCCCAGCTGCTGAGATTTGTGGCGTTCCTTTTGGCCCAGGCCTGAAGTTTGTGGAGGTGCCTCTGAACGGAAGTTCTGCCATTCACGTGCCAGCTACTTTATCATATTTAGTGCTGTTTACAAACTTGGCGAGGGTGCATCTGAATTATTGCCCAGAAAGCACATGAAGATATTGAACTATATCAGTCTGCTGCTTGACCCTGGGATACTTTGTTACTCAAAGTCAATCATACTTCAATCTGACTGTACGCACTGATTACTGCTCTTTGATATGGGTGGTCTTTTACTGCAGCGTTTAACTCAATATTTCTTTCATTGTATTAGCTCGAAGGTGTCCGGTCTTTCCTGAAACCAGTCTTCTGTTCCATCACCTTCGTGCTACTGCCAGTGCCTCCCATCCCACTTCCTCCGTTTACCACCTCAGGTAACTCCTCACCTGTGGGGACACACCTCTTGGCTTGAGTCTGAATCTTCCCACCCTGGGATCACTGCCTTATTGTCTGCATCTTCGCGATCATTGCCTGTTCCTGTTATTTATTATTGTTTGTCATGGCAGGAGATGGGCTTGATAAGCACCCCCCATAGCCTTCCCTCCTATGAGCCCCCAGGTGCAGTCAGGTTTGGTGAGACGTGTGTTGCCCAGCCATGTTCTGGGGTGTGTAGCTGAGGTTTGGGAAGCCTGACAACCTTCCCATGTGGGTCTGTTTTCCCTGGCCAGGCATTTTCCCAGTTACTTGCCATCTCAGCACTGAGTAGCATTTCTTACACTGTGCCTATGCACTGATTCACATCCTTCAGGGAAAAGGCAGGAGCCTTTGCAGAGGTATCTGTACCTGGCCTATTTAGCTAATCATGGTAAAAAATGAGAGGTAAAAATCTACTTCAGTAGCCAGGAAGATATTATTTTTAGTCAGTGGGACAGAGGAAAAGAGATGGTGATATTCTCAGACTTTCTTCTTCATATAAGATTGTTGTCATGCTAAGAGATCATCTTCTCTTGCTTTTAAGGGGAATATGTTTCCGCAGGTGAAAACATGCTTATTTCTACATATACTCTCTATTAATTATAAAGCACATATCTAATTAAGTACCTAAGTTGTATAATTGAACGCTTAAGAAAGATCTAAAGATTACTGCAGGCTTGGCATATAAATAGATGCCAACAGAAACAGATGCAGCCCCCTAAGACAAGCCTTCCTTCTGATGCAGGGGACTTTGCCCAGGGAGTTCTGCAAAAGAAGTCTTTTGGGGAGCTCAGACTCTACAGACAACAAGTTATTCCATTGCCACAGAAGGAAGATGGATTTGGGACAATCCTGAAGGATGAAAAGCTGGAAGAGGACATGTTTAGCCAACCTCCATGAAGGACAGTGAGCAGGTGTATTTTGTCTGTGATTAAAGAATAAGGAAGATATTCTTGAATTTAAAATTCATTACTCTCACCCTCTCTTTTATGGGGTATGATCCAAACAAGGGGAACAATGAGCTTTTACTGACAACGCTAGCAAAGCATATGTTACAGCCAGGACATGATGTTCAGGAAGGCCAGCATCAGCCATCTGTATGATGAAGAAATATCTTTGACTTTAATTAAACCAACAAAAATGAGAAAGAAAAGCAGATAAATTTCTGTTAGCAGGTAAATACACATATACTTAACTATGTAAGCTGTAACTAAACCAATATTTAACAGATGTTTACAGTTAGTTTTTCAAACTATCTACCTTTTAACTAGCAATTTTCTCAGCTAACAGTTTTTAAAACTCTAGGAGGACAAAGTGTAAATGTGATCTCTAGCTAAGAATAAAACATTATTCATAGCCCTACTCACCCCTCAAAATCTGTTCCTTCTTCTTGTTTGGAATCAGACTTTTCTTATTTAGGTCAGTTCACTGCCTTTTTACCTGCTTCACCTTCAGAATTTCTCAGGTTATTAGCAATATGGTGTCTTCCCTCGTGCATCTCACAGCACGCAATATACCAAGAAGGGTCAAACGAGCCTGAAAGTGTGCAGGGAACGTGTTTGACTTTCATTGCTGGTTATGGCATGTAAGACAGAGAACCCAGCATGTCCTCTTTAAAGGAAAATTGTGTTTGTCTGCCTACTTTAAGTGTGTCAGCAAACTGTTTTTGAAGGATGTAATTTACTTAGTCTTTCAAAAGCCTTTGTCAAAGTTGCTCACTAAAGCCACAGAGAACCAAATGCCTCTCATGAAACTCAGTCATATGACGAACTCCAGCCAGACAGGTGCTACAATCAGGGATTCCCCTGACGTGGTGCTGTGGACTGACATGGGAACCCAGAAAACAAGAGCCTGCTCTTCAATGTGTTCTTCCAGATGCCACCATCCATAGTGTCTTGCCTTTGCTCACAGAAGAATTGTATGAGCTGTCTTCAGGTAAGTACAGGCTGATTAAAAGGACATGCCTGACAACAGTAAATGAGAAAATTGACGCTTGCACAAAGGCCGATGGCTCAGGTGACTTGTCAGCAGACAGCCTGTGCTCTGGCAGCTCTGGCAGCCATATACCACAACGCACGTGCCACTGCTCCTCCTGTTATTCCAACAAAGAGACCAGATCACAAGAGGCCCAAACCAAGGGAATCCAGGCAACAGAATGCAATCTCGCTTAAGACTTGCAGAGGGTAAAGCAAGGAAAACGCTAAAGCAAAAGGTCACATCACAATAAACGCTGACTGCTCGGTCAAGACTATGGTCCAGAAAACCCTTTTCCTCACCAATCAAGAGCATCCAGGAAGGTATTGCAAGGACACAGTAGCTGACATCCTTTGTCCACACAAGTGATCTTGTTGAGGCCACCTGGGCAAACACATACTCTGGTTTGTAAATATGTATGTGAGAATGCAGGCAGGCAGAATCAGCTTCCTTGGAAAGTCAAGTCAAATAAAATTCTTTTCCACTGCCTTACAATCTCTCCTTGAGTTTTGGTACACTCCAAACATACAGTCAGTGCTGAGCTCCTTCCCAGGCTCTGCATTAGCATGTAGGACAGAGCCTTTCTTTGGCATTCCTGCAAAGGTATGATGCTCCTTGGGGCTAATTTGCATGGTTGAATTGAGATATTTTCTCCACAAAGGGCGCTGTCCCTCTTCCCTGAACCACAGGTTGCTTGTTCCAGCTTGCATGAAAATCTCAAGGAAGATTGATTTCTGCAGATGTTTTCTGTGAAAAGCCAAGAGGTGAACAGGCCCAGTGCCTCCCAAGGGATTAGAAAGAGGCCAGGCTGTCTAGTCTGAAGATACCTGACAGCACAGGGTGAAGTACTAGGTCTGTGGGGAAAAAATAAAGCCTCCTGTTTCCTAACTCCTATTTGCCTTTCTCTGCCTGCAGACAGCAAGCATCTGATGGGAAAGATGAGAGTCAAGGACTTGGAGAGTGGGGAGAGACAGAGGGCTTGGGCAGGGTTGGAGACACTGCCAAAAATCTGTTTCTCCAGGCAGCAAGAAGGGAGCAGTTTAGGCCTGAGTAAGATATATTTTTCTATGATATGTTGGCAGATTGTCAGGGGGCCAAATACCGTAAGTCACAGACCCAGTGGTATTTAATTGCATTTTCCAAAGTGCCTGCAGTGCTCACTTCCTCAGAGAGCTTGGTCTGCTTACCCCAAGTCAATGAACTCTACGGGTTTACAAGTGCCCTTACTACAAGCTGCACACAGTGTCCATCACTGGACAAGACTTATTCTTGGGATTCCATGATTACTAACTGGGGCTGCGGGGGACCACACGACCACTCCATCTGCACCTTTGAGCAGATGGAATTTTGACTCCTTTCCTCTCCTTTCTTTTCTTTTCCTTGCCTTGCCTTGCCTTGCCTTGCCTTGCGTCTCCTTGCCTCTCCTTGCCTCTCCTTGCCTTGCCATTCCTTGCCTTGCCTCTCCTTGCCTTGCCTTGCCTTGCCTTGCCTTGCCTTGCCTTTTCTTGCCTCTCCTTGCCTCTCCTCTCCTTTCCTTTCCTTTCCTTTCCTTTCCTTTCCTTTCCTTTCCTTTCCTTTCCTTTCCTTTCCTTTCCTTTCCTTTCCTTTCCTTTCCTTTCCTTTCCTTTCCTTTCCTTTCCTTTCCTTTCCTTTCCTTTCCTTTCCTTTCCTTTCCTTTCCATCCTTTCCTCTCCTCTCCTCCCCTCTCCTCCCCTCTCCTTCCCTTTCCCTTTCCCTTTCCCTTTCCCTTTCCCTTCCCTAACCTGCCTCTCTCCCTCCCCATGGTAGGACTGGTTTACGGTGTAAGCCCAGAAGCCAGAATGAGGTACAGAGTGCCCTGTGAAAAAGAAGGAAGCTACTGTCCAAAGCCCTAAACACAACCCTCATAGGAGATGGTAGTAATTAAAACAGCTGAGCCCCAGTTATCCCTTCAGACCTTCCACCACTAAATCCTCCCACAGTTGTGCAAAGGATGCAGAGCACTGAGGAACTGGAGGAGATAATCACAGACAGTCATTTCAGTCCTGGCTGCACCCCTTTGCAGTGAACGTCACCTTAAATATCACCCCTCATGCTTCCGGACAAAGATATACCTTTTCTTATTGCTGGGTAATGTTGTCTTTGGCATACAGTGATGGTTGGCCATAGCTGGTCACTGGCTACTACCCCAGTTTACTGGGGAGCTAAGAGTGATGTTTCTCTTCATGCTGAGCTTCACCACTGATACGGGAAAGCACCAGCTTTACCCTGTCACGTGGAGATCAGTGCTTTTGTCTTGGCCTGAGGGAACTGGGAGCTGCATTTTCAGGACAGGTCAGAATACTCTGTTAAAGGCCACCTCAGCCTTTCCCACTGACATAGCTGCTCTTTACTGTGAAATACTTAACTCTTGCCAACACTGCAGACTCAGACAAGATGATCCTGCAAGAGCTAGAGGAAGACAAAGAAAAAAAAAAAAATAATGTTGTAAATTAGTTTGTCTGAAGTTCCCATCACAAAATTCTTATCCTTCAATTCAGCAACAGTGAAGAAAAATAAAAACAACAAAACAAAACCAAAAAACATGCAAAGAAAAACCCCCAAACAAACAAAACCAAACCAAATCAAAACAAAACCACCAACCAACCAAACCCACAAACCAAACCAACCAACCAACCAACCAACCAAACAATTCCCTCCGTAGTAAAAACTGACATGGTGAGCTGCTGCAGCAGGGAGAACAAATTCCTTTAGGGTGGAATGAGAATGGTCAACAGATCAAAATTCAGTGACTACCAAAGATGAGGAAACTCGTATCAATGACCTGCAATTCAGAACAGGGGTGCACATTACCACCTTGCCATCTCTACTGCCAGAGAGGGCTTAAAGGCAGAGAACAGAAAAAACATTCCTACGTACAAGAATAAAGAGCTCTGTGCTGAGAAAGGAACTGCATTCATCCACGCCATGGCTTACCCCAAATGCTCCACTTGGACCAGCTGATTGCTCAGGTACAGCCTCTTTGCTTCTTAGCCAGCCCAGGGAAGCTGCTTGGAAACATTTTAATGTATTTGCAATTACTTTTCAAGTAAGTCATTGAAGACCCTAGTTCAGCTCAAAAGCTGTGTGAATTTTCACAGCACCACTAATGACATCAGCGCGGCTGCACTGATGTGCACCCACAGGGTTTCCACCCTTTGCAACTCCTGACCACTTTCTGGTTCATTGTAGGGCTATATTGTCTTTCCACAGGAACAGCTTCAGTCTGAGATACCCTTCCTCCTGTACAGACCCTTTCTAACTTTTGTTTAATCTTAGATACTCTTCCAGGCCTGGCTCTGCTTCTTACATAGAGTCCGTCTCACCCCAGTTGTATACCTGTCCTGTATGAACACTACAGAGCATATTCATCACAGAGCTTAGGAGTGCCTTACAGCTTAATAAAATCTGTCTCAGTCAAGGGAAAAAGATTTAGACAGGAATCAGCTCAAACAGCAGAGAAAACTGTTCTTCCAAAGCACCTAACAAACTCATCAAGCCATTTCCCATAGGAAACCAGTTCCAAATGCATGTTTGTAGGCTAAGACGAGGGTAGGCCAATTTGTTGGATAAATTGCACACTGTGGATAGGAGGATGATATAATTCTGGGTTTTCTTCTTGTGACAGGCAAACTAAAGACCCAGGTTACCTTAGATCATATAAAATTATTTGTTAAGGAAATAAAGTTTTGTGCTGGCTTACTGAGTTCTTAACAGCATGCAAAAGGGGAAGGATTTTGTGTCAGATGTCTCAGAGCTGTGAGGAGCTAATATATTTATAAGCACACTCTCTAAAAGGTACTCAGTAAAGATGTGTAAGGTACCTCACAAATAATTCAATGTGTATACAGAGCCTGACGCTGCACAACACATCCCTTTCACCCAAAAAGCACTGAAGACATTCAGGATGGAGGGGGTGGGGGAAGCGATGGTCTCACAGGGAACATGACAGAGCTATGATAGCTGAGAAGCAGAGATTTTGCCAGCACTGGACTTCAGCCCGTGTCCTTTGGTAGTTTGCAAACAGACAATTAAAATTAGTGCTTACTGAAGCACCAGTGCTTTCTGTGAGTTGAGAGGCAGCTGGACCATCAGAGCACTCCATGGTCCTTCCCATGGCACAGTATAAAGATCCTGTCTCTGTTTGCTTGGTAGAGAGACCAGTCCTTCTCATAAATGATTTACTCTTCTTTGGTGAAGCTCAGGACAACACTGTATTTGCAACAGATAATTTCTTTGTTTTTTCTTCTACAAGAAGTAAACAGAATAGATTCACTTTGTTCACTGATGAGTGGGTCTGGCATCCCAAACAAATAGTTAACAGTGCAATAACGTGAACAAAAATGCAATAAACCTGTGGGGAGTGAGTTTCATGAAAATAATTCCTTTCAGTTGGTTCATTCAACTAATGCTTGATTTGATGAACTTGCCATTAACTTCCCTGTGTAAACCTGTGGCTGGTTGTGTTAACTGCTTGACTGGGACACACAATTCACCATGTAAGTGTAAGTCTCAGATCTGCCTCCCAAGTCGTGTGCAAGAAATAAAGTCAAACTTCACAGTACCTTGTTTCCAGCCTTACTGTCCCTCGCATAATCAAACTGGAACTTAAAGTCAATGCTAGAGGCATCACTGGAGGTCTGCATAAGTACATGCAAATCAGGCACTTATCTCAATAAATTTCCTTTTTGGATTCCTACTCCTGCTCTACCAGTGAAATCTTCTATGCCTGCATTTCTCCGAAGTACTTGCATGCATAGCCCCTGCTACACACTCTTCCTCTAGAGTTATACCTGCAGGCCTGGGGGACTTTCAGCCCAAAATGACTGAATAAGTCTTTTTACTGTATGGATATACCTTACAGCCTTGGCTGTTCAGTTTTCCTGCTCGCAGTCACTGGCACCAGCCTCCACACAATGTGACATTTTAGCAGCTGAGTCACTAACAATGGCAGGGTCAAAAATGGTCACTGTAATTAAGGTCTTTATTTTCCAACACGTTTCACTGTCAGGCATGCTCCTGAACTTTTGAACTTCTCTGTGATTGGGCTGGGACTCCTGAGGACGCCTTTCTTCTACATTTTTATCTGCTGTAATTTCCACTTGTCCCCATCATCTTGGTGCTGCTAATGGATACCCAAAACCCGCAGCTTGCAGCTTTGGGTGGTGAGATGAAAACTCCAACCTGGATATCACACACAGGTTCCTGGAGTTGACTCTGATTGGATTGCTGTGCCTATGACTTCATATTACTGAGGCTACCCTCATGATACATGGTCAGTCTATCACACTGTACTTCATCCATCAGTTTAAATGCCCCATCACGCATGTGGTATCCCTGTATACACCGGATGTTTCTAAACACGTTTTTTTGCTGCCAGTGACAAGGACGTTGCACTTTTGACTGAATGCTGGCACAGCTTGCCCAGAGAGGTTGTGAAGTCTCCATCCTTGGTGACACCCAAAAATTATCTGCACATGGTCCTGAGCACCAGCTCTAGGTGAGCCCAGGGAGGGTGGGTATGGACCAAATGACCTCCAGAGATCCCTTCCAGCCTCAAACAGTCTGTGATTCTATGATTTTTCTGGTGGGTTCACTGAAGATTTGCCAGCCCAGCCCAGTGTACATATGTGCTAGTTGAGACTCACACCAGTAAGCCTGAATGGCCCAGTGCAACATGTAATTAAGCTGCAGAAGTCATCACCACAGGATGCCTTTGATGCTGAAAGTTGTCATGGGTTCAAAAAGCAGTTAGATGGATTCATAAAAGCAAAAATATCACCTATATTTTTAAAATATCCATAAGCTACAGATGCTGAGAGAATACACTTAGGAAGTTGGAAGAATAGATTTGTGCTGTTCTTGCATTCACCCTAAGGTATCCACTATTAGTCTTGGTGGGAGTTGTGTGGCCAGCTGGAGTGTTCCTGAAGGACAGTGCGGCTGGAAGCCAGACCGAAGGGTATCTACATATACCATTCATATTAAAATTAAACTCCTAAGGAAAGGCTAGAAATAAGAGATTACCTTCCAAGTCAAGGCTCAAGTTCCAGCAGAGCAAGAGGAAACCTGCAGGTTCTGTTAAGATTACCCAGCACTCCACTCCTTGCCAAGGTTCTCTTTTGGACACTTGTTCTTTGATCTGGTCTTATGCTTGGAGCACTGTTCAAGCAGGATGCTCTCAGTTCGTATCATCCATGTTTTGGATCTTCTACCACCCACTCCCACTTTTTAAGATCAGGTGCACAGAGCTGCATGCAACAAATAAACAAAAACCAGGAATTGAAGCCCCTATTGGAAAATTACCTCTGCTGATTCAAGGTTTAAAGCAACGGTCAAGCAGTGCATTCCCTTCATCTCAGATCCAAAACAAGATGAAACCAAACAAATTTACATGATGGTTTAGAATAGTAAGAAATACAACCAGGCAGTGGCCCAGAGGACATATCACCTGAATAGACAGTCAGACTGAGGGCCCATCCAAGTCTGCATGGCATCCTGGGGTTCGCCTATTTTGTTTCAGGTAGAGTACAGTGCAGATGACCTTCGGTCCAGCACTGAGGTGAAATCCAAGAGCCCATGTCCCAGAAACGGCTTCAGCTATCTCTGATCCATACCAGGAGAGGTGGTGGCCTTCCCCCTGTGTGGGAGGTGGTCATGGAGATTGTCACAGGTCATGCATTCCTGCAGTTTTCCCTGTTCCTGGGATCACTCCTCTGCCACGCAGCAGTGCAAGTTTCTGTGCTTACCTCCCTGTTCTCAGTCTACTGCATACTCTTCTGTTGCCCTCTATCCCTGCTCATTTCACAGCTATGGTTGTGCCTGGAGACAGACCAGGCTCAAGAGCTCTCCATAGGATCACCTGAGTGAAAAGCAGTGTCAGCTGTGACGGTAGAGGTTGGAGGTGCCACTGGATCTACTGCTGGGCAGGGGCCATCAGTGTGGTTTTCAGAGTGAGGAGGTACTAGTGCAGTCTGGGGGCCTGAGTCAGCAGTGGGAGGAAGGGGAGCAATGACGGGAGGTCACGAGTGGGGTGGAGTGAGGGACTGGGGTGTGCTGTGTGGGAATCAAGACCTGTCACTGCTGTCCAGCCACCCCTTACCTGGGGGACTTCCCCTACCTCCACCCCTGTAAAGCACACACTGCCACCCAAACTAATCCTCATAAGGCTCACAGATCCCTCCTCTGCTTGAATAAGCTCCCTTTAAGATTGTGATGAGATTACTCTGTGGCCGCCACAAGGCTATCAGTTAATTTTGTATTGGGTTTGTGGAGCCTGTCTTGTCTGTCTAGCTGATACCTTCTCTCTGAGTGCTGGTTTCCTGCACCATTAGCCACTAGCAGAGTATGTGGTTAGTTTAGTCTTCAAAGATTCATGAATGAGGACTCAAGCCAAGAAAAATTCTTCCTCAAATGGTCTTTGAGACATTTTGTCATGAACCCCTGGCTGGAAGGATTACATTTACTTTCTGGAAATATTCCCACCTGACATGGAGGTGAAGCTGTCACAAATTCCTGCTGTGATGTGTCAGAACAAAGAAGATGTCAGAGACTTTGCACATCTTCCCCAGCTCTGTACCCAGCACTTATTGGAATAGCATGACCTGATGCATCATAGTCATAGAATCAAACTATCACAGAATCGCAGAATTGCAGACTGGTTGAGGTTGGTAGGGACTTCTGGAGGGCATCTTGCTCATCCCTCTGTTCAAGCAGGGCCACCCAGGACTGGTTGCCCAGTACCATGTCCAGATGGCTTTTGAATATCTGCGAAGAGGGAGACTCCACAACCTCTCTGGGCAACCTGAGGTAACCCTCACATAGAAAAAGTGTTTCCTGATGTTCAGACAGAGATTCCTTGTTTCAGTTTTTGCCCATTTCCTCTTGTTCTGACACTGGGCAGGACTGAGAACAGCCTGTCTATGTCCTCTTTTCTCCCTCCCTTTAGGTTTTTATATACACTGATAAGATCCCCCTCGAGAACCTTCTCTTCTCCAGGCTGAGCAGTCCCACCTCTCTCAGCCTTTCTTCACACGAGAGATGCTCCTCTCCCTTTATCACCTTTGTGGCCCTTTATTGGTCTCTCTGCATTATGTCCACATCTCTTTCGGGTCTGTCAGTGACTAGAGGGGCTGAGCTGATGTGTGTTTCTGTCCTTTTGTTGCATGCAATGCAACCTGCGAGCCATGCATCTTGCTGTGTGCAATGCATCCTGCAGGGCTCTTCAGATGCAACAGGAGCATTCCCAGCTGCCCCATCATTAGTGGAGGCTGACTGCAGCCTTGCAAAATTAAGCAGCTCTTCTCTGCCTCTCATGCACACCAGTAATCTCCTCCTGCTTCCTGACCAGAAACATATGAAGAGGGGAGATGATTTCTGCAGCTCTCTGATGCTCATACACTGTGGTGTGCAGAGCTGCAGCTGCCACGCAGCACCTTCTCCTCCCACCCATCCTCCCTGCTTGCTCCAGGCCTCTGGCTGGACTGAAACAGCTGGATTGCACACAGCCAGTCTGACACCAAGTGTCAGCAAAACCATGTTTGGACCTGGCACCTTCATGCGATTTTGACAGAGACCGGGCATCAATGTGACGAGTCCTGCTCTTCCCTTTCATCAAGACATGCATGGGTCAGGGCTGTTTCTCACCACTCCGGTTTTTCAAAGGTTCTACATCAAAGCCAACCCTTGGTTTCCTCTGCTGCTTTAATATACCCCACAATGGCCTTGTTAAATCACAGAAGCCTTTTCAGCTTGCTCTTCATTTTTTTTCTTTCTCTTCCTTCCTCCCTTCCTCCCTTCCTTCCTCCCTTCCTTCCTCCCTTCCTCCCTTCCTTCCCTCCTTTCCTCCCTTTTTTTTTAAAGAATACTTTCATTTTGGGAGAAATAGATATGGGAAAGTAGTTGCTGGGGGAAGGAAATTTCTTCCATAACATTTCTTTAGTGTATTGCTTATTAAAGCAATGGAAAAAAAGCACCAAGAAAAATTCAAGCAGATGGATAAAATGCTTTCCCTTTTTTTTTTTTTTTCTAAATGCAGCTTCGGAGTGTGCCTTTGATTTTCTCACTGTCCTGCTACTAGCCTGCAACTTCAATCTTCAGATCTATAGCTGGGGAACTGGCCAGAATTTCCCCAGTCACCCATGGAATATCCCTTTCATTTTTCTTGCCTCAAACTCCCAGCTGACAGGCTCAGAGAAAACTGCTAAAACCAAACATTTCCATATCTGTGCCAGGTTCTCTTGAGCCCAGAGGGACCTGATGCAGTTCTGAGAAGGCCAAACTATCCTCCAGCTCACACTCCTAGTGCAAAATATATGAGTAATTTAGCCCAAACCTGTCACATCAGGTTGTGTTAAGTCATCTGGGTGCCTGTCAATAAACCCTGTCAGCTCCCATCTACCCACAGCAGCCCGGCCCAGGACATCTTCTGCAGGCTACCACTGCTTCCAGACAGCTCTCTTCTGGATTTGCCCTCCTTTTTCAATTGGCTTACCTCCTCTGAAGTTTTCTCCCTCCTGACATGAAACTAGAAGGTTTTTCCAGACCGCTGCTGCCACTGCACCTTATACCACCTTAAGTTTCCAGTCTAAACTTAGATGGCCTGTGAATTCATCCCTATCTTTCCTTGAACCACCACTGTCTAATTGCTTAAAATACCTCTTTCTCAGAGCAATATGAGTTCCCCAAAATATTTACAGATAGTGGTCCTAACTCCTCCAGACCATCGTTTTGTTTCTGGGTGAAGCATGTCTTCTAGTCTGTTCTCCTAAGGGTCAGTCCTTCTCCTCTGATAGCCCTCCTTGGGGATGTATGTTGGGTGGGACGTGCGGGAGGTGTGCTGGTGCACTGGATACGTGTCATCACCGCACACACCAGTGTAGATCAAAAAGCTGGGTGTGGACATGCACCAATGCTAACTCTTCCCCCTGTGCCCACATGGCAGCATGTCCCCAGCACAGACAGGGCTGTATTAGCAAGAGCACAGCTAGGGGGATGTACGTTATTCCTCTCTGCTCAGCACTCTTGGGGCTCCATCTGGAAAACTGCGGATGGTTTAGAAGCACTCTGGTACAAGGGAGATGCCAAGAAAGCCTGCAGGGTCCAGTGGAACGTCATTAAAATACCCAGGGATATTGACTGCATGGTGTATGAGGGAATTGGGTCTGTTTGGCCTGGCTGTAGAAGGATCTATAGCAAAGGCATGGTCAAAAATCTCTGGCCCTGGATATTTTCCAAACTTGACTGGAAAAGGCCATGAGCAATCTGATTCGATGTTGAAATTAACCCTTGGGAGGGATCAGGAGGATAGGCTAGGGATGCCCAGGGGGCTTTTCCACCTTTCTGTGACTCCATGAAAGTACAAGCCAAGGTGTAGGGCAGACTGCACTCATTAGCCCATGCAGATGCCCTCTTCACAGCTCTTCTTCATAGCTGTTGCAGCTATGGTCATCACCCAGAGCATGCACGACTGGAGCTGTAATGCTGTATTGCTTGAGGGGTTTCTAGTTCATTACTGGTACACTTCCCTGGGCTGGTAGGAAATCCTTCCTATTACACACTGTAAGGATTACACCTGTCTTTTGTGGCCGTTCCTCATACCAGTTCAGCCAAATGAAAATGCCAGGTGATCACTCTCTAGAAGCATGATTCCCGTATTTCCTACAAGATCTGTTGTTTGTATTCCTCTTCTGAATAGCACCCAGTTGATCCTGCCAAAGTTGCCAATGCTATGCCAGCAGGAACTGCCATATCATGCGGAGATCACTCCTATTTCTGCTCACACACCTTATCTCTGCCAGGGGCCCTGCCTGACACTTTTTTCTTACCTGACAGAGGAGGCCATTTGGGAAGAGCATCCATTTCTTCCTCTAGCTCCTATAGGCAAGCCTTTATAGAAATGTTGTCCTAGAGAAGGAGCAGATGGAGTGAAGAGCAAAAGTTGGTAGGTGGGATGACAAGAATTTACTGTATTTCTATGCCACCTTAGCATTAGACAACTATCTGTCAGATCAGTTTTTGGGCCTGTGCCGATGAAGACAGCTGCTGGGAGTTTAGGGATGTGGAGTTATCCGGCTGGATGAGGTGAAGGGGATCCTCAACAGAGTCTGTGTGAAGCGTCTGAGTTTAAAATCAGGAATATCTCCAAAGCAGTGAGACAGTGCTGAATGTAGAGTGATGAGAGCAGAACAGTGTCCGGAAGCTTGCAGAGGGTGGGGAGGGTGCTATTGACTTTCTGATCATCCTCCCAACACAAACTGCCTCCAGCATACTGGTGTTCTCATCTGCAGGTACACAGCCTCTGACTCTCCAAGTCCGGCCCCAGAGACTGGCCCAAATCCAGAATGGCCCTGTTTACTCAAACATACCCTTGAGCAATCGCTCAAATCTTGTCTTGGACTGGGATCAAGCACTGTGACAGTACACCCTAACCTTACATCTTATCACACGTTAAACCGGTCCAGGCAGGAAAGATTTCTTAGCATTAACAATATGCTTCCCTTCCCCATTCAACCCCTACCACAGAAGCTGACTTCTCCTGATAATCTTTTGGTATCAGAGAAGATAAATGTTCTCAGATGTATACAAGGTATTTCAAAAGTAATAAGCCGCTAGGGAAGGGTTCAGCAGTAATTTCCCAGCCCACCCAGACCTTCCCTTCTCCAGGTGAGAAGCAAAGCACTGCTTCCCCAGTCCTACCTTTGGCTGTTGTGGTCCTGCCTTTCTTGCTATTTCAAGGTCATCTTACCCTACGGGTGCAGCTCACAGCATCCATGCAATAGTCAGCAAAGCATTTCCTTAGGCTTAGGCTGAGCCCTGCAAGAGCTGAGTGCTGAGGTCCAACTCCAGGTTGCCACACACAGCAGGGAGCAAGGACAGGCACTGCCCCATCCAGCGCCTCAGAGACTGTGAGGTGTACGGGATGGGATTCACAGCAGCCACAAGAGTGTAGAGGTGCCACAGACATCCAGCAGTAAGTACAAAAATGTGCCTGAAAGTCTTGCCTGCTTCTATGGCATCTCTCTGAAGCTAGAGCTCACAGACGTCAGGCTCTTCAGGAGCTGGTGCTGTGGCTCAATAAAGTCTAGCTGGAGGTGGATACAGCATCAGTGTCATGTAGAAAAGCCTAATGGGTAGAACATGATCCTCTGAAAAGCCACCAAAAAGACTACTTGTGATTCCCAAATTGAGAGCTACCCTGGAGAGTGCTCCAGCTACTGAGCAATGCTTTGATGGGTGGTAGGGATGTAGCCAACCACTCTGCTGTGACAGTGGCCACAGCGTTACCAGGAATGCAAACGCCATGGGTACAAAAGGAGAAGAAGCAAGATGTGGCCAGACTGTATAACCTCGCCTTTAGGGATTTCAGCCAGAAACTAGGAGAAACTGAGGTTTCTTTGCTGCCCACTGGTTGTCAGGTGTCAAATAAATAATGAGTAGAGTTAGAGACACAGGAACCAGAAGTCAGAACTAATCATGGGTCTGGCCAGCAGAACTCCCTTATAACTGCTTTGCTGGCAGGTTGGGGAATTTGCAGTCCCACTATGCAGGATGGGCTGTCACTGATACGGGAACACACTCCTGGGATGGGAGAAATATGGGTAAAAGCCAGCATGGTTTGAAACCTTTCAGAAACAGAAAGAAGAGGAAATAGCAGTGGGCTGGCAGAAGGATGGGATGGGGGGTGGAGGAGGTGGCGCTGCCTGTGAGTGAAGCTCACGCATAATTCCCTTCTCCAAAGGTGGAAAACAGGCTTGAGCCTGGTCTCTCCCCTGCTGGTTAAGCAGAATCAGCCTCAGAGCAGAGATGCTCTCCTGCCCTGAGACATCTTCCTGGTGAGAACACTATCAAAAGCATGAGATTTTTTGTAGGGCTCAAATAGCACTTCCTGTCAAAAAGCTCTCCTTGATTATTTCCTTGCTAACTGAAAACCTTTGCAGAAGCCCAAACATCACAGGAGGAGAGAGGGAATGGTTGCGAGGACAGCACAGGGCAGCCCCACCTCCTAGACCCTTAGCTTAAATTGTTCCTCTCCCAGCACCAGTCTTCTTTGCTAGCCAAAGCTACCACTGCGGCTCTGCGTGGGCCAGAGCATGTGTGCTCTATGGTGGCCATACCAAGCACTTGCAAATTACCAAACATTCTCTGCGTTCCACTCACGTTCCCCCGTCACATGCAGTTCATTCTGCTTCCTCAGGCAGTGTAGACAACACTTGCAGTGTAGGCAGCACAGCGATATTTTATGCTATTGTTCTGGTCACAGTGACTCAGTTTCCCAATTTCTTGCATGCTGAAAAACAAATAGGATAAATCTTTCTGCTCTAGAAGATGAAGTGGTTGCTTCACACACAGGATTCAAAGTCCCCAAACCAAGAAAAAAAATGGTGTTTGACATTGGTACTATGCTCCAAACCAGGGAACATAAACTGTTAGAGATTCTGTGCAGTTTACATCCTTTCTGTGGAAGCCTCCCATCTAACCGGGTGTCAAATCAAGAGTAAAAAGGAAATAAGATGAGATCATTCCAGGCATGCTGGAGGAAAGACAACATTTCTAACAGCACAATTTCTTCCTCCTTCCAGAATATCGCTGCCTTCCAGTATGACTGCATAAATCTCTGCACCTCACTCACTCTGTGACCGGCTTTTGAAACACACCTCTGGAAATCTCCAGTTGCCTCATTAGGCAAACCAAAATTACCCATAGGTAGGAGTGCTGGAGAGACATCTGACGTGCTGGGATAGAGCAGAAGAAGCCATGGTGCTGTCATTAACAGCTATTGTGAAAGGCTGGGGAATAGCTGGAAACAAGTTTATTCATGGTTGTCACTATATCTGCCTGACTAGACATCTCAACTGCTATTAAACCTCATTTCTACCCTTATGGTGTCCTGTGGTGCTTCACCGTTGTGGGTGTAAGGAGCCACGGACAGAACCTGTTAGCTGTGTACAAAAATGCCATTCCCATAACCTGGCAGGAATGAGGGAACTGGGACAGTATGGGCAACAGATCATCCAGTGGTGAAACAGAATGTAGGAGCAGAGGGAAAGACTGCCTAAGTTAAAGCCCCTCGGAAGAAATCCCTGGGAAGGAAGGCAAACCAGGAGACTGAGCCACAAAACTTAATGACTTAATGAGGAAAAAAAAAAAGAAGGAATAATTGGACATGAAATAAGGAAAGCTCAAAGTTTTTGTAAGGAAAGCTACCCACAAGCAGCAGAGGGTCAGAAATTCAGAGAAGTCCTGTTATGTAGGGTCAATATTTCACATATTCTCCTAATCAGATCTGCCTGGCTCTTTCAGCTGGAGCCCAGGCCAGAGCACTGAGAACTGAGCATTTCTCATTGCAGAGGACCACAGGCTGTTGCCCAGGTTTGGCTTTGCAGCTCGTTAGCCTGTAGGGAGAGAGGGAAGTGGAGGACGGACAGCAGTCAGGGAGGTGTGAGCCCCTTTCTTGCGGATGATATGATGTGCACATCCGTGTGGGGAGGAATTACCTTGGCCCAATAAGTGCAAGGTGTTTTCACACTTAATGCGTTTCCCCAAGGTCTCCAGCAAAGGTGTCAAGGCGAATATCAAGCAGACCTGAGGAGACCCAGGAACCGGGCTAAGGAGGCAGTTGCCATGGTAACAGAGTGGCTTATGGTAGATGATATTGAATGATATGTCACATTCATAAACTCACTGTGCTGAGGCCACGTCTCGGAGGAGCCATTAAAGCAAAGGCCGGGTGTAGCAGAGGGTGAGCCGGGGCTGGGGCTGCCCTGTGCCCCCCGTGTGCACAGACACGCCTGGTGCCACGGGCACCGGTTTCCTGCTGTGGGCACAGTGTGTTTGTGGGGGTGCCTGCAGCCAGGAGGGACACACAGGGCTGGGCTGTTGCTGTCCCTGGGTTTGGTTCCCTCTGGATGCACGTGACAGCTGGTGAGCTAGAAAGAGCATGGCCTGATGTTTTGTGCTTTGGCAGGGGAGTGCAATTCTCACATATAAACACAAGTGATGTTCTGAGCTGCAACCAGAGCTCTGTTATCAAATCGCACTGTGCCTGGGGCAGGTCAGAGCAGCAGCTCGCCTTTCCCATTTGATGCATTCAAACCAGCACAAAAGCTGTGATGAAGTCACCAAAGCGTAGTGATCTGATCTTAAGGAGCAGTGATTTCTTTCATATTGGGGCAGAGCCCTTATGCACATTTTGTGAATGGTGCCCAAATGTCAGGGATCCACATGATGGAGGACACGGACTTCTAATAATTCCCACGGACTTTGTCCCTCCACCATGGGAGACTTTGTATGATGCAAGGTCCCATTGAAGGACCCTGCAGATGGCAAGGATCTAGTCTGTTGGACCTGGCCTCAGATATCATGGAGAAGTCTACAGCCCAGGCCAGGCTCTGGCCGTTGCTGGAGCAGAGCAGCACGTGTAGATGCACCAAGTTCAGGTAAGAGTGCTGGTTTGAACATGATAGAAGTGTTGCACAGGGGGAGCTCATATAGGAATGACAAAGTCCTCTGTCCTTTTGGCTCTCATGATCCATCTTCAACTACAGAGTAGGCTCAGGGTTGGCCTTCATTTCCAAAAGGAAATGCCTCCAGTCCCATAGGACCTCACCTACTTGCAGGATTCAAGCAACACTGTCCAGCCTCAATCATTTCCCTCCCATGCACTCAGTGAAAGCAAGTTTGAGCAAGACACATTATTTTTAAAATCTGTTTATTAACGACAAATTAAAGAGATTGCAATTTCTACCCTAACTCTCTGTGTATCCAAGGCAAAAATAATGGAATTATTTTGCCTCAGCACTGTTTTCAGACCAGATTTGTTAAGTCTGTTCGCAGAGGGTTTCACTCTTGTTCATTCACTAGCTTAGTAGAGCCCCAGTTTACGGGGGTGATGGAGCAAATCCCTCACCTGTCTGAAGGGACTTGACCCACACAGCTTTAACACTGCAGACTACTCATGATTTTGAGTAGAGGTGCCTCTCAAATTGAACTCATTCCCCTTAGAGCATTGTGACAATGTGAGAAGAACCCCTATGTCACTTTATATCCATAGAGTGTTGTATGCCAGCATTGTGTGTAAATGGAAAGATTGAGAGAAACATTGTCCCTCACTCCGGTAGCAGACAGCCTGGCAGCTGCTGCCTGGTAGCAGATAGCCTCTGGTGGGATATATGTCCAGAGGCTGAGGCAGAAGATGGATATGAACCCAAGCATCCCACCATGTGCACCACTGCTGCCTGAGCAGGGCTTTGGATGGCTTCTCTTTCTTGGTTTTGAGGGATGGAGTCTACATCTGAGGAGAAAGGACCATCTGAAGGAGGAGGGAATTTTGTTGCTGACTGTGATGGTGTTTATTATGGGTTCAAGCTGGAACACAAGAGGTTCCACTTAAATTTGAGAAGAAACCTCTTCTCAGTGAGGGTGCCAGAGCCTGACCCAGGCTGCCCAGGGAGGTTGTGGAGTCTCCTTCTCTGTAGACATTCCAACCCGCCTGGACACCTTCCTGTGTAACCTCATCTGGGTGTTCCTGCTCCGGCAGGGGGATTGCGCTGGATGAGCTTTCAAGGTCCCTTCCAACCCCTGACATTCTGTGATTCTGTGATTCTGTGATTCCTGGGCAGAGGTGGCAACAGAGCTTCTGAAGAGAAGAGAAAATTGCCTGAAAGTTGGCATTCTCCATTGTTATTCCATGTGGTATGGGGAGAGTTCGGGAAGTTCAAAAGGCAACAGATGGATCCAAACCACAATGTTATATTTTAAATACATGTCATGACCTAACTCAAGATTAACCTTTAGGATAAGCTTTACTAAAGATAGCTTGGCAGTGGCATTTTTTTCTGTTAGCAGAGGGTGATACCTTAATGTACTTATTATGTTTACGTTTCTCTTCTCCTGGAGGGGTCAGGTGTTGAGTACCATGAAGCCCACACCCTAGTATTGTTCACAGCACTTGCTGGACACAGCCAGTGATCTAGGGTCACTCTGTACTTTAGCAGCAGTACAGCCCTTAACAAGTGAGTAGCCACATGCCAGAGACAGAGATTGTATGGCACATATTCAAATCCTGGCTTCCCTAGGTCGAAGCTGGGAAGCTGATGCTTCTGGGCACGGTTCTGGACTAAGCAGATGTGTCTTGCTGTCACCCTACAGCATAAGACTGAGCCAAGACCATCCCAGGTCTTTCCTTATCCAACAAATGTCAAATGTAAAGTCCCTAAGCAGCCAGAGAAGAACCTCAAGGCATAGTTTTTCCATCAGGTACCACACAAGAGACTCCTTACCCACTTGTTCCACACACCTGTGGGTTTTATGCTCCTTTCCAGTTTAAAAAATAGACACAGTGAGTCAGGGTGATAGGGGATAAACGCCTGTTCTCCCTTCCCTAAATAACTGCAGCTATACCTACAGATCTCAGCTGGGATGTAGGACACAGCCCTTTGTTTCTTGGGCAGATGTTCTGATCACAGGATACAACACAGCCATGTTTTATAAGAAGACAGAGGTCTAAGTCTAAACATAGGAATAAGTTTCTTGCTCCAAATCCCAATTTCACAAGTTGCCAAAGTGCTGCTCTTGGATTGACACATGAGCTCATGTGGAGAAACTCCACACAACCTGTGTCATTGATGTCTCCATTGTAGGGTCATGGACATTCCTGTGTTCAGCTTCATCATTTTCACAAACCTTAGTCTCTGATCCTGTTTTTTCATGTTCAGTCTAGTGTGTGCAGATGTCTCAGATTCAGCATTACAAATTCCATTCCTGTTACTCCTAATTTTTGGTAGTGCCACACACCATAAAGCTACAGTCCATCTTGAATTTAGCCAGAAGAACATTGTCTCAATGAGGGGAGAGTATGGAGTAAGAAGGAAGTTGAACACTAATAACAGGGGAGAAGACACTTCTGCATTGATGGATGGTTCTAGTACTAGAAAATATAAATAACTATAGATTGGACTTGGGAAAATGTGTGAATTGGGCTCAACCCAATGAACTCAAGAGAAGCTTTAGGTTTCTCTGTGCCCACAAAACAGCATTGAGAAAGCACACAAAGTAACTTTTTTTTTTTTTTTCCAGTCTGATCCCAAATCACTGTTTTGAAAGACATAATCTCTTTTAATAAGTGTCTGTACCGGGTATTTGTGGCAAGGTTTTGGTAGCAAGGGGGAGTGCAGGGATGGCCACTTTGGTGGACACAACAACGGCCCCGCCGTAGGCTAAAACTGAACCAATGAGAGAAGTGTGTGATATCTCTGTGAAAACATATTTAATAAATAGCAGAAAACATTGGATGCAGAGGGCAGGGGAACAAAAAGTGTGAGAAACAACCGAAGGAACATCAGGATCAGAGGAGGAGGTGCTCCATGGCAGAACAGCAGTTCGCTGCAGCCCGTGGAGGACCTGCACTGGAGCACACGAACATCCCTGTCAGGAACTACAACCTGTGGAGACCCACACTGCAGCAGAGGAAAAGAGTGAGGAGAAAGGAGACGCTATATCTTTTGCTGCAACCCTGTCCTTTGCTGCCTGTTTTGCCAGTGAAAGGGTTGGATGTCACCTTCGGTGATAACAACAGGGGGAGGACAGGTGCTGGGAGTGAAGTCAACCCTTGGAAAGCAGAGAGGAAGGTTGTTTTCCATATGTGAATTAATATTTTTCTTTTTCTTCCCAATACCTGAATGAGTAATGAAATATGTTTCTGTTATTTGCCACTAAATTAATCTCCCTGAGTCTGTTTTGCCCGCAATGATGTTTGGTAAGTGACCTCCTATCTCCTGTCTTTGCCTCAGCTCACAAGTTTTCTCGTTCCTGATCTTCCAAATCTGTCCCTGGTCCTGCTGAGGGGAGGAGGGAGTGAGCAGCTGGGTGGGAGTTTGGCTGATAGCTGGGACCAACCCACTGGTGTCCACTCTTTGTTAGCAGATGTGTAAGTCTGCCTACATCAAAAACTTTTTGCCAGACTTCCTTTTCCAAATGTTATATACTACTTTCTGCTAGCATCTGCTCATCATTACATTATTTCCAGTTCAACTTGTGTTTCATGCACAGCAGGTCTCAGCTGTAATGCCAGACTTGGCATTAGGTCTCTGGTCCTAGAGCTGGGCCACGCATATGTCCAGCAGAAAATTCTACACGTTCTTCATTAGAGAATTAGACTTTAAAATGTGAAATAGGTTTAAATCTAATGTTATTTAGATTTTAGTAATACGACATGCTGTAAATTTTTCTACCACCCAGCTATTCATTCAAAATCAGTTCTCTAAGAACTCTATTACATACACACAATTGGCTTTGCTAACAAAAAAGTTATTTCATAGACAATATAGTGTTCATTAACCTGTTTTTCCCAAATATACAACAAAACATACACACATACACAGTTACTTCTTACGTCATTATTTTTCAGTGAAGCAATACCCATCTTATGTCTGTGTCATTACTAGAATTTTGGTTTCTTATATTCTTGAAAAACTTCCTAACTCTATTGATTGCACCTGTAGATTTTTCTCTGCTGATCTTAATTCCCTTTATCAATTTTCTGTTCTCTTAAATGTGTGCTTTTCAGAGATTGTTAGTTATTCTTGCTCTCTTATTTACAGCTTTTCCTTTTTGAATAGTTCAGCCCTAGTCAGCTGGGAGGTCGGGAGTCAAGCAGCGGGGGCTACTGTTGCTGAAAAGAAAAGATGGGCCCTGAGGAAAGAGGAATGTGGGACAGACAGATGGGGCAAAATGAAGGGGGGTTGCTTGACTAGGATACCTTGAGGGTCTGGGAAGAGAAGAAATGGATGGGTGCCTAAGAGATGAGATTGGTCTTGGCAGCATCACAGCCTACATACTGAAGAACTGCGACAAGCAGTTTAGAAATGTGGGCGATTGGTGGTCTGCCGTTGGTCTGCAGCTGTGCTCCAGAGTTATTCTGGCCACGCAGGAATCTCAGCAATTTATGGTGTAAGTGACATGTTGCCACTTCACTGATCAAGGCAACGCTGTCCAGCCGCAGGGCAGGGAGGCAAGACACAGGGAAGAAGCAGAGGGAGTGAAACAAGCTGCTCAGTCCTGGATACACACATGGAGTGATAAAACCAGTGCTGAACACAAAGAGAGAAGACAGGAAGAAAGAAAACATAAAAATGAGAAATATCCAAAGATTAAAGAACATAAAGCAAAGGGCAAGTGTCATGATGTGGTATGATAGGGTCTAGGAGAAAGCACAGGTCTGGCAATAGTCTCTTTTCCACTCTCCAAAACTAATTAAAATCAAGAATAATTAATATTTCCAGCTGATGGAAGATGGGGACTGCTTGTCCCCGCTTTCTGGAGCACATCTCCTCCTTTCTCTGCCCAACAGAGGAATCTTCTTGGGAGCTCAGTGAAGAATATGAAAAGCCACAGCCCAAAGCCAGAGGAGCCACTAGCGTAACTTATGCAAAATGTAGAAGACATCCTTGTAGTCCCTAGAGCTCCAATCCACAATGTTCCCCTAGTGAAAGTTATGCTTTATGCTCTAGGGCCACTGGCTGTCTTCTCCCGTTATGTGCTGCATTCTTCTCCTGGTCCTGCTCCTCTCATCTGCATAGCTCCCCTTCCTTGGTTGACCTGGCTGAGCTCTTTGGTGATGTTGCAACCATAATCTGATATAAAGGCAATATGCCCCTTACCCTTTTCCAACCACTGACTGCTGCCGTATGTCCCTCTGCAATTTTCCTTACAAAAGATTATGGGAGGAAGATGAGCGTCTGTGCCTGACGGAATGGTGGTGAGCCTCTGATCTAACGAAGAAATCTGTTGTAGACAGGCACCCCTGGCCAGGAAATCCGGACTGGAAAGTGGTAGACAGTAAACTGAGCCAGAAACTGGAACGTGCAACCAAAAGCTGTAGGTTAGAAGTTGTTTTAGCTGAACATACTGGCCAATGTGCTGGGTCCTGCACAGCTCCACGCTCAGCAAGTTATGCAAGTAATACCTTAAGCTACTTTTTTATGTTTGCAGACTGTTTGTACATAGCTATAAGTATAAAAGTATTTGAATGCAAAGGGAAAAGTATCATTTCATTTATGTAGGGTCTGGGTGCTTTACATATTATTCCAGTCTCCTTTCTCAAGTAGAGGAGGCACCAGAAGTTATAGAAGCTGACAAATGTACAGGATATCAAGCCTTCCAGATAAGAAAACTACACACAGAAAGCCGCACCGTGTCTACTGACTAGTTGGGTGTGCAGTGGGTTTGGTCTGCCATTTTTTTTTGCAATTTAGTCCCACAAGCCCTGTGCATTTTGAAAAGTATGACTAGGAAGAGACATCTGCTAACAAAAGCTGCAGCTGGAGATAGGGAGGGGAAGAAGAACAGAGTCAGTCACCTGGTCTACAGGAAGAATAATACAAAAAGTAATTACACTTTGCAAGCAGAACTCCATTTTTTTTTTTAAGTTGGAGGACTGGGGGCTTTGTGGTGCTTGGTGGGGGCTTTTTTGTCTGTTTGGGGTTTTTTTGTTTTGGTTTTGTTTTGGTTTGGTTTTTTTGTTTTGTTTTTGGTTTTTGTTTTTTGGGTTTTTTTTTCCCCAGAAAAGACCATGGCCTTGAAATAAATTGAAATCATTAAAAACAAAACTATGGAGCTGTTAGAGGAGTTAACTAACCAGGACCAAAAGATATTTCTGCACAGGTTTTAAAGGAGCTCCTGAGGCTGTTTTTCCAGTGTCTTCAGCAGACTTTGCATCAGTCCTTATATCCATACTAACAGCAGTTACCAAGATGATTAGAAAGTTGCCCTTTGATGTCAGGAACACTAGTCCCAGGGAAACAGTCTAATTAAGAATCAAATAATACAGCATTTAGATAAACGCAGTGTAGCATGATTGTGTCAAACCATCACAACTTCAGAAGGGAAAAGTATGCCTTGTTAGCCTGAAAAAGTTAACAAAATCGGAGAGCAAGGTGACCTAACTGCATGTAATTTACTTGGATTTTTGAAACACTTTTTATAAGGTTCCTCACAAACGACTGTTAAGGTAAATAAATAGGTATAGTATAAAGGAAAATGATTCATGAGATTAATAACTGATTTTATGAAAAAATACAAAATAAAGAAATGTAATGGAATTTTTTTCACTAGAGTAGCAGAGGTAAGAAAAGGGTTTTCTCAGGCAGCCAGTGGGGTTTTTTATAGCATTTAATTAAATATTAAAAGTATGTTAATTATGTTGTCAACACAAAACATACATTTAAAATATAGTAAATACCAGACCTTCAGCTGTCTCTTGTTACAGGGCTCTGAACTGTTGATAATTTTTGGATTGATTTTCTTGGTCCTCTTCCACAAATACCCAAAGAAAATGCTCTTTAAAACAAACAAACAAACAAACACCCAGATTTTATGTGAAAAAAATAAAATAACAAGGAGAACATTTTTTTCCATTCTGACTTCCAGATCCAACAACCTGCTGGACTATCTCTGTTCAGGAAAAGCCATGGCAGTCACTATTTCTTGATGTCTCCTTCTGTCTTCAAGAGCACATGCCTGCCACACTGACCATGGTCTCTTGTGGTTCATGCCAGTACCAATGCTATAATATCATGTCCCTCCTTCTCAAAGTTCCTGGAGGACTTCATGTCCATAACCCGTCAGGAGGAAAGATGACTTGGAGAAGAAATGCTCCTTGGAGTTTGACGTCTTACACACTGGAAGAGAAGCTTATGAAGAAGTTAGTCACTGTCAGAGCATCCAAGGTTGAAGTGTGAGCTAAGGTCAGACAAGGATGAGAAGCTGATGATTTATATTGATTCTGAGGGCTTCACATGGATATTGTGATGCATAGGTGGTCATCAGAGCCTGCAAAAATCTTCACGGCAGAGACTCAAGTGTAACCACCAGTTGTTTTTTGAATGGCCACTTTGGTCTTACTGCCCACTCTTAGCAAACCACCAGCATTGAGTTTGTGATAGGAAGACCATGTGGTCCAGTTCTGGACCCAGAACTGATCTATGTGCATGTATATGAGGCATTGCTCCATATACTTGCCAGGGCACTAAGGAACTGTCCCAACAGGTTGGAGGAACAACAGCTGGAGGCAGAAAAGTGTCATTGGTGGTGCCACCGGTGCAATAGTGACCCAGACCCTCAGGGAGGCAGTGACATTTGAGATATTTTTACGAACCGTCTATAGAAGATTCACTGAGATTGTGTAGCACCTGTATACAGGTAGAAACAGTTACTGATGGTTTTGGGGAACCACAACAGAGTTAATACACAGGCAGGGCTTTGAGAAGGCAGCATGGTGAGCTCTCTGAGGCCTGTTGTTCCAGCTCCTGTAAGGACCAAGGTGCAGTTATAAGAGCCAGAGAAAAATGTCGTCTGCTGTCTACACCTGCCCTTGGCCTCGCTCTTGTCTCGTGACCTCTGCCCTTCCTCATGCACATCTTGCCATAACTGAGCTCAGGCATACCTAATCCTCCTGCTTCATCCTCCTCTTCGAACTGCCAGCCTACTCCTGTCATCAAGGCCCTTCTAGCCTACTGAAAATTTAAAAAAATCTGTTCTGTATTATGCTACATAGAGTTCCCACGAGAAAAGTAGTCGTCTTCTACCTCATGTACCTCTCCTCACAGTATTTGCTCCTCAAGCATACAGACAAATTCTGGTGGAAGTAGTTCTCTTATTCTGTTGCAAGATGCTGTTGCCAGCTGGAGAGACCTGGCTAGCTGTGCACTGCTAAAATTGTGAGGAAAGCAAAAATGGGATATATCTTTGGCAAGCTGAAGGTACCACATATCAGAGATTGGGCACTGGTGTAGTTGTTATGTACTTTGTGGCACAAGAGTCACCCAAAATGTCTAGGTATATTTGAGTACCCGCTAATGTAAATGCATGCCAGGAATCTGGTGGAAAAGATCCCACTGGGCAAGATTTAGCTGCATAAAATGGCCCAGGGTGACTAACCTGTGACAGTGTCAGGGACAGGCAAGGATTTCACATCTTCTGAGTGGCCTCCATGAACTGTGCAGCTTGTTTTCCAGTCTTTCCAAATTTCAAGCAAAACGCTGTGGACCCCAACAATCTCTCTGGTAAGACAGCTCAGATTTTTTAATTGAGTACCACTAATCTTGTGTTCAGCATGGCAAAGGTTCCTACGGGGAAACAGAGCACAAGCAGACAATTACAAAGTCCATGTCATAAGAGGATGACTTAACAACTTGACCACATTTCATGTAGCTCTGGGGACTGTCCATGATTTCATGCTTTAGAAAAGCTGAAAGACACACACACAAAATATCCTCAGTATTGCAATTTCATGCAGTTCACTTGAGCTCACTATGCAGAATATTGGGAAAAGAGGAAAGGAGACATTTGTAACTGCACTTTAGACATTCATGAAGAAAAGCAGGATTCACTGAGGAGCTTGGACACAAGTGTTTCCTTTTACCTTCACTAGAGATGGAGAGATGTTTAAGTACAGCAACTTTTATGGCAAATGATGAAAAACAAATGTGACTGATATATTTAATGTGTCCCTTTCAGAGAGGTATAGTGAAACTTACTGAATTCTTGGAAAACAAAACAAAACAAACAAAAAACCAACCACCAACCAACAAAAACATATATGAAAAATGCTTCAGTAGAAATGCTAAATGGTGTAAATATGGAGGCCCCTGTCTTCTACTTGAAGGTTATCAGCACTGTAATAACCATTACCCAGGTGTCACAGTTATTTCTTGAGATAGGAATAATGCAACAGGGTCAATCTATTGCAGGTGATTTCATATAATAATACAAAAATTTAAGGTTGGAAAGGCTCTCTGGAGAACTCTTTATCATCCCCATACTCCCACCAGGTCTGTCTTTAAAGACTCATCGTATTGCTCAGGGACTTGTTCAGTCAAGTTTTGAACACCCCAGTGGTGGAGGTCCCATGGCCTCACTGAGCCACTGTGCTGGTGTCTGGCCAGAGTTTGCTTCCCTGTTGGTTCTGGTAGGCTGAAACGACAAGGGTTTGGAGAAAACAGAAGCTAGTGTGACTGCATGAAGTACCTCCTGTTCCCGCTCCTTTGGAATGGTGTTTTTACTTCTCACGTCTGAAATTCATCGGCAGCCTGGTGCAGAGCGTAACTGATACTAGATACATCACAACATTAGATGATAAAGAAGACAGGCTAGGAACTTACTTAGGTGCCCTCAGAAGAAGTAATGCAATTGCAGAACCAAAGATATTCCAAACTGAGCTTAAATGGGGAGGAAACCCAAAGAACAGAGCGATATGGAAGTGAATAATGAGCGAATGAGTGTCTTCCTTTTTCACTGCATTAGCCCCTGCTTTTCTCACGTAGAGTAAATGTTCTGTTCTCCTGGGATGGACAAAAGAGACATACACGCTGTGTCTCATGATGCTTGGACAGCAGCTAACTGCACGGCATTATGGGGCTACGTCCTGTGAAAAGATGAAATGTCTCAGTACTTTCTGCACAGGGCAATGGATGCCTGCCATCTTGTTTTTAATCAAGAAACATGAAGGAGGGATTTTGCTAGATCACCATTGACAGTGAAGGAAGCCAAAGTTGACATACCAGACTGATTAAAAGGTTATTTTTCTCAGGGCACGGCTAATGATGCAGAGCTAGAGTAGTTTGACTATTATAATTATACTCACTATCATTGTTATTTGTTTGTAGGATGGTGATGCCTCGGGGTCCCACTGGAGCCTGGAACCACGTTGTGCTGGATGCTGCACGGACACACATCAGAAGCAGTCTGAGAGACAGTAATATAAACAGATGAGACAGAAAGTGGGAGGAGAAACAGAAGCACAGAGATAAGAAGAGCTTCCCGTAGATCATTCAGGGTATTAGCCATGAGTTGAAGCCATCCAGCTCTCTGCTGCTCTGCCTACCCAGCTGGGTGAGTGAAGAACATCCCAGCTT
Organism: Caloenas nicobarica; assembly: GCF_036013445.1. NCBI lineage: Eukaryota > Metazoa > Chordata > Aves > Columbiformes > Columbidae > Caloenas > Caloenas nicobarica. The sequence goes on from NC_088266.1 coordinate 443,966, forward strand.
TGAAAAAATGCTGCCTCTCCTTATTCTTTGGCCACATCTCTGACATTTTAGTGCTTAGAACTTTTTTCCTAGTTGTGACTAGAAAAGCTGAACGTTTTTTATATCCATTCTACATTAAAATATCATTTTCATTGCCGTGTTTCTTGTTCTTTGACACTATTCACAATGACTTCTAGCCTACACTGGAAGTAAAAATATAGCATACCATGAAACTGCAAAGAGCACAGAAGACTTCAGAGCTTTTGTAGGAAGCTGGGGAAAACCCTCCCCTGTTATAAGCAACAACAGTCAGAAAAGACAAAAAAATCTCTGATTCTGCATTATTTATAAAGCCAGACAATTGCAGTTTGGGACATGCAAGCTGCCTTTCAGAGAGGATGGATGATTTCCAGAAAGGTAAATGGGCAGGACGAGACCTCGTCATCTCAGATGGTGACCAGCTGTATGGACTGAGGAGACATTGGACTACCAGCATAAAAGACAATGCCAAGGAGCTAACCCAATATCCGTTAAAAGTGACAGAGACCTGACACTCAGTGACAATGTGAGAAAGACCAAACCCTCAAGCAAACTTTGAAATGCACAAGCATCACTGTAACAGACAGTTTATGGCACTCGAAAAGGTGAAACGGAGGCATGAAAGTCCCATGAGAAACCTCAGGGATGCTGGAAACCAGTGCAGGTGGAATGAGGTGCTGCTTTGTGTTAGGAAGAAGCAGAGGGTAGAGAAATTAAATGTTGTGGCAGGGACAAAAGAATGTTTTTGGTGCAAACCACTTCCAGGAAGGATGGCTGGAGAAAGTCTCACCAGTCTCCTCTGTGCCCCCAGCTCCAGGTTAATCGTGATTAGTCGTGATTAGTACAGTTATGAAATACATAAACATTAACAGCAATTATGGGAGACTTTAATGTCTCAAAAATTGATTGAAAGATAATTACTGCTTATGTTGACTCAGATATTTTAGGTGATGAATGTCTTTGCAAAAGTAAGTATAAGACCATTTTAGACCTAGCTCCTGTATGGGTTTAGATGTAATAAAATTTGAATAAAGTGCGATCATGAGCTTACTTTTCTCACTTTAAATTTCAAAATGGACAAAAGTAGGTCTAGAATGAAAGTTTGGAAGCTTAGGAAGGCAAACTTTGAAATCTAAGAAAATGAATTATTGAGCCTGACTAAGCAGCTCTGGGATTTGTGTGCAGAGAAGCCATAGGTACTTAAAATTCAAAATTCAGAAGGGAGAGAAAGCAGTAAGAAGGCAGATGTTTGAGAGCTTATAAACTGCAAAAAGAAAGTAAGAATGACTGAAAACCTACCTCACATAGGAAATTAAAATTAATAATAGTAAATGGTACTTAAGCCAGAGAAACGAAGGGGAACAAAGAGAAAATTAGGACAGTTGTATGCTTGAGGCAAAAATAGATCAAAAGTTACTTATGGCTAAGTCTGAAAATCTTATTTTCTGCAGTTAGCAACAGCAACAATATGATAACAAGGGCATTAACTCGCAGTGTAAAGAGGGCAGGGCACTAGGCATAACATCATCTGAGGAAAAACCACTATCTAGCCTGATTAAAGTGAAAAATGAAAAGCTGTTCTTGCTAGACCACTAACAGTATTGGTAGGTGGAATGACAAATCAAGAGGGATGATGTAAAACAATTATGGAAATCAGGGATAGTCTCCAGAATGGGGGCGGTAACAAATATAACACTTCTGTCCAGAAGAGGGTGAAGAATGATTCAGACAAGTGTAGGCCTGTTAGTTTGACATCAAAATTTTGGAACAAGAATACATAGATCCAGGGAAGTAGGAAGAAATGTATGAATTACAAAATCATTTACCAAAGCTAAGTCATTTCAGAATAATTCAGCAGCATTTCTTAGTAGGACCAGTGCTCCCTTATACAAGACACATTACATGAACTAAATAGATCTCACTTTCCATGAGCTTCTAATAAATTAGCCATGGATTCGGGCTCTGGAGCTGCAGGTGAATAGTCTGCAGCTGTTTTCACTGAAGAGGTGATTACCAGAAAATGAGAGGTTACCTATGGTGGTACTCAGAGAGAGCTCTGAAATTGCTGCTGCAACAGAAGCAGAGACTCATGGAGAAACGTAGGCTGGAAAGGACCTCTGGAGATCCAACCTCCTGCTCAGAGCAGAGCCAATTTCAAAGTTAGATCTGTTCAGTAAGGCCATGGTGGCTGAAGACTAAAAACAGGTATGAGCTTTGCGATTTGCAGGTGACACAAAACTGGGATGTACTACCAAGCCTGAGAGAAGAATTGGATAATGTTACTGATTGAAATGGTTCAGGTGAGGAGACATTTGATAACACAAAGGAGAGTCAGGTCCTTAGAGATTCTCAAAAAAAGCTGCCTTTTTTATGCTTGCTATGTAACAGGGGTTCAGGAGTTAAGAAATAAAAATGCATGAACTGCTAGCATAAGGAGGGTGGAAAAAAATTTTTGTTTGTAGGATGCATATGACTACTAATTTTTTCCACTATGAATACAGCCCTGACACTCATTTGAGACATATTGCACAGTTCTGTGGTCTTAATAACTTTAGGACTAAATGTTCAAGTGACAGAAGAACTTTATTTCCTATGTAAATATCAAGGAGAAACAGGAACTGGGTAAGTTGGGATCTGTAACGATGGCAGCAGGTGGATCAAGAGCAGGTTTGGTCTGGAAATTAGTAGAAACTTTCCATTTCAAAAGTAAAATGCGACGTGTGTATCAAGTCAATATTCACCTAAAGACCCATGGCCAATTCATCACATCCCACACAAACAGAGAACAATCTGTAACAGTGGCAAACATCTTGGGGTCTATAGTCACAGAGAAGTGCCTGACTCTCCCAGCACCTGCAGCTGGTCTGGCAGACAAGACTAGAATAATAACATCCCGTTATTTGAGTGCATGGGTACTCTTGTGCCACAGTCTTCATTACTGCAGCTAAAACATCTTTTTAATTTCCTTGTTAGAGAACCTAGCATTAAATCTGAAATCACTGTGTATTGTGGAGTATAGATGGTTTGGTTGCCTCATCGATCTGTATCCTTGTGCAGGTTTGACTGAAAGTGAGTTAATTTTCTAAACGCAGTTAGAAAACTTTCTTTTTCATAGCTAGCATGGTCATTGTTTAGATTCAGTTTGAGAACAAGAAGATAACACCCTGGGACAAAGTTAGTGTTTTTCTTCAAGAAGCTTTCCAATGTCTTTGGGTTGGAACAAAGAGAATGTTAAGAACTTGCTGTTATCTTAGTTGTTTATGGGAACCAAGGTCTTTCTGAGCTCTCTGGCTGCAGGTGTGAGCTGGGAAAGGGGCATACATGGGGCAGACCTTGACTGGCACCCAGGCCGATCAATGAGAATATTCCATGTCATTATCATCATGCTTCATATTTAAGGAGAGCCAGATTTTCTGGCTAGGAAGACAGAGGCAAAGACCATTCCAGTTCTGCTCTGTTTTGGTGGAACTCTCTTTGGGAGTTCTTTTAGTTTGGCTTTTTGCCATCCTGTCCCATCTGCTTTGGAAGAAATGTGGAAGGATGTGGAGTTGTCCAGAAAAACAGGGTTTCTATCTTTTCTCAACAAAACTGTGCTTTTGAGACAATAAATTTCGGAGAGAATGGCAACAGTAAAGGTGATGTTGATGTCTGCTTCACTAATGAGCAACGTCCCAGGCTCTGTGCCACCATCATGAACCCAGGCAGGACTGCATCACCTCTTCACTGTAGATTTAGTGTGAGTATAAAGCCTCAGATCTTTAAAAAACCAAACAAAATATACACAGGGCATAGTAAAAACATATTTTCTAACAAAACTTCATTTCATTAACGAATCTGTGAGCAGGGCTGATCCACTATGAGAAAATCCTGTTCAGCTTTTGCTGTGCTGGTACTTGCTGTTGGGTAGGAACACACGGGAAGTGAAGGAAACTCACAGCCAAGCTACAATAATCTCTGGGCACTGTCTGGAAAACATTCTCTGCTGAATTTCATTTCCTCATCATTTTCTCAGGCAATCACCCACACCAGCTTTCGAGTGAGGGCTGAGCAATGTTCCACTGTTCAGTCCTCACGACCAATACATTCAGTATTTCTTTCATTGCACAACTAAAAGCAAATTTGTTCCTGCTGTTTGCACATGATAATAATATAACTGGAGGAATGGAGAGGAACAGATGGATGGCAAAATGAAAATAATCCAGCAAATGCAGCAAGAGCAGAGGCATGTCTTCTCGGCAAAGCCATTCACGTTGTCACAAGCTCACTTCTAACCAATACAAATTTCTCTACCAAAGAGGCCTGTCCCGGTAGCTCATATCTGCACAGTCCCAAATACAGCAGTGTGAAATGGCAGCACTATACCGTCGTTGCAAATGGCATCATGGAAAGCAATAAGATAATAGTAACTAGTGGGTATCTTAGAGAACAGTAAACTCTGAGGATTTTTTCCACACTGCATACCCCCAAAAGATCTATGTAGATTCTCATATAACTAAATGTATAGTCTTTTTTGTTTTAGTTGTTTGAAAGAGGCAAACAGGTTTTAAAAGGCTCATTAACACAGCTAAGGGCAGGAAAGAAGAAACAACTGCTAATGTTGGAACAGACCACGTACCACATCTTGACCTTCTTCCCTCCCTGGAAAAATCCTCACCCCATCGTGCCATGGTGTGAATCAGCACCTTTCTCTGGAGCTCTCCAGTTAAGATTCAGCAGTACTTGGACAGCAGCAGTCAGTCCACACTGGACTAATTAATTTTTCCTGCCTGAGTAATTACAGTCCAGAGGTGACCATGAAAGCCAAGCAAATCAATTTATGTTTTACTGAGATCCTCATCAGTCACGGAGCACTAACCAAGAAGAAAAAAATGACCAGAGGCAGAGCTGGCCCCTGAACAACAAACAACAAAGGTTGCTTTAAAACCGCTAAATTTCTATGCTGGAGATAACAAACATAGTTAACTTTTTCTTTTTCGCCTGGCCAAATCAGTCAGTTGCCACAGTCACCTTCTTGAAAATTTAAGCTTCTTCTCCTCCACTGGCACTAACATCCCATGTAACTGACTCATATTCTAGACAAAGACACTTCAACACTCATTTTATAAATATGAGCACAATTGTTTAGCAAATGTCTCGGCAAGTGTTGGGAGTGACCTTCCCACTTTCCTAACAGAGGCAATCTGCTTCTCTGCTGAACCAGTGCACTGCTGTCAACAGCTCAACCTATTTTCCAGGAAAAACTTTTCCAAATGTGCCAGGGATCCAAGCAGACAACTGTCTCCACATACCACCTGTTGATACAGTCATGAAATGTCTCTCTCAGCTTTAACACGGAGCATCCCAGAGAAATATTTTCTCCTGAAATCCCAAGTTCTCTTCCTCCCTGATCTAATTTTTCCATGTAGTTCATGCAATCCTAGATGTAGAAGTAATTGTTTTTCACTGGTCGTATGACAGAAAAGATTGAGTTTTTCCTACATGGCAAAGAACTAGGACACGTAGTTCCCCAAAAGTGGGTGTGATAATTTGTGGACAGGAGCTGTCTCACTTGAAAGGATGCAGGTGGGATGGATCTCACTGTAGAAATGCCATGGCATTGTGCCCAGCTAGAAGTGATTCTTCTGCCCAAGTCAAACAAGGTGGAGCAGTTCAATGGGGTCCATGTGCCCCATATCCACTAATAAGCATGCATTCAATCTGAGCTTTGGTGGCTAACTGTGGTAAGAACAATTCTGATAGCACCATGTTTGAGCTTTCCTGATGTCTGTCTCAGCACATGTCACCTTCAGCTTCAGTAGGAAGAGTCACCGTAGAAGTTAGATGATCCAGTTCTTCTCCAAGACGGGCAGCACCAGAAAACACAGAAGCAATGCAGAATCATAGCATCATTTAAATTAGAAAAGACCTTTAAGATCATAGGGTCTAACCATAAACGTAACACTGCTAAGCTCACCACTAAACCATGTCCTTAAGTGCTACATCTACACGTCTTTGAAATACCTTCAGAGATGGTGACTCAACCACTGCCCTGGGCAGTCTGTTCCAATGCCTGACAACCCTTTCATTGAAGAAGTTTTTCCCAATATCCAATCTAAACCTTCCCTGGTACAACTTGAGGCCATTTTCTCTCGTCCTATCTCTTGTTAATTGGGAAAAGAGGCCGACACCCACCTTGCTACAACCTCTTTTCAGGCGGTTGTAGAATGATGTGGTCTCCCTTGAGCCTCTTTTTCTCTAGACTAACAACCCCTCTTCCCTCAGCTGTTCCTCACAGGACTTGTTTTCTAGACGCTTCACCAGCTTCGTTGCTCTTCTTTGGACGCACTCAAAGACCTACATACCACCTTCTTTACCCTGGAATTCCTGGATACCAGCAGCTACAGACAGTCCACTGGACATTGTTGCAAAATGATTAACATTAGGGGGGGCCATGAAGACACCTGAGGAGCACAGGGTCTCTGACCAGTCACCCATGTGCCCATGGTTCAGTCTACAACCTGTGCCAGAAGCAGGTGCAACCCTGAAGCACAGGAAGGATTGTGAGCAGGTGCAGGGAGCCACTCTGCACTGGAGAAGATGTGGATTTACTTGGCTGCAGAGATGTTCTTTATCTTTCCAGGCAAGACTGTGAGCTGATAGGAACTGAGATGTAGCCCACACAACATTCCTGTTGCTGTGACGTTAGTGCCCCTGAATTAACATTACTGTCACTGAATGAGGGTTTGTTTGCACACATATGACCTGGAACTTCTTGTAGAAATTTAGAAATGCATTGTCTCTAAGCATTTACACTGCATATTCATACACAGACAAGAAGAACTCTCACAGTAGCGAGAATGAGTTGGACTACTACAAGGAAGCTGTTGACTTCACATCTGTGACACAAAGATGTGGATGACATTGCAGACAGCGGAAAAGAAATCACTATTTCTAGTTCAGTGGCTAAGGCTTATTTACCCTGGGTCTGGAGTGTACTGCTAGTATGTTAAAGAAGACCTTATTGGAAAAATGGGTCACAGGTTGCAGAGATAAAAAGGTTAGAGAAACAACCTCATCTGGGTATCTGAGTCGGATTGCATCTTGGTAGTTAAAAAGAGGAGTGGAAAAGAGAAGATGTGATGTTATGGTAAACAGGGCACAAATGTGGCATTATCGAGTCTTCAGAGACTCAACAGAATGGGAGTCAAACTGTTGGCAGTGAGTGTCAGGATGAGAAGATGCTTGGTCACACCAGGTCTTACTATCCCTATCTATGAGCAATCAAGAGAAGTTTTCTACGATCAAATAAAAGCCTTTTACTGACACAGGAGTAGTGTGACTCCTCACCTGCAGTGCAATGAAAGAAGCTGTCAGAGTTGAACTGCTGATGTCTGAATGTGAATCACCGAAAAAGAATTTTTTTTCTACTGCCTGTTGTATTGCATAACACCAGTGATAACTTGAACTCTATCGTCCTTGTAACTCTCTTCAAGTAGCTGCAGCTAGTGTTAGATCCTCCTTTGAGTCCCTTTTGACCTGGTTAACACAATCCATCTCTCTTCATGTTGCAACCTGGATCTGACCATCTTTGTCACCACCTGCTGGCCTCTCTCCTCTTTTTCTGTATCCCTCTTGAATTAGGAAATAGGGTCCCTGAAACTGGCCACAGTAAGTCACGTTTGTCCTCACCAGCACTGACCAGAGAGAAAACTGCTTTCCTCCTAATGTTGCCCGGGACATATTTTCCTTATCTGCAATAAAAGAAAACTCTTGGCAGACATTCAACCACACACCCACAACTTCTTCCAGCAGGACCTGTGACTTTTCAACAAGACTGAAAGCATCCCATCCTGTCAGATAAGGGCTCTGGATTCAGACAGACTCTGGGATGTTATGGTGCATGGATAGATCTGAACAAGTAGAGAAGGCTAGTTAAGTGCATCTCACTAAACCCTTCCCTTTAAAATATACATATACGCATATGAATGCATGCATGTCTGCACACATGCACATGAGCGTGTGTGCACGTGTCTGTGATGATGTGGGGATAAGTCTCACTCCCAGCCACCTGCTACAGGAGCAGATGGTTGTCTCTGTCAGTTAGTTCAAGGCTTTGAGACTCTTCAGAAGGATGTGTTAGCCATATATTCTATTTGAACAGGAAGGTGAGTGGCTTTGGAGCTGTGGGGCACACAGCACAATGAGATTGCAGCCAAGAGCTTCCCAGGATGCTCCTGTCACGTACACAATCCTGCTGCCAGCCATTTCAGTCAGGACTCATAAAAAGTCAGTGGTGGGAGCCTGAAACGCAGGATCAGCCAGGAGGAGAACAGGACGGAGTGAGAAGAGCACCACTGACCTCCACATTCCCTTGTCTAACAGGCGCTCCACAGTGAGGCAATGCTCCTCTGACAGATACCATTGGTTGAAAACACAGTGCTACATCCTGGACAAAAAATGATTCATGGAGAAAATTCTGTTCTCTGTTGAGAAGCCTATTGAGGTTTGCTTGACTTTTCTGCCCCTGAGGTCCCATAATTGTGCTAAGGAATAGTTGTGTGATAATCAAGGTGCCCATCAGTAGTTCTCTGCTGACTTGATGTTCCAAGTCCATGGCCCGTCATCCACAGAAGCCACTAACTATAAAAAGCTGTTCTTATTAACTACAGTGAAGTCAGTGTTTGGTTGGTGGTTTTTCATTGGTGGTGGTGGTGGTGGTGGTGGTGGTGGTGGTGGGTTTTTTCCCCCCATGCTCAGAAGCTGGTTAGGTTTTCCTTGGCCACCCAAAATGATGGCCCATTTGCAGAATCAACTTTTCTTGCCAACACATCTATTTTTAGACTTAATTGCCTTTCAGATTCCTCCAGATGAGCAGGCTTTGAAGAAACATTGCATTTGGAAAGGCCCAAGCCCCAAGTTCAGCAAGAACTTGCGGAGAGGAATGAAATTGTTTGGACTTTTTTGCTTTGCTCTTTCTCCATATTTCCTTCCCATTATTTCCCCCTGCTGTCAAGGGAAAGACCTTGTTTTTTTGACTCTACCAGCCTCTGCGAAGCGGAGACTGAAGGGACCCTGAGGCGTTATTACCGCAATGAATGGCGCACCAAGAGCTTTTTGTCCTTCAATGTAAGCAGCTCGCAGCATGGCAAACCCACTCTGTTGGGTCACAGAGGTTAATAAAAACACAACAAATAATTTATCAACATGGTGATTTGAAAACCAGCGTTGGTGAGAATTACCAAATTTGCATCCCAGAGTAATTATCTTTCGCTATAGCATAAAACCCTCCCAAAATTCTCCCGCCCCTCACGCAATGGCGTCAAGAAGATGATTTCTCTTGACGCGCTGAACTTTTGAACCCGATGAAAAAATCTTTTTTTTAGTTATGCAAGAGAGTCATCGAAAGTTCATTGCCCTTTCTCACATTTGCACCACCAAAGGGACATAAGGAAAAACATCAAGTGTAATATCCGTCAATGTTAGTGAGGCATTCAGAATACATCGCCGATGCATAAATAACCCAAATGAAACTCCAGTGGCAGGAGGAGGTTCTGGAAGAACGGAGATACACAACAATATTTAATTATAAATTGCATCAAAATGATTGTCTTTACTCATCAAAGGACTTCTTACAATCATTCTTTTGGTTCAGTTGTGAGCCTGAAATCCTGGGTGCCCCCATCCAAAAGCTCTGGATTTTTCTTGGTTCACTGGCTACTTTTTCCTGCCAAAGCTCATAAAAATCCAGACACCAATTTACTTAACACGAGGGGTGTGAAATCCCCACTTAGGGAAGGTGAAGTTAATTGGAAAAGAAAAAAATCATAAATCCAGGCCACTGAACAGTTTGAATTGATGAGCTCTCCTGTGACCTTGATTTGTTGTGTTTTTATTTTCCTGAAATGTTTTTCCCAACACAAGTTGGATGGAAAAATCTCTCCGCTGGAATCACCAAGCATTGGCTTTTCCTATCCTTTAAGCAAAGCAGCAGATCCATACACTTTGTGTAAAGCAAATGCGGATGAAAAAAACCTTCTGATAGGACTGGCAGAAGAATGGAGGCATCCAGCTTGCACAGACAGTCCATCTCGCAGGAACCCAGGGCTGCCAAGCTTATGCAATTAAAATTATCTGTAGCACCTTCATTTATAGAAGCAGAAATTTGGTCATGGATGATGCAAACGTGTTATGAAGAAGGTCAGGCTACACAGTCACAAAAATGTCTGCTGGTTGGAGACTGAGAATTCTCAGACTAAAACACTGCAGAGATACAGCCCATAACAACACAGACACCTCGGACTGGCAGAGATCCCAGTTACCAGAAGAAATGACAGTGGAGCTGAAGAAAGCACAGGGGGATGTAGACCATGGGCTGGCCTTGCACTAAGGAAAAGATGATCTAGACAGATTCAAGTCAAAAATGGACAGTGGGAAATGACAATTTGAGGAAAAATAAAGGTTTCCTAGTCTGTAGTTCCTAGAAAGGCTCTTATACTACTTTCTAATATATGTCCGTTAATTAATGAGAGCTAGGCACTGTTACATGAAACTAAAAGAAAGCTAAAGTTACTGCATCCCCTCCTCTTCGTACCACTGCTTTGATTGTTTGGTGGGGGATCCCTTCACTACTTCTGTTTACTCACTGCGTCGTATTACCAACCAGTAGCTTCTACTCTTGCTGGTGAAGATGAACTTTTCCTCTTTGTACATCAACTTCTTTCATGTTACCTTTGTAGAAATACAGGTGGGGAGGAAAGAGACTGCCACGGTTGGTGAAAGCACCTGTTGGCACTACCATACCCCTTGTTGCCAGACCCAGCTCTCAGTGTTGTAAAATTGTAACTGGCGGGCAGGGGAATAGAAAAGACGACATGACTGTATATTCCACTCTTGGCGAGTCAACAAGAATTTCTATGGCATTCAGTGGGACAGAGTCTGTAAAGAAGCAGGGCACAGCTACCAGCACTATTGCCTGCAGGATTACCAGTGTGCAGATTTGAGGATGTGATCGGAAATATTGTTGGGTCATTGAGAGATTCTCTTTGGCCTGAGCATTGTGTCAGTAATGGTAGATCGGGCAGCTATTACAATAATCTGCTGCAGGAGAAGGGCAAATAGCATGTTCATTACATTAGCCTGTGATACCCTGCTGACACTCAGAGTATCATAATAATGATAGATAATGAAAAAGAGGGGATTATAAGAAGATACAAATACTGGAGAAAGAAAATTTAGGCTCAGTGTGGAAAACTGTAAATTGAGAATGATTTGATAGATATTCAATAAGTAAGGTAACCAAATGGAGATGCTGTACTTAAAGAGTCTGAGATACGGATGTATGGCACATGACACAGGAGAGGGCAGGGACAGAGATCATCGAGTAAATTTAATATTGATGTGTGATATAAAGAGCAAGGGTGACAAAGGTACCTTAAAGCATTATGCCTAATGGAAACTGGCAAAAAAAAAAAAACTGAGCAGGACATTTCCAAGAGAGGAAAACCATTTCCTTTCTGAGTGATATAGAATGAGACACCTTTTTTTGGTGTTTTGAAAAATTGCAGAGATAAAGGCAGGGAAGAAATAAAGTTAGAGCAGTATCTCCTCCAGTTACTAAGCTAGCAGGAAAGGACAGGAGAAAATGTATACAAATAATTATTTCCTATTTTCAGGTATTTTAGACATCTTTTTTTTATTGAAAACCAAGTGAAAATGCAAATTTTCTTTCCATGTACCAGTGAAACAAATGAAAGAATTTTACATCTTTCCAGTGAAATAAATTAATCACTGATTAACCTTCCTTCTCTTCCCCCTCCACGTCCTCCCCCACTGCCCAATAAATATTGGAAAAAGAGATTTCAACCTGTACAAAAGGTTTTTTCAATCTTAGTTCATCCTCCCATTTTCACTCCACTAGGCTTTGCTGTCCATTTGTATTTATTGTCATGGTACAGCTCACCAAGACTTGCTGGTTGTCACCAGAGTTCTGCACATGTTTTCTCTGTAATAATCCATCGCAATTTCCTAAAAACATACCTGGATTTATGAGGTTATTTATTCTGTGTACATTAACATTGCTTTTTTTTCTAATCACAGTTTCATCCTTTGTCTTCCTCCAATAGGTGCTCACAACTGGTAGCTGTTGGGTGTACATTTACTGAGTGCTAATTGCTCGTGGAACTGAACAATTATATATACACATACATGCACACACGCATACACATATACGTATATTTGTTGTAACAGCAAATTTGCAAAGAGGGAAGAGTCCAGGAAGAATGGAAGTGAATAAAAAAAAAAAGCATTGTGTTTGGCAGATCTTTTCAAGCAGAAAGAACGGGATTTTTTTTGAGGTCCAGAAGTTTCTCCTTAGACCCTTGCACAGAGAATAATCTGCCTGAACAGCCAGACTGTTTACTCGGGACATTTTCAAAATGAAACAGTCCTACCTTTGGTTCAGAATAATATCTGTAAGCATTTACATTTGTGAAACAAAGAGAAGAAATGACACTTGGAGATTTTGTGGAGTCAAAGATGAAGTGAAAAGTGTCACTTCCAGTCTCATTAAATTGCTCAGGGATTGTGTGTGTGGTTTGTTTTATTTAATGAAAACAACAAAACACAACAAAAATAATTTTGTTTTGATTGAGCATATTGCCCTCTTTCCTTGGTTTGGTAAATTAACAATTGATTATTCAGCTTCCACTGTAAAACTACTGACATTACATTTATTTACCACTCTGCAATTCATTCAGAGCATTCACAGCTCCATAACTTCTCATTAATAATATACTAACTAGCATAAATGTGACACTTTCATATATGTGGCCTGAGATGATTAATTGAGACCCACAACATACTGTGATCTATGTTATTTCATCTTGGCAGTTTATATATATTAGATTGACCTGAAATACAATTCTAATTCATTTCTATCAACAAATCCAAATAACTTCAGTTTGATTTTTTACTGTGCTTGTAGTCAGCCTGGATCTTCACTTAAGTTGTGCTGCATTTAGTACTTTGACAAATTTCTAAATCAAGATCACAACAAAACACATTATTTATATATTAAAATGTTAAATAAAATGTGGCATCAAGAAATAAGAGAGCAAAATTCAAAACCACAGTGCTAAAACTCTTATTAAAACAGATATATGTCAATAATGACAAAAACAAGTTCGATACCTCAGAAAAAATTAATAATCCAATATCAGAACTGCAAAACATCTTGGATATGAATTAAAAAAAAAATCCAAATTTAGTGCTAATTATCAGTGAAATTTGGTAGAATGAGGGTTGATATGACACTATAATTATTCGTTTGAGACTCTCTAAAGAAAAATAGGTATCTTCTGAAGTTCTATGGCAACAGACGTGGAAGTCTCGGAGGTTCTGATTGGACATTAGGAAAAGCTCCTTTCTCAGGAGGGTGGTGCAGCCCGGCACAGGCCACCAGGACAGTGGGGGATGTCCACCATTTGGGGTTTCCAAGTCTCATCTAGACAAAGCCATGGTTGCCCTGAGCTACTGTTGGGACAGTTCTGCTGTGAGTGGGAGGCTGGACCAGAGACACTAGAGGTTCCTTCCACCAGCCCCACCGAGATCTCTAAATAACAGGATGACTTGGAAGGTGAGGGGAGCAAAGATCCACCTCACTTGCTGGACAGCTTTCCACTGGAGGTTTCTTCTGCTTATCTGTCACCCCAGGTAGCCCAAGAACTTGTGCATGGCAAGACACATTTTTGGGCACAGTCTCGTCATTGCGGTATGCACAGAAAGTGTGACTTCCAGGGTCCTTTTAGTTTTCCTCCAGAAACACACTCAGGAAACCCTGGGCTGCATCCTTGATGGAAGACCACTCCTTTGAGTCCAGCATCAGCTCAGTCCTTGGTACCCATTCCTGTTCCTGTGTTTCTCATGATATTGTGATGACTTGCGACATATAAGAATCTGCATCACAAATGTGCCTGAGAAGACCTGAAGAGTCAAAGGAGGAACAATGCAAACAATGGATAAAATGCGTTTAGAAAAGTGCCTCACAATGGGCTTGTGTCTAATAATCACAGGAAGATCAACCATTATGCAAGAGTCTGAAGACCAGAAAAACAACAACAACAACAAAAACAAGGAAAGAAAGCACAATACCTGGGATACAACCAGTCTGAAAAGATCAGATTTTATACGTTTATGACACTAGCACATTCCAAACCAGCAGAAATACGTTTGGTTCTTTTTATTTCAAGTTCTGGCTAGCAGCAGATAAGGGAAAAAACTGTCAAACAAACAGGAAATTGGATGGGAAGGAGACATCAACGCTTCTGCGAATGAGCAAAGCTACAAAGACTTCCACTGCACTGTGCCAAGGGAAAAAGTGAACCCAGAGCTACGCAAAGATAAATTAAAATTTCATGCAGGCTTTAAGGCAATGTAAAACACACACATACCAGAAAGGATATTCATCGGCCAAACAACACAGGAACCACTGCTTTCAGTAGTAAATTAAAGGAATCCTGACATGAAATCAGAGAGAAATAATCCATACAAAACCACAGGAGTGAAATGGGTAAGCAGACATAAAATATTCAGACAGTATGATACATCTGCTAACAAGAGAGAAGTCCTCTCTGATATCCCAGCATTGCAGACATTCCTGCAAGTTCAGAGCCAGCAGTTTCAATGTGTGCTGAGCTTCACACCCAACTGACCTCCTGCGCACTTTCTTTTCCACAGAGAAGACACGACCCTGAACGAGGCTGTGAAGACCTTGTTCTGAAAGAAATTGATATTGCAGAAAACATCGATTCCATCAGTTGCGGCACGGGTGCAAAGAGGTCCTAGGAAACCCGCCAGGTACCATGTCCGTGATCTTTTCAGGGGACCACGCGTCAGACTATCACAAATATTAAGACATGCTGAGAGTTTGTTGCTAGCATGGCGGTTGAAAGCAGACAGATCACCAGATTCCTGATAACTGGGAAGAGAAACTCAGCTGGGAGTACAAGGAAACCATTCTGAAGTTGAAGGCTGCCCTTCAAGGTGGATTGGATTATGAAAGGTAAAACTGACTTCACAAATGGTTCCTTTGCCATCATGCTTTGTACTTGGTGGAGAAGCTGAAGTCAAGCCTTTCAGTTGAGACAGGAGGGAGTTTAAAGCTGTGCATCCTCTGACTTTGCTCTGTCTAGTACGAAGGCATTTAGTGCCTGAAGAGGTGGTGCTGCCCTATTGCCCCCAGAACTGTGCAAAGGGAGGTGAGGCAAGTAGATGGGTTTTGAGCTGTACTGCAGCTCCTGTGCAAATAATGGAGATGTCTGCATCTCCTAGGGCAGAAATGTAGGTGCTTAAATGATTATGCGCCATTTTAGAGATCATATTTAGCCATTTGGAGCCTGATCTCACAAGTGGGTCTCAAGCAGATGGTATCTGCAGGGACAGCTGAGATGTAGAGATAGATCTCCTTGTAACGTCAACTCTTTAGGTCTCTGTCGCTTTTGGAAATTGCAACTCTACACACCCATGATAGATTCTGATTACACAGCAGTTTCCCATCAGTGTTTTTCCACTGATGCCCACCGAGTTATGTGACTTGCGTCAGTGTGATGGGACCGAGACCTAAACCACTCAGCGGTCTCTAGCGTGTCTCCATGGAGTGCAGCAGAGAAGCTCTCAAGGAGGTTTTGGGCTGCTGTTTGCTTACCAGCTAGCTTTCAAAGTAGCAAGCAGGCCAGTTACTTGGGGAATGGATGATGGAGGACAGAAATAGCATTATGCTGTAGACTTCCCTTCCTGGGTCAGCCTGGGAAGATCGAGTTTTCACATGAGACTTACCCAGCTGAGATTCCTGCTTAATGGTTTGCTATGAAAGCAAGCAAACAGGCTGGAAGCAGCTCAGGCAAGACCAGTTTCATGTCTGGACAGCAGCATTATTCTTCTCCCCAGTGCTCTCCTATAGTGCCAGAAATTTTGCCTGTTGCTATATGGAAGACACATTGCTCCTCATTATTACCAGCTTGGAGTACAAATGTTCCACCTTCCAGCATATTCTGCAAAATGGCACCTCTGTCATCCTGGTCAAGTGGTTATGGGCTCAGGAGCTTCCCTTAATTGTTTGCAGGTGCTTTATGCAAGCAGTGCAGATGGAAGAACCCAGGTAACCAGGGCCTCGCAGCACTGGGCATTACAAAGAGACTTTGGGAGGGTGGGTGACCTGATGCAGAAAGTAGGGCTGGGAGGAGAAATGAGGTCCTGAGAGGGCTCGTTACAGTAACTGGTCATGGGAGAACCAGGAGCAGACAGTCGGTCCAGACAAACACACCAACCTGGTACCAATATTGCTGAAAATTTGGCTTACTTGGGAAGAATTTTGGGTGTGCCCAAAGTTCTTGGGAGCTGACGTGGGCCCCATCATTTATTCAACAGGTTTCCAACACAGTATGGGTCTTGCTCCAGAGGGAGACGATACTCTTTCTTAGTAAACTGAAGCGGCCAGTGGGGTGGGAGGTGAGATTTCCAGACAGTTAATGCCTTTGCTGCCTTGCTAAGACCCTCATCTCTGCTCGTTCTGCATGCGGGTGGAGGGTCAGTGTCCAGGTGGGTGAGCATCAGCTGCACACACTTCCATATAGCTCAGAACTACTTGATCTCTCTCAGGGATCCCATTTTTTTATGGTTTTCCTTCTCCTGGGGCTTGTGCTCATCAGTCCTGGGTTCTTGGGAAGAGTTGTCACTGCAGGAAACAAGGGGGTCTGCCCAAGCACCTTCAGGGGCTTTCCAGGATCCCATGAAAAAGGGACAAAGTTATGCCCTATTTGGCTACTTCCAGACTTGTAGTGCCAGAAGGAATGATGCTGATTAACAGTCAAAGAAAAGCCTTGCTAGGTTCATTTGTTTTAATCTGATGCTTCCCACTGGCACTTCTCATTGACATTTCAGAACTGTGGCGCATTGATCACGTGCAGGGAATGGATTCGGCAGGTTCTGGCCTCAATCCAAAGATTCAGATGTACATCCAGCTCCTGCTTTCCAAATGTAGTTGTACACAAGTGTCATATGAATGCAGAAATATTTACCTCATTTACAAACAAGTAAAGCTGAGCTTCTCCTGGCAAATGCATGCATATACTTCTTTTTCCTTTAGAAAGGAAGTAGGAGGGTGACAGAATCAGACATCATAGATCTGTGATTATGAACTAAATTATTGATGTTCTTATTATGAGTCAAACTCTTTATTGCAGCTGAATGTTAGATTATGACAGCTAATGGGCCTATACAGTCTATTTGCTATATTATTTGTATCAATCATCTAAACTACACCTAGTTCTTTCAGTGTGCCTGACTTAAGGATTGAAAGATTGCTGCAGAGAAGAATTTGTGAATAATAATTAAAATAAAAGCATTGAGTTAATTTCCATAGAACTTGATCTTTTCACTGATTTGCAATGATCATTTACATATGTGATTTTCCTTTTTTTTTTTTTTTTTTGCATGCAGGGTTGTCAAGGGAGCAGAATTCTCATGAAAACAGCAATGGTTTACTTCCACCATGGCATTCAAGCTGGGAGGTAGCTGTTTAGACATCAAATTGCCTTGAGTTTCCTCCTCCTGTTTGCAATTGTTTGTCAATGCATTGAGCAGCTGAAATGTCATAGGACTAAGATACCCCCTCTTGCTCCATTAATAATGAAGACCAAGCAAAACCACCACTGAAGTCATAATATTGAAGTTGAAGCTCAAATACTCAAACATGTACACATATAAATTTGTAGCATCTTTTTAACTAAAGAACAAGTTCATGACAAACAAAATGTTCTTCTGGATAATTTACAAGTGGAGCAAATGGCTACATTTGTCAATTAATTATTCAGACTAAATGGTTTAAGCAGGGTAACAGTGATATCTGTTTATCTTGAATTCATTTCCCAGGTACTAAACAAGTTCTGGGTATGTTTTCCTCTCTCTAAGAGATCAATATCCCTCATGTTCATCTACCGTAATATTTATACCCAAGCAGGATCATTGGGAAGGGCAGAAGTTAGACAAAGCACCTAGAAAAGAAAGCCACAAGCAAATGCTTCGAACTTTACAATTCACATTTATTTTGAAAAAATGTTTTGTTAAAAATACTCCTACAAAGGCATTGGAGCAGCGGGTTTCTGTTTCCTTTATAAATACATCTGATTTATTTCTTTATTTTTCTCAGTAACATTGAAAGACATCTGACAAAGCCAGGGGGAGCCCTGGTCTGAATGGAAGACACATCCCTGTGTAACAAGGACCTGCACACTATCTCCCCATTCACAATTAAAAAAATACAAATACTGTCATGAAAAGTGTTACATTGTCCACAGGGCCATGGCCAAGATACAGGATGACCATGAGCAGGAAACCAGAATTGAGGACACCCCTGGAGCCCAGCTAATGTCACCTTGGAGTAGTGTTAGGATGACAAGATGTAGCATTGACTAGACGTACTTGTCTTTGGGCAGCTGGAGGATGCACATCATTTCCCCATCCTATACCGTCAGCTCCTTCCAAAGCCATGACTAGGAGGTCAGATCCAGCAAAATCTACTCACCTTACAAACCTTCCCTATGACACAGGCTCCATGAATCTTTCAATGAATTTCTGACAGTTTTACACCTTGTCACGTTGGAGGAGACATACGAGCAAACCATAGTAATGCAACACCCTGACAGCGAAATGGATTTTTTGCCACAGTTCTCAACCATTTTCTTCTCTGCTGCATCCCTGCCACCTCCCCATCTCACCTTTCAGACTCCAGCGTAAGCCTTTCTCCCCTCCAGAACCTTCTTGCTTTCTCCCTTGTGTTGCTGACCTGGGCTTTAGTCTCTGAGCTAGGAAAAGGTCTTCCCTGCAAGGACTCTTTCAAAATGGGAACATGTTCACCTATGTTGACTCTTCAGTTCCTCAGAAGTCCATTGATACACGGCATCTGGGGCTGCAGAGGGCAGTCTGACTATCTGTGCCCAGCTCCCCCTGAATGGAGGTCTTTTTGCTCCTAGTTTCAACTCATCTGTGTCCTGAATCGCACCACCTCTCAGACCAAAACCTGGCTAAGTGAGTGGGCATCATGGTTTTACTTGAGACAGTGCTTTGAAACAGTAGGCTTATTTCTCCAGCAGGAACCGCTACTGCTTGGCTCTGACTTCAACCACTTGAACACTCCCACAAGTCTTAAAATGGGGCCTCAAAGCACGCCCTGGGTAGATTGACTTCACAGCCCATCCAAAAGAGACAGCATGGCAAGGAGTGACACAAGGATGGCAAAGCCTTTCCAAAGCAGACCTGGGAATAGAAAGCGTGTCCTCAGACTGATGGGTGTGATCATTTACCTGTGGGTAAGAGGCAAGGTTGGACCCTTTTCCCTGAACTATTCCATGGGAACATTGACCAAGGATCCTGATACGCCTCCCCCAGTTTCATACAATTTTCTACTTCTTTATCCAGGAAGATCTGAGATGCAAGGTGCCTGATGTTTCAAGGAAGGAAAGCGAGGAAGACAGATAGGCAGAGGGAGGATTTTTCATGGGAAGAAATGTAGCTAAAACCAGACAATCTGCAGAAACATGCTGAGTCAGCTCCAAGGAAAGGAATCCTTGGTGATGGCCCAAACCTAAAGAAACCATCCAGCCCTCCTGTACTGAGGGAGGGACAGAAGGAAATGAAACAATGCAGAGAACAGACAGCTGATGATGGAGCAACAAAAAGAAAAGTGTGCAAGGGTCAAAGGCTGAAAAGTGGATACAGAAGTCACTGGCAGAGGGCATCCAACAGCAGTCTATGCTTGGATCCACAAGGGAAGGACCAGATGCAAACCCCGTCCCTGGTTTCTCCCCCATCAGCTCCAGCAGGATGGCACAGAGTGTGCTGTAATTTGTGGTCTTGGTTCAGGAAGGCCATTATGAAGAGGACAGAAGCCATGCCAGGACCTCAGCAGGAGAATCTGGATGACCTAGGAGAAGGGCCACAGCCTCGCATTCTGGGCATGTGTGAACCAGTGATTGCTCCCATTCTGTGATTCTGTAATTCTCTCCTTGCAGAAGGGGCATGTGTCCGGGCACCTACAAACTGCAGTTATCTGAGTCCAAGCTCATGTTTAGTTTTTCCAACTTCCTCACCCACCAGGGAGTCTTTCCTTCCACGCCTGCTCAAGTCAGGTTTTTCCCTGCCCAGATCTTCTCACTGTTTGATGGGACAGGGGTGACCAGACTTGTCCACTCTCTACACAGCTGATTCTGGGTAGGGTGAGCTGGGATGTCTCCCTTCCTTCCTCTGTTGAACAGCTTGGAAGAAAGCTCTGGAGCTTGGAGGCAAGATGCTCAGTGCTTCTGCTGGCCTGAGGGACCTAACTACAACCTGTGTGACCTTGAGCAAGTTCCTACTCCAGAATACCACAGTATTTTGGGAACTCCTGCAATTTTAACTCAGCTGTTTAAACAAGAATTGCACCCTGAGTTCTTTGTGGCTGTCAGTCTTTATTTGTCTGTACCTCAGTCTGGTGGAAAGCCTTGGCTTACCTCTAGGACACGTGTTTTACAGACAGTGAGGTGCTCAGGTATGGTGGGAACAGATACAATGGTCACTAGAAGCTGGGCTGGCCAACATGAAAGCCATAGCCCTACAACTTGTTTTCCTCAAGTGAGGGTTTGGCTGTCCTACAATAAAAGCTGTGGTTCTCATCTGACCCAAGTGCTCCTGGGATCATAAACAAAGGACTTGGGATTTTCAGAGAAAAAAGGACCCATCAGAGACCATATAAAATCATCAGCTAGAAAGACTCTGGTTGTCTCCCTTCCAGTCCCCACTGGAGATCAGAGCGCAGAGGGGGCCAAGCAAGAAGTACAAGTACACCAAACATTGTGTCCCTGCCCTGGTCTCCTACAGCTTACAAGGGTTTGCAGGGTGCCGGGACTATACAACCAGGGACCGCTTCTGCTCCAGACAGACCCTTCTCCCACATCCTGGCCTGCTCTGCAGAGGGAAATAAATCACTGCCCACGTCAAATAGCTTTTCACTTATGCTACAAAGGCAGCCTAAGCAGCAGAAGGGTTTTTTTCACCTGGATCCAAGTTGTCTCCAGGTCATAAACCCCAAGTTCGGCTTCAGAGCTGAGCCAGCACTCACAACTGAACCTTGCATTTAATACCTGTCTTTATCTCGTCCTGGAGCCCTCGGCGCTCAGTGTCTGCTCTGGGTGCCTCTGGGATTTCACTGCACACACCCAGCCCAGCCCTAAATCACTCCTTTGCACCAAGACCTCTTTGCCCATTTTAGAAGCTTTTTCCAGGCTCCTTTTCTGCATTTTCATCCTTGAGGCAGTTCTCGTGGGTCCATTTGGATTCGTGGTCAGACACCCAAGCAACCAGCAGTGACTGCTCCCGCAGGCTGAGCCAACCTCCTCATGCAGAGTGGAAACAGTCTCATTGTCAGAACCCAAACCATCACAGAGGACGGAAAGAAGGAAAGGGACCTCTCCTTGCCCCAGCAGCCCTCTCTGTGTATCAGGTTCTCTGAAATATAGAAGAAGGTTTGAGGCAAGTATGCTTCCATAGACAGCTTCCACACCCAGAGCATGATGGATCATCAAGATAGTCTCAATTTTTGTGCCATTACTGCTGTTTGAGGCACTGCTGACACACCACAGTGTTGAGCCCCAGGGATGCCTTGTGTTACACAAGGAACTGGGAGGAGGATGCAAGTGTTTTCCTGACACGGGAAGCCCTCTGGCTCCACACAGAAATCCTTCACCAGAAAGAGTGAAGAGTGGAAAATCAATGATGCTCAGTGTTTGGGCTTTTAAGAGATTTAAAATGTGCCAGTCCCAAGAATGCGATGGTATAAAAAGAAGTGCTGTAGGAATGCTGTTATACACCCCATGCCCCCAGATGTCCATGACCCAGAAAAACTGGATGAGGTATTTTTGTGTTGAGGAGATTATTCTTTCACAAATTTGTCCAGTCATCTTTTGAATCCATCAAGTGCATGGTATCAGTGTCCTCCAGCAATTAGTTCTACCCTTCAATGATTGTGCTTTATGCCAAAGAATATGTCTTAGTGCTTTTATTGTGAGAAACAGTGACTACTGCTTATTCACCTTACTCACATCTTTCCTGATTTAATGGCATGAAATGTTATATCATCATGGTTTAACTCTGCCAGACCAAGAATTAAAATGTTTATCTTTTTTACCTCCCAAAGACTTCTGGCTGTTCCTGAGGCCCACATCTCTGTATTTCTTAGTTTCTGTGTATCCTTTTTGAGTTGAGAACAAAGTACTGCTGGTATTTGAGAAGCCGCACATCAGAGGTTTGCTGGCTTATAACAACATTCTCGTGTGAAGGCCACTGAGATGCTCGTATTTGTTACCAATCAGACACTTCACATTTATTGTCCACTAGTAAAGGCCAAACAAGGGTGTGGATTTGACACATCATCTGTCTCAGGCTGGGGTCCACAATGCTCAGCTGGAGTCTGGTGCTTTTGTCAACCTCCATCTCCCAGACTCACGAACCAGCTCACTCCCCACAAACTGGAGTCAGAGGGGTGGAAGTGCAGAAGAAGGGCGGCTCAGGGGAAAAGGGACTGTCAGCTTAAACCTGAGGTTAGAATAATGTGTTTCCCCCTAGACTCCTTCAACTCCTTCCATTAGTTTTTGCTAACACAGCTGTTTGGCTATTAAAGACTTGACAAAGTTTAATCCTTTCCTCCTAGACTTAGTAGGAATCATCAAAGGATACAGAATGACATCTGTGCAGGAGCTGACGACTGACCTTAGAGGTAGAAGTACAGTTGAGGCAACTGAAAAATTCCTGAAACTTGCTGGAATGAAAGAGCTGGAAAAGAATCAACTAAACATTTGTTGTTCTTTTTTCTTGAAGGCAAAATGTATTTCCTGAAAAAAAAGAGGCACACAAGGTCAAGTCTTGTGCCTTGTTTGCAGGAATGGCAATAAGGGACACTATGAATATCTATCAGTCTGTGGCTGGAGCGAGCAAGTCAGTGATCAGATGGTGCTACAGAAGTGGGACTGCTGCTGCACTCCTGCAAGCACAGGACTGCAGAGAAACTTCTTACAGAATCACAAAAAAAAAGGGGGAGAGAAACTGCTGAATCAATTGTAAGACAGCTGAGAATATAGATTAAGAGAAAGATTTGTGGGGAGAGAGGACTTCTTGCTTACAGACTCCAATTTCTGCAAGTAACATTTGTAGGTGGAGTTGGCAGGAATAACAGAGGGAGACTAATAAAGTAAATTCCAGGAAATATTCGGACAGTGCAGGGAGCTTTCCAGGAGAACTACGGAATATTGCAACACATATGGAAGCGAACACAGACCAAAGTTGTGTCCGGTCTTTGGGAAGGGCTCAATAGTTATAAGAAGCAAAGTCATCCTGGAGAAGACTAAAGACAAGGCCAAAATGTGACTGTAGATAAAAAAAAACCCCACATATATTCTGCATAGTAGGAGGACTCAAGCAGCTCTCAGCAATGACAAGATGAAAAAAAACATACAGAAGATAATTTTTTTGGTGGGAATTGCTTGTAAGACAGCCAGTGGCAGAATTGTGTGAGTTGTGAACATGGTGGAACCAACGCTATGAGTAAGACAGGACCAGTGCTCAAGCCACAGACTAGAGCTCCAGGACAGAATGTGGTTGTGTTGACTGCAAGCAGTTACAGCTCAGATCATGCAACTCTGAGGACACATCCTTTGGCTTAATTGATTGATATAAAGGAGTATTGGTCCTAGAGATGAAAGCATGTCAAACACCAGCTCACTAAGAGACTGCAGTGTAAAAGGAGGAGAACACAGCAAAGAAGATAATTTTTAGGATGCCTTTATGGCATTGGATAATAGTCAGCAGAATATAAAAATGAAGTTGTTGCTATATTAGCGGTTCATATACCTTTGAAGGAGGAAACGCTGAATCGTATATGCAAAGAACTTGTAAGTATGTAAAAATTTTGAAGATGGAAAAGACCTACATTAAATGAACCTCGAGTTAGACATACAGAAAGGAAGATGGAATACATTAAAAAATAGAGTCTGCTAAAACAAACCAGACAACAGTGATACTTCCACACACTTTGGATTTAAACATCCAAGGCAGCCACAGTTTTATTATATTATCAGAGGATACAACTGTTAATGATGCAGTAGAGTTCAAGCCCTGACTCCAGGTTTTATACAAATCAGCCTGGAAAATGTAACAAGAAGTTTTCTCAACTGCTCAAACCCACCAAGAGGTTTTTCTCTACAGGCCACTGCTTATCGGCAGACTGCGTGATGATTACTGCGAAAGAACCTTTCCTTTAACACCAATTCAAAGAACAACTTCAAGGGGTGTGGGAAAAGCATTATTAGTATAGCCAACACCTAATACTGATAAAATATCCTCCTTAGCTCATGACATGCCAGACCAGGAGGCAACTGTGCAACGGATGGTGCTTAAGCAGCCAGTGGAGGGAGCAGAGCCTGCGGCTGTGGCTGCTCAACAGACTCTTCATGGCAGATCTTCCAAGCCAGAGCTACCTGAAGATGTAGCACTGCTCTCTCCTCAGCCCTGCACGGGTACTATTTTATATGCTTCCCTACATACGGTTCTCTTCTCGCTAACAGAGGTGTGTACTGGTTCAGTGATGCTAAGAAGATGACTCTGCTATATAATGACTGGTAGGGAGTTGTGGGATAAAACTCTACATTTGAATTATAATACTAAATTAATACTGCATAACCTGTGAACCCTGTGACAGTCACATTCACCTGGACCACGTGGAAGCTCCAAGCGTGGATTACTGCCAATGAAAACTACTGCTTGGTACTGAGGATGCTATGGAGAGGAGAAATCAGGCTGTAGCAAGCAGCTCCTCAGCTGCTGAAACCCACAAATCTCCATTACGTTTATGGAAGCTAGTTCTGAGATTTTACTGGGGAGGGAGGAAGATAATTTGGGGAGGCGGAGTGCAGGTCATAGTGCCCTGTTTCTGTGTCCCCACAGGTGGCAAGGGCAAGCGATTCCTCAAGGCAGTGCCATACTCCACAAGTTGGTTTTCTCCTTTTTTCTGGCACACCCCTGTGCTGTTAAATCCAGATAAAGAGCTGCTGGCAACAGCTGAAAATGACCCACTAAACCACTAAATATATTAGCATGGAGACTCTCTTAACTTTTTATTATCCACATATACTTTGCTTTCTCCACTCTGCCCCATGATTGTCTGCATGATTTGAACTTCTCACTGGCCAACCAACTCGGTATTTTCAACCCAGCATCCTGCTCAGCTCTGCTACCAGCTGCCAGGGTGACCCTCAGCAGCAGATGGCAGTAGGAAACAGAGGAGAGGGCAGGTCTGGGAGGAGGCTTGAAAGGTGGAGGGGGAATGTGAAAATTGCAATGAGCTGCCTGAAAATCTCATCGTCCTGGTTTTTGTTAAATATTCACACATGCACACATGCACATGCACAACGGTATTTCACAGTGTCAATGTTAGCAAGTGCCCTCTCCCCTTGTTACGTGTTCTCTCCATGAAGCTGAATTTTGCCATTAGACTCACATGTCATAGCAGTACATTTGATACTCATGAAATAAATAAGTTAAAGTCACTTTAAGAAAGTGACTCTGCCCTCCACTGGAGCATGCTCCAGAGGCATTTACAACCAAAGTACTTTACAGGAACTTGGTTCCTCGTGCTCCCAGGAGAGCTTGAGGGATGCAGAAAATTGCGGTCTTTTAAGGATCATTTCTATTTAAGGTCCAGTTCTCCGTTAGTCCTACACAGTCAAATACAGGCAGATGTCACAGTGATGCCTGGTACAAACAGACGGGAATGTGTTACTCTCAGTACCAACACCATGTGATTTTTGGTCAGAAGAAGAGACGAGGATGTGCTTTCTCTGTCCTGCAGACAGCTGCCACGGCTTTGGCGAGTGGTGGCACTGAGCTGGATATGGTCCTGTCCTTCACAGTGCGCTGGGTCTGATAGGTAGATGTGTATAATGGTAGTTAGCCAGGAGATTCAGTGCATTAAGACAAAATGTCTCCAAATGAAGAAGACCTGAAGTGCCCTTCCAAGCCCTGTCTAATAATGACTGGCCATTGCTCCTCCTTAGTGTCCACTGGAATGTGAGGGATGGCAGAGAACAGTCAAGAATTGTCTGGGAAGGACAACTGAAGGGCATCACGTGCTCCTTCCACATGGCTGCCTCACAGGAATTTGCTGGTGAGTTTTCTACACAGACAGTTCTCCTTGTAAAGCTCCTTGTGCACAAAGTAGCCGGTTGGCTGTGGCTAGACAACCTGGCACACCACCATGCTTCCCTCACCCTGGACTGCCACCAAGCAGCTTCAGACATGCCTTTGGGAAAGACTGACAACTGTTCCTTGTTAAAATACAGCAGCTACAATGTGAGACGGAGACGTGCCATGTGAGCAGTTCTCACTGCTGCTCCGCGCTCCTACAGGACAGGGTGCACAGAGAAACTGCTTGTTCCTCTGCGTCCTCTGCAAGCACTTCGTGTGGTTTAGTTGACACCATTGATTTTTGCATGCTGCTCTTTAAAACTTGAGTCCATTTCCTGACCAGGAGCAGTGATTTTTAAATGTAAGGACATTAAAAGCGTCCCTTGGCTATAGATACACAGGCTAAATAAAACAGGCTGGATACAGGACAGAGAGCTGGTTACGTCCAGACACCACCTGCATACAACATGCCTATAGTCCTCTCATCCCTCTCTCTACATCACAGTCTGCCACCTGAAAGAGATGTAGAGCAATGGCACTGCACTCAGAGGGGATGGACTGTGGACACTGAGCACAGAATACGTCCCTGTGCACCCAGCACACACCTGCTACTGATGTTTACGTGACTAGAGATGCACTTTTGGATGCAAGAACACGAAATGCTACATACAAATGCAATACAATCCTGCACTAGAGATTTCAGACGAATAGGGGCTGGAGGGAACACTCCTCCAGGTGAGGTCCCCGCTGCTGAAGCTGTGCACCAAATATTGGGACGCTGCAAGAGCAGAGCAGAGCAGTAACTCTCACTTGCTGCCACTCAGAAGTGCTTCATTGTTGGATCTGGTCTGAAAGCAGAAAACACTACATATTTTATAAATGGCCCCATATTTACAAGCAGTCTAGGGAGATGATGTCTGGCCACAGAGGTCTAGACAGCTTGGGAGTTTCACCCACAGCAGACACACTTCCTCCTGGATTCAGCTCCTGGAAAAACAGCAAACCAGCTCCCAATGAACATGCCTTTAACACCGCATGCTGCTGAAAACGAGTGGAGAACCGTAGGAATGACATGGCAACGGCAGACAAGGGCCTGTAAACACAAGTTATGCTGGCCATGGCCAGGAGATGTGTGGAAATGTGCCACACGTGGCCAGAGAGGGGTGGTCGTAGGCATGTTTAAATGGATATGAGGTGGAGCTGAACAGGGAGAATAAGTCCAATTCTCACTTGTAGCCTCCCTGCACTTGGCCGTTGGCATTTACACATATCAAAGACCTGGTCAGTAACTGAAGTATTTATTTCCATTATTTGTAAATCCACTGATTGACCATTCGACTTCAACCACAGAATTTTGCCTCCGGAACCTGAGCTACCAGATCAGAGTTTTTTTGCCTTTGCTGTTGCAGGGTCTCCTCGCAGTGACCGAGACTGAAGCCACTTCAGAGCCCCCAGCACATCATCTAATGAAGGAACTGGGTGCCCGAAGGCCCCAGAGCACATCTGCACGGTTTGGTTACTATAGTGAACCATCCACACCCTGGCAGCTCACCCAACTCGGACTCCAAGAAACCACGTGCCGCGAGCTCCCCTTAGAGACCCGGGCTCAACCTGCCTCTCTGCGGTACATGCACCAACCTGCCACCTTCCTAGCAGTCAGACATTTCCAAAAGGCTCTGACATCCAGCTGTGGAGCCATTGTTCTCTCCCACAACTCACCCACCCTCCTGTCTTTCTCTCCCCAATACAAACCACCCACCCCCCTCCCAAACCCTCTGTGATGCTGCTCTCCCCAGCACCAGCAACCCTGAATTGAGCAGGTGGTCATTTCATCTTGGCAAGCAACTGGAAACCCAACAGTTAGAAACATCTGCCGGGCCCTGACAAATTGCAAAACAACAAACAAGCAAACGGGAGGAAATGTGCATATAAAAAAATTTTTCTCCTGGCATATTGTCAATAAGCTGCAATTTTTCCTTCCGCAGGGAAGGGTTTTAAGTTCTTGAATGATATGATGCTTGGAGATGTAATTTCTTTTTCATTAAAAAAAAACCCAACCAACCAAAAATTTCCAACCCCAAACTCACAAACTGGTCTTAACAAAACAAGATAAAAGGACAAATCTCCCAACAATGACAACCGAAAAATAAAGGTACACGTCAGCATTTGTAATCAAAAACTACTACATACTGTACTTGGGAAGTCTTCCGGGAAAAGATCATTGGCATCTAGTGAGGACATCACTAAAAGTCTTGTGCATATGATATGTATGAGACAATGATGCCATTGGAGGGTAGATGGACGGACCCTTAGGAAACTGTCTCTCACAAAACTGTTCCATGACAAGAGAAAATAAGAGATGTAAAAAGGATTGGTTTTCCCCATCCCCACCCCCCCAAGCATTACAGATTCCTTCTCATTTGTCGGAAACAGCCTCTTCTAGTCTCAGTTTATTTGTATTTGTTTTTGTTTTTTTTAAAAAAAGTCTTCAGCTTTTGAAGAAGTCCATCGATTTCTGAGATGCACTTGGTTCCACAGCACCAAAGAGCTTCAGCTCTCTCTCCCCTTTGATTTGCTAACAGGGATTTTCAGGTAGGGCTGCTGGCTGCAGCACATTCCCAGAGCCACCATCCCATGGGAGAAAGAGAAGTGCTTCTCGTGGCCTTTCTTTGCATTCATCTTCTTGAAAAAGTCTCATTGCTCCAGAGGTGAACGGGCCCAGCTGCAGCAGCCTTGTGCAAGAGGAAATAGATGAAGCTGCTCTTTTCTCTCCCTTTGGAGACTCCCATTGGTCTTGGAGCCTTTTTCAAGAATGTAATTGCTTTATTATTATTTAAAAATATTTCATAGAGTTTTTTGTGTGTTTGTTTGTTTCAAAATAGTTGTCTTTTTTTGTTCCCTTTTTCCATTGCTTAAATTCTAGAAGCTCTTGGCAACATCTCATTTTTGATGACAGGGCGTTTCTTCCTGTTGCCGTGATCCTCAGAGCAGCTGCCTGTCTCTCGTCCATGCAGAACACTCAAGAACTGGAGCTCAGACATACAGGGGCAAAGGGGAGCAGGGCCTCAAGGAAGAGGAGTAGGAGGACACGTAGCTATCAAACCTCCACAGACTGAATTTGGTTCATCTGTGCTCTCATCACCTGGATACTGTTCAGAATTTTCTTCTGGTGTCCTGCTAAAGTGACCCCAACTCGCAGAATGTCCCTTTGGGAGGAAAAGAAACAAACACTGCATAAATATCAGAAGACATTTTCTCACGGAAGAACAAGCCCATGTATGACCATCCCGCTGGAGCGCGATGTGTAGGGAGCTGAAGTCTCCACAGATTTATTCCATAAATGTGACAAATGCATGCAAACCTGGTGAAACCTCTAGTCTTCCTCTTTGACTCTTCCTGGCTTATCCTCCCCGTCTTTTCATTTGCTACCTACCTGCAATGTCCCCAGAGTGCTGGAAGCCTCAATCAAGAGTGTGAAACCAAATACCACAGGCTCTGCTCACTGCTTGTATGGGGATTTGCCTTGGGTTTTCCAGCCTTGTATCATTTTGGGTTTTTTTCTTTACATGTTTGGATCCTCTTTCTCATTTTGTGACACAGTAACCCATTTTTTTCACCCCTGGAGACCCAGGAACAGCATGTGCTACACCCTCATCAGGGTGAATCTCACTCCCTCAGTGCAGACGATGGCTGTTCTTGGCACTTCTGCTTTGATCTGATGATGCCATGAAGCGATAAACTTTTGCTAGTTATCCTCTTTGCTAAATTATGGCAATCTATTTTTCGCACTGCTTCTATTTTTCATAGGTGTTACGCATCTGGGAAAAGTAAAGGTCATGCCAAGAGCATGACTGTGACTCTGCACTGTTCCTATCTGTGATCACTCCAGCCGAGTTTGCTACTCAGCTCCCTCTTGGTGGATAAATCTCAGTCATGAATTCTTCTGATCAGGGAACGGGTGGAATTCATGAGGATTTTCAGTTGCCTTTCTCCTTCCTTGAGTGTCAGGAACAGACTTACAAGAGGAAGCATGGCAAAACCCTCTTCTGTTTTAGAGTAAAAGTCAATGGGCAAAGAAGGGTAAAAAGGAGCTCCAAGGAAAGGTGGGAAAAAATCCTCTAGCATGACTGGCACATGAGTCAGTACATTTGCTTTAGAGCTTGCTTTAGACCTTGTCTCTTTGTTCACACAAAAGGAGCATGAAGAAGGAAAGCTGGTCATGGGGGTATGCCATAGACTGACACATTCTGGCTGGTGGCAACTGACTGGAGACCACCCCTGGAGCATGCTTCACACCCATGTCCTCTGAGATCAGTGAATCCAAGCCACAGCTTTGCTGCTGCCCAGCCTCGTGCTCAGCAAAGCAACTGGAAACCTGCTAACACACTACACAACTCTGGCACCCAGGATGGTGTCCCTCGCAGCGGTTGCTTTTCTTGCTGAAGGGCTTTCATTCCATCCTCTGCCACAGCCAGCTGTGCTGAGCCAGGGAACTTTCCTCCCTGGAAGAGTTTGGCACTTGGACTTTTGCTTTTGTTCTGATTGGGAACAAAGCCTGAAGTCTTCACTCATGTCTGTAAACCACAATAAGTCTGTGGCTCTGCAGAGCCCTGTGCTTCCTAAGCTCTCTGCCCTGGACATAGATCCTTTGGCAGCCCAGGTGTCCCAGCCTGCAGACAAACCAGTGAGAAACCTTTCAAGTAGGTCAGTGCTGAAAACATGTGGATTCGGTGAACTGAAGCAGTATTAAGTAAACATTTACACTCTGCTGGCTATGCAAATTTGAAGAAAACAGTGTCTCATGGCAGTTCAGCTCCACTTACATGATTATCTGCTTCTGCAAAGACCAGCAAACATCAGAAGGTGGTGTATCAATCTAGGCTGGGGACGGACGGATGGAGAGCAGCCCTGCGGAGAAGGACTTGAGGGTTCTGGGGATGAGAGACTGGAAACAACCCAGCCATGTGTGCTCACAGCCCAGAAGCCAATGGTGCCCTGGGCTGCATCCCCAGCCCCGTGGGCAGCAGGTTTGGGGGGGATTCTGCCCCTCTGCTCCGCTCTGGTGAGAACCCCTGCAGGGCTGGTCCAGCTCTGGGTCCTCAGCACAGGACACACATGGACCTGCTGGAGAGGGGCCAGAGGAGCCCCAGAAATGACCCGAGGCTGGACCAGCTCTGCTGGGAGGACAGGCTGGGAGAGTTGGGGGTTCAGCTGGAGAAGAGAAGCTCCGGGGAGACCTTAGTGCAGCCTTTCTGGACTCAAAAATGGCTGAGAGGAAAGATGGGGACAGACTTTTAAGCAGGGCCTGTTGCAATAGGACAAAAGGTGATGGTTTTAAACTACAGGAGGGGAGATTCAGGCTGGACGTGAGGAAGAAATTGTCGCCCCTGAGGGTGGTGAGAGCCTGGCCCAGGTTGGCCAGAGAGGTGGTGGCTGAACCATCCCTGGAGACATCCCAGGCCAGGCTGGACGGGGCTCTGAGCAACCGGAGCTGGTGCAGATGTCCCTGCTCATGGCAGGGGGGCTCTGGCGGGGCTGGGAAGGGCCCTTCAACACAAACTATTCTATGACTTCCAAAGGAAAAGGAACTTGGAGGGTCGTTCTCTCTATTATTATGATCAGTCGAGCAGGTGAGAAATGGGAAAGGGAGGTTTGTCAAAACCGGTGGGGACATGAGCTGAGGACACCCTTGTGACTGTGATGAAGGCACTTGAAGAGGAGCATGGGACATATTGTGTGGGACCTGGTAATGGACAGGGAGCAGTGGCATTTAAGGGACACTGAGCATGTCTGTGAAAAAACAGACTTCATGAGCTGGACTGTTTGCTGTTATATATGACACAAGCCAGGCAGGGCTGGGCTGTGGTGCAGGTGTGATATCCCAGTTTGGTCAAAGTTGTTCTTCTCTGTCCTTCAGATTTTATGGACACTCCTCCTGCTGTACGAACACAGCCTGTAGTGTGCCAGAACCATCCCCAGGGCCCTGGGGTTGTACCACAGATACACTCAGTCAGTCAGAATTACCACGTGATTTTCCTGGCAGCAAATAAGAACGAAAAGCCAGAAAAGGTAAGTTTGGCTGTTTGCGTGAATGGATTCTGATTCATTGGTAGATTTAAAGTCTGGAATTAAGCACCAAATCCAAAGATCCTCCTGGTTACCAGGCACAGAGACGTTGCAGCACTTACAGATGGCTTTAATGCTCGGTGCTTTCTTAGGCAGGGTTTCTAAAACTAACTGCAACCAACCACAAACCTTTCACCAGAGGCATCAAAGCCCAGCTAGTCCCAAGGGATTTCAAAAAACACCACGATTGGATTTCAGCTGCTTGCTTTCTCTGAAGAACTTGCTAAGGTTTTGTCACTGAGGGATGTTTTTAGCGGGTGCAGGACAACTCAGAACAAACTTGAAATCATCTGGACTTTCAGAGGCCTTTCTCAGACACAAATTTGTTTGCAGTCTGCTTGTCTCCATCACCAACAAGCCAGACGTCCAAGTGACTGCAGAGTCTAAAAGCGCTCTCGAGTGGATGGAGAATTGCCTGATGCTGGCCTGAAATCTCCATTTGTTCCATGCTGGGGTTCTGGAGACCCTTGAGGGGGTTTTGGTTTTCACAGTGGGGAGATGCAGCATGATAGCGTGGAAACGAATTTTGCAGATATGGAGCGACAGACAGATGCACAGTCTGGAGACAAGACAGAGCCTGCAGAATTGAGAGCTCTGCAGAAACCGAATAGACTAAAAGTGGGTCCACCAAGCAACAAATTCTATAAAAGTAAAGCTACATCATGTGAAAATGAAAACTAATTCAATAACGACCAACTGTTGTTAAACTACTGAGACTTCTCCTTGTGATTTGGGACTAGAAGCCTGGGAACTTACTCTACAGTCATCTGAGACACTACGTCAAAGGTGGTGAAGCCAGCACTGGCAAAGCTCTCCTTGTACTGGCTCATCTTGATGGCATCCAGCCATTCATCCACAGTGTTGAAGCTGGTATAATCTGGGATTGTGCGGTCAAGAAGGGGGAGGTTCATCCTGAAACACAGAAATGGGCAATGAGCAGAAGAGACAGCAGCAAGCACACGTATTTCTGCACCCTCCATCAGCTGGAGGGACCTGGACCAGCACCATTCACAGTGCCTGCACCGCACCATATGAAGAAGTACCACCCAGAAAGTGCTCTGTTCAACTGAGGGAATGATTGTGTAGAGCATCAGAGAAGTCTTTCTGGGTCAGTTTGTACAGGAGAGGTAGGACACATCAAAGGTGATAGGATGCAGCTCTAAAATCCTGGGTGCACACAAGGGGAGAAAGTACATCCTCACAATGGAGGCAGTGCTTCCCACAAGTTGGTGCATCCCCACCCAGTCCAGGGAAACATCATAATGCCAACTACCAAACGACCACATCCATCCAGCCACTCATGTGTACATGAAACCAAGATGCTGCTCTACCTGTGCACAGGACACTGCCCAACTCAATGAGCTGTCCGCGTTCACCAGATCTATCCTGCTCAAGGAGAGAGACCAGAGTGACCTTTACATCTTTTATTGTCCTTCATATAAAGGACCAAACAACGCAGGCCAAGCTGCCTCTAAAATAGCTATCCTAGAGAGATGCGGGAACGCCCACCAGCACACAAAGGACAGCAGATCTGCAAATAGAAACCAAAGGACAAGAGGAAGACAGAGATACATACCCAGAGGAGAGAGGTGCCATGGCTTTCAGGCTGTTAGGATTTCGGATCATTTTATCTAAGGTGTTGACAATTTGCCCAAATTTGGGTCTGTGGTTTCGATCCTTCTGCCAACAGTCAAGCATTAGTTGGTGAAGGGCATTTGGACAATCCATAGGTGGTGGCAGCCGATAGTCCTGCTCAATAGCATTTATTACCTGCAAGAGGAGAAAAAGAGAACAATACGGTGGCAATGAAATCTATTTAACTCATAATGTTTCTGTTCTTGGATCCTGAGAGTGGCTGGCACAGCCAGCCATTCCATAAAGCCGCTGCTCTGCCTGCACTTACTGCTGCCCATCATCTCAGCCACCTATTCTTGTAGCAAAACACAACGCCGTAGCTTCCAGCCCTCTGCATGTCATGTTGTCCTCTAAGATGATGCTCAGCCAACACGCAGCCGTGCTGACTACTTGTGATGAACTGTGCCCATCAGCCTCCTAATCTGGGAAAAGAGACCATCCCTGCTACCTTGACAAGGATGTGCGAGTCTGCAGCTCCAGGCATGAGAAAGGCGACTCAGAGAGAAGGGTTCGTGTTTTCAGACAGGTACACAGCACAACCCAGCAGCTCACTGGGAGAACATCCCCATCCAGTGAAGGGTCTGCTCATGAGTTACAGACAGGGGAACCTCCCTCTGTGCTTTCCTTCCTCCAGTTGTGCTTTCTACTCCTGCCAACAACCCAGCCCTTCCAGGTGACAGTGTCATGCCAGGGGACAGGGCTGGGTGTGCTGAGCCAGCAGTAAGAGCTGGATCTGCCCACAGTCCCGCATACATGCAAACTGAAACTCACAGTGGGAGGACCAATACCTTGGTCAGAAGAGCCAGGCACAGGAGAACTTGGCTACAGCTTGCCCAAGTCACACTGCAGCTCTGCGGGCCAACGCAGGAAGGCTTTGGCTGCTGCCTGTTTGGTCTCTCCCTACTGCACCACATGACATGGGAAAATGCCTGATCTTGCAGTATTCAGCGGAAATAGCACATGCACAAGGGCTAGAGGATCTTCTTCAAGGGGAACTCAGCCTCCCTGTCACTCTGCACCTGTAGCCCTCTGTCCTTTCCTCGGAAATCAAGGCGGACGGAACTGCACAGCTTCCTCCAGGGACATATGTTCCTCCAACAGAGGCACTGACAGGCAGGCTTCTCCTTACACATCTTCCGGTCATATTCACAGCACGGGCACTGAGGGGTGAGCAGAAGAGCCTTGGACACTAGAAACAGGCTTGTGCATGGCAACAAAAAACATAACTGAGGATAAAAACCAGAAGTGGAGATAATGCAGTAAGAGAAATCAGAGGCAGCATTTTGAAATGACCAGCTCTCCACAGAGATGATAAAAAAGGGGAGGGAGGTTGACAGAACCCTCCCTCAGTGGTCCAGAGGAAGGATCTCAATGCCTCTGGCTATTCTCACCGTGTGATCAAGGCTGCCATGACTGTGTCCTGCACACTTCCAAGGACAGAAATCTGCCTGCTGGGCTACCCAGGGCTGTACCACCCTCCTGGGGAAGGACTAGCCATACCCATACAGCAGCGTGGTGAATATATTGTTGAGCAGGAAGGTTGCGTAGACAAAATTGACATTACTGCAGTTGAGACTGGGAGAACAGCAGGGAAGGGTTGGTGGAAAGGTGACACTGGGGGTGCTGTGGCGGTAGAAGGCTGCTGCTCCAAGGGAGGGTAGCTAGCAGATCCATGACAAGCAATCCAGGGTGTGAGGTGGGCATCTGGCAGGGTTTACGACGGACTGTGGCTTCAGGAAGAGAATGGACTGGGAGGGTGCTCCAGACACTGGTGTGCACGGCCAAGGTGCTTGGCAGGCTGATCCCAGACAGACGGGGGCTGGCGCTGCTGCTGCCAGATGTGAGAGTGCTCCCTCCCCTCTGCCCCCCGGCTGGACATGACGGAGCCCCACTGGGCCTGGGAAGGTCTGACCTGAGGCACCGCTGGTGTGCTTCGTGCAACTCTTGGTTCCCCTTCAGAGACTCTTCCAAGAGGAGACCTGTCACCTCTCCCAGCTCTCTGGATGGCAGATCTATCTGAGACAGATGGGAGGGGAAGCACGGAGCGAGCAGGGCTGGGAAGGGTCATCACACAAGCATCAAGAGCTCGCCTACAGCACGGATGAAACCGTTTCCCGACAAGCTGCCCGCTCGCTGCCAGCAGACGCATCCCGCGAGGGGGCACAGGCTGCACGATCCGTCTCCTCTCCCTGCAGCCTCCCCAGGCGCTCACACCCCAGGGTCAGGAGGCTAATCTGCAGCGAATATTAATACCATGTTCTCAATCACAGGGAAGATCAGCTGTAGTTAAGTAGTGACGGCTCCTGGGGTGCAATGTCCTGCGGCAGAAGAGGGGGAAGAAGAGGCTGGGGACGGGCGCCACGCCACAGACGGGGCTCTGCCGTCCCTGCCAGATGAATTGGTGCTGCGGCAGCACAGGGATTGTGGCAGGAGAAACCACTGAGGGAAGAGGTCTAGGAGAGGACAAGGGAGGGGGACAGCAGAAGGCTGTGTGTACAGAGGGATGCCAAGGCAGGGACAAGGGCAGTGACACCTGCCTGCAGGAAATGCTTGAAACTTAACAGGAAGGAAATTGCCCTTTCTGAGAAGGACATGCCCCTAACCTCTTTCCTTTTGGATCAAACGATGCAAAGACTTTTCTGGTATGCTAGGGGCTGTGGCAAGGCCATGAACAGCCAAGGGTGCTAAGATATCATCTCAATGATATCTATACCTCAATGCTGCAGGCATTGAGGACTCACTTGAACAAATTCCCCACCAGGCACTAGGGAAGAAATTGTCCCACTCTGGAAAAACCTGGCATGGCACGGATGGAGTTATATTGACTTGAAAAAGGTCTGATTTTCCATTGGGGCAGGAGGTGTTGCAGGACTCAAGTTGGAGCTTGGCTCTCACTCTCTCCCTGTAAGGCAGGGTTTTTTGTGGGGCCCACAGGGTGATGGAGATGAAGGTGGCAGTCTGAGGGCTTCCGATGGATTGCCCAGGACAGCTCTGAAACAAGCTGGAAGCCAGGCAGATGCTGCAACATGCAGGTTTGCAAGACCCATGCTTGCAGCAGGGTGGGAAAACACGCTTTCTGCACATGAAGTATTATATTTAAAATTAAGCATGTTCTGAAATACCTTGCGGTTTCAGCTTCTAGCTGCATATAAGTTGCTTGGCTTCTTACACACCACAGTCCAAGTTTGCCATGGGAGATTTAATGACCATCTAGTGGAAGATGTCCTTGACCATGGCAGGGGAGTTGGACTAGATGGGCTTTAAAGGGCCATTCCAACCCAAACCATTCTGTGACTCTGTAACAGACTTTCACTAAATCCTGTGGTCTCCTGCAGATGAACTGCTGCCTGCTGCTCCAGGAGCTCTCGGGTCAGTGGCAGCATTTCATTTTCCATCCACCTGCTCCCCCTTCACATGGACATCTGTCTACCACCCCTGAGGGTGCTCACATTAACCCTGTCCTACTGCAGCGGGTGTTGGACAGTCCCTAACCTCTGCCACAGCAACAAAATGTGACCAGAACAAAAGCCAAAGTTATCCCCATTACTTCTTCCAAAGAGGTTGACCTTGGACACATCTCCCATGACAGAGAAGGCTCTGAACATGCCACAGTTGGGTCTAGCTGTAGTCATGCTTTGGCCTTGCAATGCTCCCAATTTCAGTGTTTCTGCTCCTTTTTTCTTAACAACTCACATCTTGATTGGTCATATCCCAGTAAGGTCGCTCGCCATATGACATCACCTCCCACATGACTATTCCATAGCTCCACACGTCACTGGCTGATGTGAATTTTCGGTACTGAATTGCCTCAGGTGCTGTCCACCGTATTGGGATCTTCCCACCCTACAGGAAAAAACAAAGGGGATGGTAACCGAAGGAGCAAGAGGAACTGACAAAGATGAGTGTCCAAAACATTTGCCTTCAATATGCTGGTAAAATCCTAGAAGGAAAGGACCGCAGGAATATCCCTGTCGCTAGATCAGGATGGCTGTGGCTTGTCTAGCCAAGTGTGGGAAACCCTCAAGGATGATGATTCCCCCTATTTGGTGACCTTTCCCAAGGCTGCACAACCCTCTTGGGGAAGAAGATTTTCCTGTTATTCACCTCGAACCTCTCAAGCCATGATTTTTTCTGTTGCCTCTTGTTATATCATTGGTACCACTGCAAAGAGTTTGGCTCTGTCTTCTTTGTAACTGCCCTTCAAGTACCACAGGTCACTTGTAGGTGTTCCCTCACCTCTTCATCATATTAAACAAGTCCAGCTCCTCCCACCTGCCTACTGCCATCGCAATCTTCAGCATGACAAAATGCCCATTGTGCTAGTAGGGTCTTCTGTAGAAAAATTAATGGCTATGAACACAGAAAAATCCAAACTAATCCCCTCTGAATCTCCCTCCACCCTTTTGCTGTCACCTAGCTACCTCCAGAGCAGAACGAAACAAATTAGAACACCAGTCTCTTCAGCTTTCTACATCTCTAGGCTCTTCGAAGGCAGTGATAGATCATTCTCTCGAGCGGAATTCCTCATGTGTCAGTCTGTTTGTTGAGACATACGTGATCCAGCAGTTTTTGATCCTGTCCATTTCTGGAGGCAGGGGGAATGAACATCTTCTTTAGTATGGCATGCTTGGTCACTGGTGGGAAATGGGATGGACTGAGTGGGCACTGGAGTCTCCATGATCCTGCTGGGCAACAGCAGCTCTGGAGAAATCAGAAGGACTCCCCACTCCCACAGAGGAGTGATGCACCAAAGCGCATGAGCGATGTGCACACCATGGGGACACAGAGACACATTGTTCTGAATTTCCACCAGGGTCTTTGGACTTGAGCCGTTCACAACTCAAGGGACCTTCTGAAGGGAATATCTTCCCCTGGGCTGGAAAATAAGCAAAATTGTCTAGGTTTTGTGGCTTTGAGAAGATTAAGGAACATTATCTTTTTTTCATTATTCTAGCACATACAGGGTCCGAGTCCCATTAAGTTCTAGGAGACCTTTAATAAGATGTGGTAGATATTCAGCGACAAAACATAATGTTCATTAATCTTCTCACAGCCACAAACCTCAGAAGAAATACTTTGTTTTCCACAAGAGATGGAGGACCAAGCATTCTATACCAAACATGATGTTATCTCCAGCAGGCATACTCTTAACAGAGCTCCTGACAAGCAGTGGATTTTAAAAATGACTAAAAAGAAGTCCTAAAGTAGAAATCACAGACTGGATATACTTGGGGTTTCCTTGTGGGAATAATAATTATTAGTTAATTATAATAAAAACCACTCATGCATCTTGGGACGTTTGAGGATGATGCATTTTGAAGGGAAAGATAATATTACTTCTGGCACTCTGTTATCGCGGATGCGCATATTCTGTGGTTATGGATAATATATGTCCTGCTACTGTACCTGCAGATCAAGAAGAATAAATTAGAGATGACAGAGAGGAAAGCGACAGGCACAATAATAGGAACAGGAAACAGCAGTAAACACCAGAAGCTCCCATGTATTTAGCTTAACAAAGGGAAAGTTAATTGGATGTAAGGATCACGTTGTCAAAAACAAATGTTACCAGTGTTTCTAAAAGTCATAGGATGACTGTGTAAGGTCAAATGGTTGTTGTCTGGAGTTACACAAGCTCAGATGAGAATAGAAGTGCACATTTTTAGGTGTTTGTTACGGATTCGCCTACTGTTACAGTTGACTAAAAGCTGTGCCAGACACCTCATTGCTGGCCACTTTAAAAGATCTGGGAAGGATGATTTCTAACAGATTGCACCCCAGCTCTATCAATACTTGTTTCCAAGAAGTCCTGTCATAGATGTTGTAGGTAGGCGTTGATCCTGTAGCATCACTGTAGAGCGATGCTGTACACCTTCACGAGCAACGGTATTTATGAGAACTCCTGGCTGCAATCTCACTGAATAACAACAAAGTCTTCAAATTATCCTTTGGTCCCAGCGCACATTCTGTAGCCTGAGACAGGCCACAAATCCCCAATGGCACTTGTGTCACTGGTCACCATGGTGTTCCTGGGAGGCTGTTAGGTGATCATGAAGCCATTTCTGGGAAAGTTTCTCTAATTCAGGAATACTCTCTGGACGTTTCGGATCTAGTACTGCAGGGCTTCTCCCAGCATACAGTCTCCCACACTTCAGTCTGTTGTTCCTGGGGCCGAGCCTGTGACATGACGTGAAAAAGGATCACGGCCTCCCGGACAGCTGGGCAGCACAATCGGACAAAACCCCCAGACTTACTGCTCTGGCAACAAATCTGTCAGGACAGCATCTCAGTACCATGCTGGATGGGTACAATGCATCATCCCAACTCTGGCTTTATCAGGGACATGTTTGCAGACGTGTTTGGAAGAGGCTCAGTTATATACAGGAGTGACTATAGGGCCCATCAACAGTCACTGGACAACTGGACAAGACCTTGCAAGAGAAAATCTTCTGTGGTTCATTTCATTGGTCTTTCCCATCTGGCACTTTATTTCCACTGCTGACACTTTGAAAAAGTGCTCCTCAGGTCAACAGGGAATCTCCCCTCTCTCTCCCTGACTCCTTCCTTCACCACCCCTCCCTCCCCCTCCAGAGAGCAGCTTTACCAGTGCACTGGTGTAGGTGGGGTCAGAGGTGTCATCCTCCAAAAAACGGGAGAGGCCGAAGTCAGACACTTTGCAGACCAGGTTGCTGTTCACCAGGATGTTGCGGGCAGCCAGGTCCCGGTGCACGTAGTTCATGTCAGCCAGGTATTTCATGCCTGCCGCGATGCCCCGCAACATGCCCACCAGCTGGATCACGGTGAACTGCCCGTCATTTTGCTTAGAGGAAGAGAGAGGAAGAGTCCACATGAGAGGAGCAAATTCATGGCCCACCACGGCCAGGCAAAAAGCCAGTAGCCTCTTTCTGTGCTGCATATCAAGACACCACTATGCAACGAGTATGTGTGTTCCCTCCCAAACCAAGAGGTTGGACAGTGGGGAGCTCACAGGGGCTGGAAGTCACCTTTGCACACCCCTATGGGCATTGTTGTGGTGGCTGCTGTCATCCAAGGGTGGCACATCTCCCACACCTTGCACAGGAGGGTTCAGAAGGGACAATCTATTCCTCTTAAGCAGATTATGTCCCTTCAACATAGTGAATTAACCACTTCAAACTCAGACCCGTAAATATTTAGACAGAGCAGCTTGGGGTGAAGTCCTGCTGTGTTAAAGCTACTTCAGACTGTCCCTCCACGTCCACAGAAGCAGTTTGCAAATGCATCTGTAGGCACGTGGACAGGTAGGCACAGCCTTTTGCTAGTATGAGTGGACACACGTAACAGATGACAGCCTTGGTGCCACATCCCCATCTGTTCCTGAGACACAGACCTCTGGACTGCACAGCAGCTGCCCCAGCGGCTGGGGACGCTGGGCAGCGAAGGGCCCCGCCACCCTGGGTCAGACATGGAGCTTTCCCCTCCAGGTCCAACTCTGGCCCAGCACAACCTCTGGGGCTGCAGAGGGTCCAGAGGACCCACAGAAATGATCAGAGGGACGGAACACCTCTCCTGTGAGGACAGGCTGAGAGAGTTGGGGCGTTCAGCCTGGAGAAGAGAAGCTCCAGGGAGACCTTAGTGTGGCCTTTCTGTACTTACGAGGGGCTGAAAGAAAGATGGGGACAGACTTTTTAGCAGGGCCTGTTGTGATAGGACAAGAAGTGCTGGTTTTAAACTAAAGGAGGGAGATTCAGGACAGACATGAGGAAGAAGTTTTTTTACAATGAAGGTGCTGAGAGCCTGGCCCAGGTTGGCCAGAGAGGTGGTGGATGAAGCATCCCTGGAGACATCCCAGGCCAGGCTGGACAGGGCTCTGAGCAACCTGAGCTGGTGCAGATGTCCCTGCTCATGGCAGGGGGGGCACTGGGGGAGCTTTGGAGGTCCCTTCCAACACAAACTATTTATGATTCTATGATTCTATGCTCCTGGGATCTCATACCCGCAAGAAGGAGTCCAGTGAGCCATTCTCCATGAACTCAGTAATGATCATGACTGGTGAACT
This sequence comes from Caloenas nicobarica, assembly GCF_036013445.1. Classification (NCBI taxonomy): domain Eukaryota; kingdom Metazoa; phylum Chordata; class Aves; order Columbiformes; family Columbidae; genus Caloenas; species Caloenas nicobarica. Next base: position 486,024 of record NC_088266.1, read on the forward strand.
CTTGGTCACCACCCCCTCCAGGTGGATGACGTTGGGGTGGTCGAACTGTCCCATGATGCTGGCTTCACTCAAGAAGTCCCGTCTCTGCTTCTCCGTGTAACCAGACTTTAGGGTCTTGATGGCCACAAAGATCTCTCTTTTGCCAGGAAGTTTGAGATGCCCACTGCACACCTCACCAAACTCCCCTGCGAACAGAGGGAAACAGGTAGGGCTTGTCAGCCTCCCAGACCTCTGCCTTTCTCCCCAAGGGACCGTGCTCCCACGGGCTCCAGCCCAGCCCACCCTGCACACCCCTGAGCCAGCCACCCACCGTCTGCTCTGTGCTTCCTCCCTCACTCCACACCAAAGACTCCCCTCCAGGTGGACTCATCATTGGTGAGGAGCACTGGACAATATATGCACATGGGAAGTCCTTGTCTCCAGCACTGGGTAGACTTGCTCCTCCAGCACCGGATCACCTTGCTCCTGATAGCCCAGGCTGGGTCTAAGTGTAAGACCTTACTGACACTAGTCTTCCCAGTACGTGTAAGGCTAAATCCTCATCAAAGCCTGAGACCACAAAGGAGACTGTGCTGCTGAGGACCAGCCAGACATTCACAGTTCACCTACCTGCCCCGATCACTTGCTCAATTTTGACACAAGAGATATCGATTTCTTTTGCAAATTCCCTGACAGCCTCATTGGGATCTTCATAGGTGAACGGATCAATATAAATCTTCATCCCTGGAGTCACTGCATAAAGGTGAGGGAGAGCGTCAGACAGACAGATGCAAATGGAACGACTCATGGCTGGCATCAAGGAAAAGAGAAACCTATTTGTGTGAGCGTCTTTTTTACCTCAGCAAGTTGCATAATCAAGGACATGAAGCATACACAGCAAGGCAGTTTGAGAAAGAACATGCAGAGCCACACTTGCACAGGACTGTTAGAGCTGGATTCTAATGAAATTGTTGGGCGGTGGAGGGCTGCGCCGTTAGCTAGGACTGCAAACTGTGACCACAGAGAACCACACATGCTCTGCGGCTGGATTCAGCTTTAGCACATGCAAAGGAAAAGCAAGAGAAGCATTTGCTCTCGGGAGGTGGTGCACAGGCGCGCCAATGCCACACGATGCTCATCGTGCTGTAACACTGCAAGAGGACCATTTGCAGAGACTGCAACTCTGCCCCACTGCCTGCTGCTTCCACCTCGGCACACCGTCCCGTCAGAGGCATGGGAAAGGGGAGGAGGACACCTGGGCTCAGCACACACGACAGGAGGTGGCGAGAGTCTGCCTTGGGATGTAAAATGAGGCACGTGCCGCTCTTTGTTCTCTCCATGGAGATCTACAGGGGAGGCAGCTCTAGGTGCTTGGTACTACTGACACAGCCTCCACACCACATTCACTCCTCCGTGCTGAGTGTCTGTGATCCTTCTAGGGACAGCGCAAGCAGGACAGACACTCCAGACCCATGTTCTCCTGACAGGTAACCCTGTCTGAGGCTGGGTTCTCTCTTACTAGCCTCAACGTGGCCAAGACAAGCTGTAGGGGACACTGGGGAAACTGCAAAAACCAACTCTTCCTTCTAGGCAGACCAGAAGACACAACAACATGTTTACATGAAAGGCAATGGCCACAGGAATGGTGAGGTTGGACTGCTGACGCCACCTTGCATGCTACCTACACTGTGGGACAGCTCTTACCTGCAGTCCTGCAGTTCTCTCCTTTCTATACTCATTTTGCTGTCTGCTGGCTTGCCCCAAAATTGGGGCTGTTTGGAGAGCAGAGCTCACAGCTCACTAAATAAGGAGCCCAACGCAGAACCAGGGGCATGAGTCCCAGCTCCACGTGTAGGATGCTGGTAGGGTTGAGGGAAGTTGCTGCAATGCTTCCATGGTTTACGAGCTCCCCACATCTTGGCAACTGTCTAACCATAACCTCTCCATAGCAGTCACTGCTGGGAGCCAAGCAGGGACTGTGCCTTGGACTGGTGTTTCGAGTGACGATGTGGCTAAAAGGCACCACAGGCCCATTATCAGTTCATCTCTATCTGGTGGCATTGAGCCTGTTCCGACAGTTGTGAAGGCACAGCTATTAATGCCAGCCCGGCCCGAAGCTGTCATGTTATGCACCAGACCCTGGGAGAAAGTGTGAATGTATGTTTACACATGCAGCACGGACTGACAAACAACTGAGAGTTGCATTTACATAATCTTTCTTGAAGAGTGTCATTTTTCCCGGGAAGTTATAGCAATGCAGCCAGCACGCCGCTGTGCTGGCACAGAGCTGCAGCTCAGTGCCTTTGGGGAAATGTTTCCCAGGCAAATAGAAGAAATAGTGCATCCTGTGCTGAAACTACTGGTGTTTCCCATTTCCTGAGCAAGGCCCAGGTCTGTACAGCAACAAGGTATAAAAAGGACAGAAATCCTGAAGCTGCAAGTATAATGTGAGGTAAATAACAACTGAGATTTGAACAAAGCAGGATTATAGCGACAGGTCTCTGGTGAGGGAGTAGGAAGGTGTTGCAGAGGGCACACAGCCAGGGACTGAAGAGGGGAAGGAGGATGCATCAAGGCAAGGGAGGGTGGCAGCAAGGTCTGGAACAGGAATGCTGGATGTGAGGTAGTGCCCTGCAGAGATGTTGGAAGAGAGAGGCTGCAAGAGAGGGCATGTTATGTATTGCATTATATACCCATAGATATAGATACACCTGATACCTATTACGATTCCGGGAGCACTGAGATGGGCTCAAGTAAAGGCACCACAAGGTATGTGGTTCCTGCAGAGGACAGCACTCTGCAGGACGTGCCTGGGTTGGGAGAGGGGTCTCGCTGCTGCCCACGAGCTGGGCGAAGCTCAGGAGCTGGAGCAGCAGGACAAGGTGCGGTGGCAGGGGCTGCATGGCAGAAGAGGGTGAGGCTGCAGGGGCACATGGAGGGGTGCATGTTGGATGTTGCGGGGGTTTGTAGAACACGCAGGGGTGTTTATTGCGCAGCTGGCACCCGTCAGCACACAGGTCTGCAGGGCACGGGCTCCGCGAAGCAGGGCAGGGATGCAGGTCACAGGGACTGGTGGGGAACCTAAACCGCACAGAGGTCCTCCTGCCTACACATGCACCCGGCTGGGTGGCCTGAGCGCCCCCCACATGCCGCAAGGAATGAGTGAACAGGAACACAAACCGAAGAGAGAGCGGACCCCCAGGCCTGGCGGGGGGCCGCGGTACGTACTGTGGCCACTGGTATAGTGCTGCAGCTTGTCGGTGTACTCAGAGTCGGTACGCTCAAATCCCCGTCTTCTGGAAAGAAAGAGAGTCCTGAGCACCAGCACGAGTCCACTGGGGCAAAGGGACGTGCTCCAGGGGCATCTCTCTCCCCCTTCACCTTCCCCTGCCACCCTCCACCCCAATCGCCCTCCTTTTGCACAGCCCCAGCCCCGGGTCGTGCGCTCAGACTGACCCACCTGTTGCACACAATAACGATGACGACGACAGCGATGAGGAACACCAGTCCTGCCGCGGAGGAGCCGATGATGAGCGGCAGCTTCTCCTGGACACTGGTCTGGTACTCGGCTGGCATGCAAGGAAGAGGGAAGGGGTTACCAGGATACGGGATGGGTCTACACTAACAAGTTCATCAAGGTCAGAGCATGGCCCTGAGCACTGCCCTACATTTGTGTGGCTGTTGCTGTTGGGCTCCCTGGCACGGGTTTTGTCCTGGACAGCTAGTGCTGTCTCAGGCATCAGCTCAGGCTGGCTATGACAGGGGATGTGCCCCTGTAGGAAGGCTGGATGTAGCTATCCCTTTCGAGTGGGAAAGCTCAGTCCCATGGATGCATGCTGTGCCTTGCTCCTTGGCCTCGGGGCCAGAAAACTGGCTTGGCCTGTTTTATTTAGCAGCACAAACTTAGAAAATAAAGACCCAAGTCTGCATCTGTCATCAGCAGCTGCGCACATGAAAATCATAAATACTGTTTCTTCTAAATCCAACTGAATGGACACGTCCCCTTGCCAGAAAAGCCTGGGAGAAACCGGCCTACATTATGTGATTCCCTGCACGGACCACCAAGTGCTCACACCTCTCTCCAGGTCCTGCCAGGTTGAATAAATGCCTGTGACTTGTCAATGCACCCTTGAAGGGGCTAAAAGCAAACGAGACCAGCACCGCTGCCAGTGCGTCTCCATCCTGTTCAAGTCTCTCTAGACCCTGTGTCACCTTTATGCAGAGGCAGCTGAAGACTCACCTTCAGTCATGGTCTGGAAATACATCTTGCCACTATACCGGCCATACCCGGCCACAGTACGTGCGCGCACCTGGAAGACGTAGATGGTGCCAGCTTTCAGGTTTTGCACTGCCACAGTATTGGTGGGACTCTTCACTGTTGTTGAATTTAATTCACTCAGATCCTGCCAAGAAAATACAGATTTGTCATCAGAAAAATGAGTCCAGAATCAGGTCCTGCATTTCTAGAAGAAGGAAGCACAGGACACCAGGGTAGTGTGGGTGGAGAGATCGCCGTGGGGACACCACGGGCCTGAACGAACAGGTCATTCCTCCAAGCCTGCCTCCCCACAGGGAGACACAGAAACAGGAATGGGACTATGGAAGTCCCTGGGCTCCCCACCACCTCTCAGGAAAGGCTCTGATGAAGGTGTCAGCTAGAAACCTCAGGTCGCTTCTCCAAGCCTTGAGCTCAGTGGGGATGGGAGCTGCTTCTCTCTTGTGTGCCTGCTTTCTCTCAGCACTGTCCCTCTTCCTCAGCCTCTCTTCCTGTGCCTGGGTTGGCCTCTGTACCCTCTCCATCTGCTCTTCCCCATCTGGAGGTATATTCGACCTGAACACAAGGGTTTGGACCCCAGGAGAAGTACTGCCACCATCCCCCTGCCCAGAGCCTGCTTCTCCAGGGACCATGGCTAGGTTTTCAAAGCTGGGAAACCAAAGTGCATATTTAAAAGATATTTAAAAGATACAATGAGACTACTTCCAAGTTTTTGTCTTGCCCCTTGTGCACAGTTTTTCTAGCTGAGGACTTGAGCATTCGTATCATAATGGAATAGATGGTATTGCACTCGTGTAGGTGATGTACTGCCCTTGGTAATTATGCCCTTAGCTGAGCATCCAGAAGCACCAGTGGATGGGCCAGGATCTCCTTGTGCCAGGCACTGTAAAAGAGGACAGTCCCTGTCCCCACCAGGAACATGAAGAAACAGGTCAACAGTGGAGGATGAAAGACTGTACTGAATGTGGTGCTTCCTATGACCAGGGCAAGGTGGCCAGGTACCTGCAGCCATGAAGTCTGGAGAGTCAGTGCAAAGCGGCAATACATGAAAACAGCACAATGCTTCTGGAAAAAGGAGAAATCTTAGGAAAGCCAAGCTGTGAGTATGAGCCCCCATTTTTATGGAGGACACAGGCACCAATTTTTAAATTTGTGTATCTACATAGAGAGTGCTCATCCCTTCTGGTAACACTTCTGCTCTGGCAGGTCAGGCTGCCTTGGTAGGATCACTGATTGGAACAGATCAGCAGCTGACAGCTCAGAATCTGAGCTGGCAATTTTACAAGTGAGTCCCTGAGATCTGCTAACTTCAAGTCACTGCAAGAGCTCCCACCCCACACGCAGACTCAGCAGCGAGGTGAGAGAACCTCATGAGAAGTAAGCAGGGATGGCAGAAAGAAGAAGTCAGACACACCATTTGTGCCATCCCATCAAGTGGGACTGAGGTCGTGATCAAGGGACTGGCCTTTTGTCTCAGTGTGTAACTCCACCGCAGGGTCATGGGGGGATTTCTTCTCGTCCCATGCTAACACGAGATGAGAGTGAAACTCTCAATGAGAAGCCAAGTTTCCAGCTTCTGCGGTGGGCTCCTGAAGGACAGAGGGTATCAAAGAGGCGATCAGGTAGAAGGTCCTTTCTGGTAATGGACCAAGGTTTCCCCACGCAATGATGCGGGTCGTGCAGGATGTTGCTCTCTGTGCTGCTTTGGCTGCCTGTAGGCAGCAGTGACGCAGAGTCCCTGGACAGTCTGCACCCAGCTTTGCAAACCCTCTGCCTGGAGGCGGCTGTGTCCTCAGCTGCTGGGGCACTGGATGAATCAGAGGTTGTCTTGCCCTCGAATAAATGATGGAGTTCGCCTTTGGAGGCAGTTGGTCTCCTTTCTTTTCCACTCTCCACATTGTTAGCTATCTGGTGACTTTGCCTTCATGTTCATCCACTTCTGAGAACAGCGCTGGTGCCTTCACTCAGAGGATCCTCTGCACAGCCAGAAGCTGCGGCTCCAGCAACATTACAAAGAACAGTCGTTCACTACAGGGCTCCATACAGCAGACCATGTCGAACCAATGTCCTCATGTTCCTGGAAAAGCCTGGCGCATTCTCAATCGGCCATCGTGCTGGAGCAGAACTGCAAGTCCGCCAGCATTTGCAAGACTGATTATACTCTATAAGACCTGGGTTTGTGCAGACTGTGGGCCTCACAGCTGAAAAGCAGCTGAAAGACAACATTAATGGAGATAATTTCTTCTCGCATTAAGCTTTTGATTGCGCAGTGCTCTGGTGTGGATGGCTGGTAAGAGAGTGGTCCGGCACGAATGTGTTTCTCCACGCGTGCAGTCAAACTCAGAGGCTTCAAAATGCCAACGGCACATCATTCTGCAGGGTAACGCCGAGCGGCTCTGCAAACTCCTGGGAGACCCTCACTATGAACAGCATCCAGGAACAGTTTTCTCTTCAAAAATCTACAACAGCAGTTTTATCCATCTGGACCTGGCGCTGCAGGTGCCTGGGTATCACTGGGGTGTTTGGGAATTAGACTAATGACAATGAAAAATCTCAAGTATAGGTACACAGATAAGAAAGATCAAGAAAAGATGAGCACACAGAAAACTGATTGTCTTGTTTGTCTGATCAGCAGCACTCCCTTGGACCTTCCCCAGGCAGGCTAGGAGAGAAACAGGTCAGGAAATGTTCACAGTTTTAGTGTTTAAGGGCTTGGATGAATCCTCCCAGGCCCTTGGAGGGCACTAACAACACAATTGTTTTAAAATCATTTGTCTGACTGTTTGAGGGAACCTCATCTCTTCTCCTGGAGGACTTCAAATTGAATGCAATGGCAGGGTTACAGGACAGTTCATAGCCAGGGAAATTGATGTCTGTTTCAGAAAGGTGTGCTCACGCTGCTGCTCTCCTTTAATCCCAGACCGCAAGGAAAGAGCATTTACAGCTTCCCACCCTCCCTTATCAGACTTACTCTTGGCATATTGCTCAGCCATCACCTCTCCAGCAATTCACTTCAAACACTTCTTTCCCCATTTTAGGCTTCTCCAGCAGGTCCAGGGCAGCCCAGGTGGTTTGAAGTCCAAGTCCTTTTGCTGTTTTTCCCAGCTTGTTTTTTTGCAGGGGTTTGTGTTTTGCTGTTGTTGTTTTTCCTGCTGATTTTGGTTTGAGTTTGGAAATCCTAATTCAAAATAACATGCTTCATATTCCCGCACAGTTTTGATTTTGAGTCCTTATCTGGTTCTCCTTCCCCTGAGACAAATTTAAGCCGAAACCAAAGTGTTATCAAAAAATACTTTCTTGAAACATGGATAGTCCATGAAACGCTTGAAGGATTTGCAAAAATGGTTTCTAAGAAGTCATGTTTTATCAGAAAAGAAGAAAAAAAGCCAAAGAAAAATGTCAACCGACTTAATTTGGCAGACAGCTCCTCTGTGTGTCTGCACAGCGGCAATCTGCTGTGGTTCCTGAAGCAAACAGAGCCAGTCCAGGGCTGGGTGCCAAATCATCACACACATCTGAATTTCAGCCCCCACGGGATCGAGTCTGTTAGGGGGGATGCTCAGATGTGGTAACGGCGTCCTGGGGCCACTCTGGGGGTGTGGGGCGCACAGCTCCCGGGCTCGCATGGGGAGCACCACTTGTGGGGAGATCTCAGGAGCGTTTGCCCTCCCAGACAGGTCTCTGGTCAAGTGTCTTGTGGTAGGAGTGCCCAGACACCTCTCACAAGAAAACTGAGCACCAAACAGAAGCAGCGTGGACCCTGAGCAGGGCCTGGGACCGCAGGAAAGCTCTTGCAGGGCTCCTTGGCAAGGTTTCCTCTTAATCTTCTTGATATCATAGTTTTCCCCAGACAGAGCCCCCTCCGAGGGTTTGGGCAGCACGAAGGGAAGGGGCATCCCAGCTCTCGCTCCATCCTGGGGACAGGTGGGAAACACCAGGCAGGCACTTTGGCCCCAGGCTTGGGGATGCTGGTGTCCAACGCTTCAGGTGGAGATGAGGAACGTCCTCGGAGCCCGGCCGGAGCAGAGGTCCTTGGCAGGAGCCCTGGCGACACCCTGTTCTGGGGATGCTGGCCTCCTGACAGAAGCTCCTGGGCACCACGAAGGCTACAGCCAGCTCCAGTCCCATCTCCACCAACAGCTGCCACCGGTCACCTCCCGCCACCCGTCAGCCCCAGACGCCCCGTGGCCTTTCCCCAGCATCAGCTGGAGACATCAAAGGGCTCCTGTGCCTCCTGAAACATTTACATTGGTGACCAAACTGGGTACAAGGGACGGGCTGAATATCTTCAGACTACAAAGTGGGTAACTTATGGCATACCCTAAGCCCAATCATTTTGCATAACAAGGAGAACTAATTATCCTTTGCAGTGCCTGACACAGCAGTGGGTCTCTAGTTCCCACACTCCGGGATGAACTTGGCAACTTCGGACAAAAACTACCACACCCTTTCTAAATGAAGACAACATTAACTTTTATAACAAGACAAACATTGCCAGGTGCCTCTTGGAGGTGAAAAAAAAGAGCATTAAGGAGAGGACCATAGAGAGCAGACACGTCATTCAGTGTTTACGTAACAATCTGCACTGATTTGCTCTAACTACATGTGAAAGAAAATAATCATGTTGCCTCTGTACAGGCATTTTTAATAGCATCTAATAATAGCAATGCTATAAATAATCTGTGAAATGGAAATAAAAATATACCTTTGTTTCAGGTACTGTGAATAGTTCTTTTCTGTTAATTCTAGAATGCTCATTCCAATTTTTTTATTTAATTTATGTCTTTATATAGAAAAGAATCAATTCAAAATGAAGAGCCAAAACACTTTTTACACAAGATGTATATGCTGCTATTCTTACACTTGAACTGTTTTCATGCTAATAAAACATAATTTTCTACTGGGGAAAAAGAATTCGACTAGAAACAGCTTAACTAGCTCCAGAGATATTTTGTGAGCATTCAGAAGCACGTGGGACAGTTCGCAATGAAACATTCTGGAAGAAAATCACCTCTGTACAGCCTGGCAGTGAAGAGAGAACACACCTGGGATGTGCCGCACACCCCATCCAAATCGCAGTCTTGATGGGAAGCAGGGGAAGAGCACGGCATCGCCAAAGCTGTGCATTTTGAGAGTGTTCCCAGGGATGAAGTAAATGGCTTTCCATCGCAAAACTCAGCACTGCAAGGGCTCAGACTAACGGGAGATTCAGCTCTGCCACGCAGGCAGAGAAGGATATAGAGTCATTGCACTGTTGCAAATGCAGAGGGCTCCTGAGTGACCAGCCAAAGCATATGAAGACCTTGGCTAGGGCTGACTACCGATAGATCAGACCCTGAGTATGCAACTGGGACTTCGGAGTAAAGTCTGACACACACAGAGGAGTTTGGAGAGAGACAAACCCATGGCCATGGGCCAGGTCTGACTCCAGCTCCTGGCTATTCCACTTCTTTTTTAACCTGTTTCCAAATCCTCTCATGTTTGCTTGCTGTGGGACCAAGCTTTGACCCAGTGATCCAGAGATCCAGAGAGTTGTCCAGAGAGGTGGTGGATGCCCCATCCCTGGAGACATCCCAGGCCAGGCTGGATGGGGCTCTGAGCAACCTGAGCTGGTGCAGATGTCCCTGCTCATGGCAGGGGTGGATAAGGTGACATCTGAAGGTCCCTTCGACCCAAACTATTCTGTGATTCTATGATCCCTTTCTAAGAATGACATACATCTTGGTTGCAGAAGAGATAAAGACATCCCTTTTTTCTTCAACCAAAGCACCAGCAAAAAAATGTACCAAGAGGTTCAAATACCAGGACCGAGAGCGCCTCAGCATCAGCACGTGGGCCTGTTTGCGTTGTCCTCTGCCAGGCTAGTGCTCCACCTGAGAGCTTGCTGCCCTGAAAAGCATCGCCTCAGCGTGGCTTGGGCCACTTGTCCCCATGATCAGGGACACGCTGTGTCCTGAGCTCTGATGATGCTCACCTTGAGTGACGGGCCACAAACAGCAGACCCCCCTTTGGACAAAAATTCATTTTATTTACAGCCTCCCCCAGAAAACAGACTGGGGGAGGAAGAAAGAAAGAGGGGGAGATTAAGAGAAAGTAAGAGGAGAATGAACTCCATGAGATCTTCTGTCTCTACTTCAAGGGTCCCCAGGGAAAGGACCCCTCTTGCTTTCCAGATCTGTCTTGCTGCCTACTCATCCATCTTGCCACGTATTCTGGGATAATTTCCAAGGGTCAAATAAAAGGCCGTGATTTATGTAATATAGGTCAGGACCTATTTAACAGCTTACAAAGAAGCTCCCCCCCTCCCCATTCTCCCTCTGGCTCTTGGTGACAAGAAAATAGGTCACGGGCAGGCAGTGGGGGGGATTAATCATTTCTTTCAGCAGCTGCTGGGAAAAATATTTTCAGTTCCATTTAATCATAAAGCTTTTTAATTAGTTAGTTTGCAATTTTTAATGTATAGTTTATAAGCTCTTGTGTAACGGGGCAGACTCCTGGAAGAAGAAATCTCCTGCTCCCCACTTCCCCCAGGTAGCATGGATGAAGTTCACCAGCCAGGCAGAGCCTGGCAGGTCCTGGGACCAACATCAACATGTTTTTCAGGTCCCTCAGCAGCCACACAACTCCAGCCCCATGTGATGGACACCCTGGCACAGCCATAGCTTGCAGTCCCTCTGTTTTCCTGGGCAGGGAGGAGGTGCAAGGGGTACGTTCCTCAGGGATGAAAGAACCAGAGCTGTGAGACCCCATCACATCAGCCTCTGACTCTGCAGTGCCATCTGTACCATCCATGGGAGTCTGGAACAGCTTCTGCCTGGTACAACACCCGGGTAAAGGGGTTCAGGCTGCTCCACACAGACACCAAACTCACCTTCGGTGTAAATGGACTGGCAGACAGCAGTACACAAAGTCCCAAAGACGGCACTCAGCTAGTGTGGTCCAGCCTGTGACTAGATGCTTTGTGACATCCCTTGACCATCCCCATTCCCCACTAAAGCCCCAGCAGGGGAAAGGCAAAAATTAGACCCTGGACCCTGGCTACCCAGTTCTCCCTGCAATGGGTCCACCTGCCACAAGTGCTGGAGAGGTGAAGGGAGGAGAAGTTTCTCTGGAAAGACCAACAGATTTTCCACACTTGCAGTGTCTGTGCAGGTCACTGGAACCACTGCTGAACTGCAAAGGCTTGACAGCCACTGCCACCCACATGGCCAACCACAGCAAGAGAAGTAACCTATCAATCAACCAACTGCTGCAGCTGGTGTTATGCCCTTATGTGAAGTTTTGCACCACCTCCTCTCCCAAAAACCCACACCTGAACCCTGCCAAGGTCCCGCAGTACCTTCTCATAATATTGCAGCTCATAATCCAGGATGACTCCGTTGGGTTGGTCGGGCTGAGACCATGAGAGGGTAATGCTGTCCACAGTGCGGCTGACCTGGTGCATGATGGACACAGCTGAAGGAGCTGGAAGAGAGAGCGAGAGAGAGGCTTCAGTCAGACACCTGCACGGGCAGGACCATGTCCCTGGCTGGAGACAGGCAGGGGCACTGCTGCTATTTGGAGCTGCTGAATTCATCTCCGGCAGTGGCAGGGCTGCCCATGGCTCAGGACATCCTGGCCGTTGCTGTTCGTAGAGGGCAGTTAGGGAAGAATAAAATATTTTCAGTGCTCCTTAAGAGTTTGTAATTAGAAACCATGCAGGGCAGTGTGTCAGGTAGGAGAACAGATCATTCCCAGGCAAAACGATCCCCGGGCTGGAGCAGACACAGCGTTGTTCCCCTGGAAAAAGCACTACCAGCCCAGCAACATGCAATCCTCCCTGCTTGCCATGGGGAAGTCGAGGGTTTTGTACTTTGACATTTGCATAGAGAAGCTTTCTAAGGCACAGGCAGACGCGGGAAGCAAGCAGCTCCTCTCCGCCTCAGTGTGCTGGGTCTGCAAGTTGCACATGCCAATCAAGGGAGGTGCATCCAGCAGCCTGAGCACGCAGCACAAACCTGACCTGACATGCTGACAATGGTGAGTCGCCCGCCTCGTCAGAGTGCCCTGGAAATTACACACCCACGGACGCCACTTGTCCCACTGCACACAACGGACCTTCCCGCAGCTCCTCAGACATCCCGGGCAGCTGCCCACCCCTCCGCGGCCCTGCGCTGCCTACGCAGCTTGACGCACGGCCAGGTAGGAACGGCGCAGTCTTGGCTGGTGCCACGCCGTGGGAAAATTGTCCTCCAGGGACCTGTACTAACAAGCCCATGGGTCAGGGACCACAGCGCGGAGCTGCCACCTCCCTGCGAAACTCAGACCAGCTCTGATCCTGCTTGCTGTGGACCGGGGCAGGTGAGCAAGCAGCCTGGACTGCTGGCTCCGGCACTGATAGCAGGGATGCCATGCAGGGATGCATGCAGAGACGCACTGCGGGTACCAGCCCTCAGCCCCCGCCCTTGCTGGAGGGGCTGACACGCGGATGCCCTCGCTGCCTCTGTGACTGCTGAGCCGGGCACGTGTCCTTGCCCGCGCTGTGCCCAGCCTCTGATGGCACCACCAACACGGCCTCCATGGACGGTCCAGAGGCCACCCCAGACCTCACCCAGCACCAGCCCAGCCTTGGAGAGCGCTCAGCCCAGCACAGCGTTAGCCCTGGCGCGCCTGCCAGCAGACTCTCTGCTCCAGCAGCTTCAGGGCACAGGGGAAGCCTCAGGGCTGGGAGAGGACTGGAAAGCGGCAGCGAGAGACCTTCTCCATCGCTTGCATGCCAGGCCTGGTTACAAATGGATGCAGTGAGGCTTGCACTCAGAAGGGCTTTTACTAGGTCCAACCCTTTCAATATTTCATGGAAGAACAACTCATTTGACAGCTCTGAGAAACAGCTTGGAGGAGCGGCACACAAAGCGAAGCACCTCTTGCCCATCTCCAGCCTGGTTGGCATTGGCAACACCAGCAGCCGTGCCAGCTGGGGAGTGCAGACACCCGGAACAGCGCGGCTGCAGCATGTTCTTGCACTTCCCTGTCAGGAATTACAGCTGAGCAACTTCTCGCAAAGTATACAACAAAAGCCATTTTTCTGATCCACCATCTTTGCCTCTTCACTTCACTACTGGTCTTCTGGACTCAGAGCATTGTAGCTCCCGGATGTTCAATGCCTGTGTGCCCGGGGGAGGAGGGGCTGGGTATGGGTAAAGCAGGACATGCCACCACACTGCTGCACCATTTCCCTTTATCTCCCTGCGTTTTCCCATCCTTGAAGGAAGGCACAATGTGGGGAAGCCTCAGCAAAGTGTTGGTGACCTCTGGTTTTGTCCAAAACTTACTAAAATTGAACAAGTGCGGAGAACTTCCAGCACTGGAAGTGTTCAAGGTCAGGTTGGACAGGGCTTTGAGCAACCTGATCTAGTGGAAAATGTCCTTGAGGCAAGGGGATTGGACTAGGTGACCCTTCTGACCCAAATCATTCTGTGATTCTAATAGATCCGGAGATGGAAGCCTCACCTCTGACCAAACACCAGTCCCTCCTTCCATTTCTGGTTAAGCCAAGCCCCATTACCCACCATTCTGAAACTCTCTGTATCATCTTAGACCCTCCCTTGCTCTGTGACGCACAGCACTGTGTCCCTTGCACCTTAATGTCCCAGTCCCACCACTCCATGGGCCACATTTACAAACTCCTGGGATTAGTTTCTCATCCTGGTGTTAAGACAAAACGCAGGTAACATTTCTGGAGCCTGTCAGCTCTTGCCAGAGCTTGCTGCTTCCTTGTCAACGCAGACTTCACAGGACGTCTGCAGTCTCCAAGACAAACATTTCTCTCTCTGTGGAGAAAGGCCTTGGAAGGAAGACGTGCCCAAGCTACAGGTGTCCCTGCAGCAGGGACTGGGGCTGGACTGAGATGAGTACGTGGCACATCTGAGCTGCACAGGCGCTGGGAACCGAGCCCACGCTCATACAGGCTGTTCCGGACAGGGGCTGCATACACCCAGACCAGTCCCACCACAAAACTGGGATGTGACAATGTCCCATGATTTAGACACAGGTTCAATAGCTGGTCTTGCAGCTGGAGAAGCTCCTCAGCTCCAGGTCCCTCTGGGTAGGACTGAGGTCCCTGGAATGCTCTTCTACCATCTCCATGCACTGCACGCCAGCCTGGGAGTACATGGCTCCTGCAAGGCATCTCCTGCTTCTCCAGGCCGTGCTGAGGAAGCTACAAAATGCAACAGCTAGAGCACCATGTGTGTGAATCATTTGTGACCAGCCAGGGCTCAGGCAGCTGTGTACTTGGTGAATCGGCTCTCATCTGGCTCAGAAAAAAGAACCAAATGACGAGGTGGGGCTCATTTAATGAGACTTAATGAGGAAAATACGCTGCATGTTAGGGAGGAGGCAGATGAGATGAATGACTACAGCAACTTCAGCACTTTTTCTACACCTGGGGCAAAGGAGTGTCTCTGGATAGACAGGAACCTCCACCATGGCTCCTCCTCAGTAACTGCTCTTGTTATCACAGACATCAGGGAAATGCACAATAATAAAATCACAGAAAGCTTTATGTTAGAAGTGAACTCTGGAGGTTTCTAGTCCAACTGGCTTGCAGAGTAATTTCAAAGTCAGATGACTTTGCTCAGGATTGCGTACAGTTGAGATCTGAATATGTTCAGCGATGGGGAATCCACAGGCTCTCGGCGCACCAGTCCCCAGCTGCCTTGCTCTTGTGGGGAAGAAGCTTTTCCTCACATCCCATTGGAACTTCCCTCATTGCACCTTGTGGCCATCACAGAACCACAGAGTCCCAGCCTGGTTGGGTTGGGCCCTCTGCAGATCCCCCAGCCCAGCCCCTGCTCACGCAGGGTCACCAGAGCAGATCACACAGGTCGGTCCAGGCGGGTTGGAATGTCTCAGAGAAGGAGACTCCACACCCGCTCTGGGCAGCCTGGTCCAGGCTCTGGCACCTCCCAGCAAAGAAGTTTCTCCTCATGTCCACATGGACCCTCCTGTGTTTCAGTCTGTGCCCGTTGCCCCTCACCCTGGCGTTGGGCACCACTGAACAGAGTCTGCTCCGTCCTCTGACACCCCCCCTGAGATATTGATCCCATTGATCAGATCCCTCTCAGCTTCTCTTCTCCAGCTCAGCAGCCCCAGCTCTCTCAGTCTCTCCTCAGCACAAAGATGCTCCAGACCCCTAAAGTAACATCACTAAACCTAAACTGAACATCACTGTTGTCCTCTCACTGTGCACCTCTGGGAAGAGTCTGGCTCTGTCTTCTCTTCAAACTCCCTTTTGAAGTGGAAGACTGTAGCTAGCTGCCACTTGGCCTCGTCCTCTCCAGGCTGGCCAAACCCAGCTCTCAGCTCTCCTCATGTCTCGTGCTCCAGCCCTGGCCCATCCTAGTGACCCTCCTGCCGGACCTGCTTCCGTTCGTTGATGTTTTGTAGTACTGGGGAGCTCCAAAGTGGACACGGGACCCCAGATGCGGCCTTGTGAGTGCTGAGCAGACGGGGACAATCACTCTCCTCAGTTTTTTGCCTGTGCTCTTGCTAACAGAGCGCAGCTACACAACACGGTCCTTCTCACACGTCTTCACCACAGGTGAAGGTTTGTGCAGAGAGAGGCTCCCAACTGTGAATAAGGCATGGACTGGGACTGGGTGTCTCAGTTTGGAAGCAGATTAGTGGAGTCAGCCAGGCAGAGTGACTTTCTGAAGTCTAGTCAGAAGGAAAAGCTTCCAGATCACGACACAAATGCTCAGGTAGCTGGTATCTGGCAAACGGCTCCTTCGCAGTCAGCTGCAAAGCTCGTGAAGACCCACGAGTTTCTGTCTCTTCACCACTTCCAAGGCTGGGAGGTCCCGGTTCTCTACTCTGCCCCTAAGTCCCTGTGGGAGACCTTGTGCAAATCCACATATCCCTCTGCACTGCCATTTTCTACCTGGAAAATAAGATTAGCTGTCCTGGCTTGTTTTCACTCCCTGCCTGTCTTATCTAATTTTATTGAGCACTTTCAGAGGCCAAGACTGTGCTTAGGGGCTTCGTCCTCCAGCAGTATTTAATGCATGTAATATAATAGCTAGAAAGGAAGGAGGGAGATGAAAACACATAAAGTGAACACAAAGAGCATCCAATCTGGGATAGTGCTACCTGGTGATACCCTCATCACAAGGTGTGCTCCAGCTCCGACAGATGCACCAAGCACTTTGTGACCAGCCTGAACCATGATGTCAAAAGAGCTTTTCTGCCACGGGACATGGTGAAGTGACAAACGCAACAGAAAAGACTGAGAGAGACGTACACTTTCTGACACGTGATGAACTCAGCTGGGCAAAGATGACAAAAGTCTCAAAATATCTAAGCTGACTTCCTTGAACTGTTGTTTCTGAGCAAACCGTACACAGGTTCCCTCCATTGGGTTTCTCAGTATTTCAAAGCAAAGACGTAACAAACTGCAAAATGGATCAAAAAACAAAGAAAGGCCTTTGTTCTTCCAGGCTGCTTTGTGCCAAGCCCTGCCCAGGACCAGCCAGAGTACAGTGGGGCTGCTACCACCAAAGATCCAGCGGCAGCTTTTAACCTGGCCCTGTGGGATCGGTCACCTCGTTCCATGAACCGTGACTCCTCTTTGTTCCCTTGTGACAAAAGAAACAGAGCTTTAGGGACCATTTGCAGGTTGGAAAATGGTCACCTGGAACATTTCCAGGTTGGAACTGGTCACTGAATTGGTGACAATTGCCCAATGGTGCAAATTTCCCACTGCCTGACCCTCCCTCAGCTGTTGGCTCGCCTGGTTGTCCCTTACCCATGGAAGTTGAGTTACTACGCACAGGGAAAAGGGACGCTGGAAAAGGGACGCTGGAAAAGGGACCTGCCCTGTGACACAGAAAGAAGATGAGATTTGGAGCATCCCAGCTCTCAGAGCCACTGTCACTTTGAGATATCACCCCCATGAATGTGTCAGCAGAGGTAGATTTATCCTGATGCTGTCTCCAGGTGCATGTGTATAGCAACAATGCAAAATTAAACAGAACTTCACTTCCACAGTGGAGGGAAACTTACTTTTCGTGACTGAAACCCCTGGGCCCCACTTCAAGGCAAAATGAATCAGTCCTTGAAAGGCACTTTTCTACATCCTCTTCATCTGGGATGGCCTCGGATTCTTCGGATTCCTCCTGGTGGAGCCCTGTGGCTTTTCCAAATTGCTGAGAAACAAACCAAGCCAAAACCACCACTGGAGTGTAAAACAAGCTTAATGAAAATCCAGTGATGTAAAAAGGCAGATGACCTGTCCCCTGCTGCAACAAAACCTGCAGCACACGGGGAGGGGAGGCAGCCAGCACCTCTCACGTGATGACCTCTCTGGGGCAGAGCACAGGAGGGACGGAGACGCTTCCACGGTCACCAACCACAGCCACGCAGCACTGATCACAGCCAGGCCCGTGTCTGGGCTTGGGGCTTCGGCAGTTTGTGTTAATGCTCCAGGAGCTGAGCAGACTCTCCTGGCCTGGGGGCAGCTCTGCAGGGTAAATCTCTGGAGGTGTCGACAGCTCTTCCCGTCCGGCTCTTCTGCAGCCCACACAGAGTGCAAGAAGCCGCCTGAGCTTAACTACTGGAAACACGTGGGAAGGATGGAAATCAAGATGTAGCCCATCCTCAGGTCTTGCCAGAAGAGCCACATACCCATAACCTCCCCGAAGGACACACAGGTGTCCACTGAATTTTGCCAGAGCCTGTAGTGACAGCGACACCAGCAGCGTCCTCACAAACCACGCTGGCTCAATGCCACAGGGTGCACATGTCCAGGCAAGAAGGCCTCAAATCCCACCGCACAGCATATTCAGGGAACTTCATGGAAAGATTGGGAAGACTGGGATCTTATATGCTGCTTCACTGACTGTCTCCCAGGAAAACTCAAACATCTACCAGGGCGGAAATGTAAAGTCACAATAGGTTTTGGCAAGGGAAGGACCAAAGCCATGAGGCTTTTCAGCCCATTGAGTGTTTAACCTTCCCAAAAGCAGTGCCACGCAGGGGACAACGCTTCACGTGTACCCCACGGTTGGTCTCGCCAGTGTCGAGGTGGGTCTGGCAGACACCCTGAATTAATGAATCAGGCAAAAGAGTCACAGGCGAGGAAGGGCATCCTATGCTCTTCTGTCTGTGCTTTGTACCAGGGCCATGTTGTGGACTGAGCCTACTAGCGAGACAGACATACCATAGGCCAGTCACAACCACGGTGCTCTGGCCTCTCCCAGGTCAGCGTTTCTGGCCTAGGTAATCCACTGAGGTGCCTTATTCATGTCCAGCTCAAGGGACTGTACTGGGGAAAGGGATGAACTGAGAGGCTCGGGTGCCTCCACACCGAGCGCAGAGCGGAGCCATGAGGGCTGACGGGGAGACGCTGGTTGAGGCATCTTCTCCCACTCTACCCTTCAGTTCCCAATGGCACCAAATCCCAGAAGTGCTGGTGAGATGGGACCCCGGCAGTCTGGTCCAACCTATCTGCCACACGATGATCTCCAACACCCAACCAGGGACAGGTGGAGCTTTGTTAGCCAAATCTTTAAATCTCCAAGGATGGGGCTTCCTTAATTATCGATCTCTCTGTATTAATACCCTTTGGTCTTCTTTTTTTATTATCTCCAGAAATAAAATTACAATTTTGGGTCATAAAGCACAATCTTTCTCTGCCACCTTACTGTAAACGAGCCCCACCATGTCCTGCCTCCCGCTCCCTCTAGCTGAGGCACATTCAGCATTTTAAAAAGCAAATCCTCTAAAGAAAAAAAAAAAAAAAGGCAAGAAGAGACCAAAACTTTTTGGTCTGGGCCGTGATTATAAAACTGAAGTCACCCCAGCTAACGATCCCTAACAGGCACAGACACCAGCAGAGCCTCCCCATCATTCAGAACGGCATCTGGAGCCCGTGCTGGTGCTGTGGCTCTGCCTCCCGACCTGCAGACACGGATGTGTGAGCTGGGAAGAAGTCTCTGTGCCAACCCCGGAGGACCATGAACGCGCACAGTGCCTCGCAGCTCCAAACCAGGGCGGCTACTCCCAAGGACGAGGCAGCAGCTTCTCATAGCTCGGCATGTGCTTCCAGATAACTAAGAAACGATGATTTGTTCAGGAAAGGGATCCTATTTTAACCTAGTTGTGACTGTGAGTCTCTCTTTACAGGCTTACATCCTTGCTGGAAAGCATCGCCAGGTTTCCCTCTGCCGGAGCTGAGGATGCTGTGACGCGCAGGCTGACACCTCTGTGGGCAGGGGACCAGAGAGCTCCGTGCCCACCAGCCTCGAGGGCTACAGAAGCAGCTTCTGCCAAGAGAAACTGAAACCCCAGGAGGCACAGATCCACCGCTGCAGAGGCAGCTAAACTGTTGCTCAACCCTCCACAAGAGCCTTTAGATTCTTTAACTAAAGATTCGCTTGATCTCAGGTACAGACAAAGAGGTATGTTGGTAGCATTGCTAAGCCTCTGGCTTGCTATGGCTAGTATTTTACTTCCATACCAAATAGCTACTTCTTTTCGATTTGCCTGCTGAAAATGATAAAAAAGATGAAGGGAAAGAAGGAAAGAGAAGAAGACAAGAAGGAAAGAAATCTGTTTTCCAGGAGAAATAGCCACTTTCTAATTGCAGCAAAACCAGAAAGAAGGTCATGCCAACCGCAATACTCAGGGCGGCTTGATGAGACAGTGCAAGAACACAGTGATTCTGCAGAAAATTGGGAAAAGCTACTGTAACATTCAGGTCTGAACATCTGCACGAGACTGGCAACAGGCAGTGAGTTAAATATAGCTGAAACGCTTGTGGTTGACCCTGTGCATATGTTATAGACAGACATCCAGTTTTCTTTGAGGACTGCAAATTATGACAAGCCCACCATCCCTCCTGGGAGGTTTTCCTCATGGTTACTTGCTCTTTTCTAAAATGCACATATTATTTTCAGATTGAAATTTATGGATGTCATCTTCCCACTGCTGGAACCTTTCTGGTTTTGCTAGCTAAATTAAGGAGGAGTCTAGAAACAGAGTTTTATCTTCATGAAAGAACTGGGAGATCATGAAAATATTTTCTTTTCGTCTTATTTTCTGTTATCTAAGTAGACTGAATTTCTTGAGTGCTTCACAGATTTACCAGCCCACATATCAATCTGATGACCCTCTCCTGAACCGTTATCATTTTTTTGTTAACCTCCTTTTCAAATACAAACCTCAAAACTGATCTCAGTAGCCAGCAACCATCTCTCTTAACTACAGAGACAGCACCCACCTCCTCGCTCAGGTCTGATATTCCTCTGAGTGTGTCCAACATGACACTTCTCTGACTCAGCCCAGTCCTCAGACGGCTCGTGCGGAGCTGCTGTTCCCTCTCCGCTGGGCGCCTTCACTGTTATTTTTAGCTATGCCCCCAGCCCAGGGAAGGGAGAACTGCGGCTCCCTTTGCTCCTTGCACCTCCCTGCTGATGTGGGTCAGACCAAACGCCTGGGGACCCCGGCGGCTTCTGCAGTTCCTACAACCCTCCGTGTCCTGCTGAGAGCGGGGCGAGAGATCCGGGATGCATCCAAAATTAGTGTAATTGGTGAAACTGCTCTGTAAAGCTTAGGGCAATTCATTACAATAAAACTGACAAAAAGCAGTAGGGGGGCATCACACAATCACCAACTGTATTGGATGAATAAGAAATAAATAGGCTTATTTTCCTCCTTGGTTTGATGTCTCTGAGTTGTACTGTTTAGAGCTGTCCTTAGGAAGCCCATGTGTTTCCCTCCCTAACCTATCTCCATGACACCAGGTCTCTCAATCCAGCTGAACAAGACCAGGAATCCTCAGGACATCGGCTGGGGAACCCTCCTCTTTGATTCAGACAGCAAGAGCTTCCATCTGGGGGCTGTCACCTTTCTCCCAGCCCTGCTTTTTCAATATCCTAAGATGACCTCCATCCAAGCCCTTTTCAGTACACAGAGACCAAGAATAAGGACATGAGGGTGTATCAGGACTCACTTAACAAGAGAACAAGCAGGCATCGAGCAACATAACCTGTCACCCTGTGACACAGTCTCGTCCCTCGTGTGCTGGTTCATCCCATCCCAAGGGACCCACCTGGGTACAAGCATCCTATTCCTAACAGGCTTTGATAGCAGAGGCGATTTTCTGTGTCAGGTCCTGACTCTTGGGCCACCACAACTGCCAGGGCTGCTGCCACCGTCTTTCAGCAGGTCTGACTCGCGGTGGTGCGGTGCTGTGGAACACGGCTGCCTCCAGCCCCCCACCAGTGTCCCCAGCACCTCAGAGCCTCGGTGCTGCTGGGAGGCCGTGGAAGGTCCCACCACGCAGGCTGGGAAGCTGAACTGCTGCTGTAAAGGGAGGAACATTGGACAAGACCCCGCCAGGGCAACACCACGGGGAGCAGCCCAGGCCGCTGGACTCCGCAGCCAGCACCTCCTGTGTCGCTCTCTGGCCGTTTTGGGGGGGTCGGCAGGACCGTGTGGCTCCAGCCTCTGGACGGCCACCCAGGGGACGCAGGGATGTTTCCACAGCTTCTCTTTCATGATCTGTACGCCCATTTGCAATGCTGCCAGTTGCAACCTGCCCCCCGTTTTGCCGCTAGCCCCCCGCCTCTTCACCTGCCAGGCCCGCGGGGCTCAGCCCGCCAGCGGGTCAGCACTGTTGAAATCCCGGTACAATCAAAGCGTCTCCATTCCTCCGCTGGCTTAGCTGGAAGAGTCAGGTTACAGGCAGCAAAACCCCTATCTCTGATCACTTTAATACCACTAACCCATGTCATGTCAGACAGAGTCAACATTTGCTCTGGAAAACACTCACGACAGAGAGAGAGCAAAGCCAACCCGGCCCGTGGCCTCTCCCAGCAACACTTCGAAATTACCCGGGGGAAAAAAAGAGGTGAACAGCTGGGAGTTCTCCAGCATCTCCTCAGAGCCCTCCTGACAGATCTTGGTCCCTGGAGTGTCAGGTTGCTGAACAGGGGAACTGCTTTTATTACAGGAGGGTCAGCAGGGAATTCTGGTATTTTCAATTACCCGCAAGCAGGAGAGGCTGCGATCCAGGGTCAGGATTAACTGCCTGACCCCCGGCTGAAGACGGAGTGGCAGGAAAATGCACCATGATGCTGCAAGGCACCAGCCAGTCCAGAGGCCACGGGACAGGGCAGTAAACGGGAAGATGTGGGCGAGAAAGTTGCTGACAGAGAATCTGGCTGAGGATACTTGAATTTCTGCAACTGCCCTGCAAATGTGGCAGAAAGAGAGACCTGGAAAACCCTGGGGTAAGCGAGCAAGCTTCTCCCCCCAGGGATTCAGCCTCACTGGGTGACTCAGGTAGCTCCAGCACGTGGGAACTAGGTGGGCAACGGGATGCCCTGCGGGACCGGAGAGGGGATATCCCTCAGTACAGGGCTCCCAGGAGGCCCCAGAGCTCCTTCTGCACTGCAGGTGCTGTCACCTCCCTCCGGCCAGACGGAAGGGTGAGGCCGTGCAGCCGCGAGGACGGTGCTGTGACCAGCCACGGAGCACGGGCTTCCCTGACCGGGAAGCCACGGGGTATGGAGACATCTAGGCTGGGATCCAGGCTCCAGCAGCGCCCAAAAACAATGTTTGAAATGACAGGAGCACAGAGTGGCTCCATGCAAGGCTGCAGGCAGGTGAAATATGTACCTGGGGCTCAGGTGACCTCTGTTTCTCCAGCATGGGCAGAGTGGAAAGCCAGGACAACTTCCTCTGCAGACCTGGAGGTCTTGTGCAGCATCTCACCCAAGGGACGCCTAATCCAAATCAGCTCTCCTTGTCCCAAGGCATCCCTCCCAAAGGAGGTCACTGTGCATTGGTTCAGCTGTCCCCTGTCCAGATCCCATCACTGACCTCAAGGCCTCAGTTCTTCATGCTCCTACTGGAGTTAATCCTCAGCATCCAAATGCATCTAGGTATCTAACTGAAAATTGATTTATTCCATTAAAATCTCCATTTTTTGCTTCTCCAGGTAAAACTCTTTCCTGCCATTTAAGCATGACCATCTTTCACAACCCTCTCCACAGGCACTCCTGGAGAATGGATTTGGATTTGGGATGCCTTCCTCGAGCATGAGCACTGAAAGCACCACAGGGAAGCTCTTCCCCACCTGCCCTCGGCGGCAACTCTGCTGACCCTGTTCATGGGAGTTTGTGACCATCTCCTGCTAAAAGGGTTCACTATTGCTTGGACTATTAAAATGTTCATCTCTTTCCCATGTTCTCCCTGCGATGGCATGTTCAGAAGCCACATGCTTTTGAAATCAATTACCCCCAGCAGACGCTGAAGAAAGTAATGCAGCATCACAGGGATGACAGCACTCCGGCAATTTAATAAACTTTCACCCTCAAAGCACCAAAAGCCACAGGTCTGGGATGTCCACCAGACTCACTAGAGCTCTAGAAAACTGGTGTTTCACAGTTTGTGATGGGTTTTTTTTTTCCGAGGTTCCTGGTAAGGTGGCCCCATCAGGCTGGTACCCACAATGTTTGTGTGAGTCGAGTGTCTGGAAAATTTCCCAGCAGGCCCAACCTCCAGCCCCTTGAGTTTGTAACTACAAGTGCTATAAAATCTTAAAAACACAGCAATGCAGTCCAAAGCTAGTCCTGGCTCCGGCCCCATATGAATCAACGAAGGCTTTGGTGTAGATTACAGCCTTTAAAGCAGTTCCTAATGTCACTATTCCAGCACCCCAGTGCGGGCAGATGAAGGCTTTTGGCTGTCTGGATGCTCTTTGTTTAATTGAGTTTGCAGCCTTCATTTGCGCGCTGCCACCCTGCCCGCGGAGCAGGGCAGGACTTCGTCCTCAGCCCCCAGAGGAGGTGCTCCCGAGGACCCGGCATCCCGCCACGCAGCACCGCTCGGTGCCAGGTCACCCCCACCTCCTGGCCTCCTCTCCACATGGAAACCTCATCTGCTCCAGATCAAGGCGATGGCATCAGCAAAAGGCTGGCAGGAAGCAGAAACACTGGCAGGAGCCAGCCCTCCATCCTTCCAACCTGCCCTCCTTGGATTTTCAATAAAATGGTACTTTCCTAGAAAGTGTCAATTAATTACAACCAAAACGGTTCTAAGGAACATACTGATTTTGAAATGTCAAACACAGAAAACTTAGACCAGAGAAATATTTCTTAAAAGAATGACGCCAGCTGCAGAGCGTCCCCTTGCACCCGCTGGGTCTTGCTCATTTGAGACTGAACTTCTTCCCTTGATTTCTTTCAGAGCTTCACTCTGTGCAGGTGGAAATTTTGGACATATCAGGGTTTTTTTCTCGGAAAGAGCACCTCCTGCCCAGCCCCAGCAATGCCGCAGCCTCCTGCACACGGGCAGTGATGAAGATGGACCGGGCTGCGGTGAGACAGGCACAGTGAGGATCCTCCTGCCTGAGCCGAGCCAGACAGAGACTTGTCGTTTTACACACAGAGGGGACGACTCAATCACGGCGACTCTGCGATGGACCAAGGGACAGCCGGCCAGTGGCTGCATTAACCTGACTTGCTACAACCATCTATTATGGTCCACATAAACGCACCACTGATCAGCATCATCCCGCAGCGTCTGCTCAGCTGATCAAACACTGTGACCCCAAAACTGGCCTCTCCTGTGTCTGCAGCCTTGTCTGCTGCCTCCAGCATCTCCACCTGCCCCAGCGCTGGCACTCGTGCGCAAGCGAAGCAATTAGCACTGTGGGCTGTGTTTGCCAAGCGCAGCAGTGAAGATAAATCACCCTCCTGAACACGTCAGGGAAGGTGAGTTCCTGGGCCAGCCGTCAGCGCCCGGCACTCGCGCGCAGCGGGGACGGCAGCACGTTGTGGGGAGAGGGGGAGGCGCTGCGTCACCAGAAGGGACTTTCCACCCCATCCATCACGGATGGGCTTTTGTTTTCTGCCCGAAGTCAACTCCAGATGCTTTGGAACAGGTTTCTGAAGCTCCAGGCAGGTGTGGGAAAAATGATCCTCAAACTCACGGAGTAATTTATGCAACGGGGAGGCCTGGGAGCGAGCAGGTGGAGGAGCTGGTAGTGGGCAGAGAAGAGCATCTGCTCGGAAAGCTCCAGCAGTGCAGCCCATACCCTGCTCTGCCAACACCCCCAACTGCCCAGCGCGGCAGTGGGAAGAAAAGTCCTGGAGAGCCAGCAGCTGGCGAAGCTCCTGCCATCTGGGAGCCCTGGCTGCGGATGGTCTCCAGCGGGCAGAGGAGAAGGGACTCGGGCACGAAAGGTCCTTCCTGGGCGCTGACCGCCGGCTGCTGCAAGTGGGGGGGATGCGGCGAAGGCAGCAGGCTGGGCCACCAAGCAAGAGGAGCAGGGCAGCAAGTGTCAAGCAGCATCGGGTTTTGGTGGCAACGGCCCCGTGTGAGAGGCAGCCAGGATGAAGGTGGGAGCTGGGGATGAAGGAAAGAGAAGAGGGGAGAGAAGAAGGGCTGCAGAGCCAGGATGGTTATGTGGGTCCATGTGGAGGGTAAGGTCTGGCTGTTAATGGTGGATAAAACAGGTAGCCATGGGGATATCAAGGTTTCAGGAAGTTTTGGAGCCTGGAAGCAGGGCAAGCTGTCACAGAAACACATCCAGTGAAGCCCCCGAAAGAAGAAACCTGGGATTTAAGGGACCTCAGGAATAGATCTACAGTAGCTCAGCAGACATGCTCCCATTTGCTCTGTCACACAGGCAAACAGGCTTCTGCTCCAGCTCCTCCAAGTAGGAGATGGCTCCACAGCTCAGAACATTTCTGATTTTCCACCTAAACCTATCACCAGCCACTCTGCACCATCTGCTCTTGTCCTTCTGCTTTAATAGCTCTTCTCCCTTTCTGGTATACTTCCAGCCCAGCACGTAGTGAGACTTTACTACAGCTGGTGAACATGCTTTGCCTGTAGCCCAGTCCTCACAAGGTTCTATACTGGAGAGTTTTCTGCTTCCCTTGGTCTGCTGCCAGGTCCTTCTCAGCTGCCTCCAACCGACAATTGCTGACATTTTTGTTGTTGGGCCCCAAATGGCCTCACTCTTTCCATTGTTGAATTTCACTCTGATTCTGTTATTCCACCTCTCAGCATCTTCCTGGAGGTATCACGGTCCTCTGCTGTCCTAGCAATGTTTGTGCCAGTTTTCTGCACAAGAAATACTCTACCAGATTTGAAACATCAACAAGTATGAGATCACGTTTCATGGACCTCAGTTAGACACCTCAGTGCAGCCTGATGCTTCCCTGTTCAGGTGGTACCCATCTTCCATTTAGACAGCTCCTGGACAGACTTCCAGCTTTACTAAATCAGATCTTTTACTGGTGTCCAGACAAGCAGAGTCTACTGCATTTCCTTAGAAAAATCAGTGATCTCATTGGAAAAAAGGCAAGAACAAGCTACATAGACTCGTGTAGAAGGACTTGATGGGTCCTCTGTCTCTTGATGTCTCAAGTCAAGACTGGTTGCCGTTCTGAAAGATGCTTTAGCCAAAGACAGGACTGAATGTGAGGATAATTGATATGCAGGCTGATCTAAAGCATCTCTTGGCTTGAACCTCTGAATCTCATTATAACAAAGAGCAATGGCCACAAGGCATTGCTTAGGAGGTTCAGGTTGGATGTTGGGAGAAGTTCCCTCACCAGGGGGCTGGTGCAGCTCTGGGACACGGCGCTGAGAACGTGGGGAGATGTCTGCCTTTGGGGGTCCCCAATAATTGTCTTACCCAAAGCCCCGGCTGCCCTGATGTAGTGCTGGCAGCAGCCCTGCCACAGGTGAGAGGTTGGATGAGAGATCCAAGATGCTGGGATGCCACTATCCATCCCCTGCCTTTTATTTTTACACTGGAAGACAAGAAACAGACTCATTCATAGCTTTTAAGGGCAGGAAAGCTCACTCCAGCTCTTCAAGGCGATTTCTGCATACACCGTCCCAGGCTGCTGTTTCACAGACAGGGAGATCTCATCTGAATAATTCCTGACTGCAGTCAGCTCAGGGCTGGGAGCAGCACCAGAGAACCCGAGATTCCACGACTCCCTGCTCGTGTCCAGAGGACTGCAGGACCTGCTGTGCATCCCTCTGGAGGAGGAAGCCAGACAGATCTTTCGAGGCAAAGCAAAAGCAAGAAGACAAAAGCAAGAGTCCAATGAGCACCAGGCCAGCCAGTTCTCCTCTCCCTGCCTTGCCTGCAGCACAACTGATGTGACCAGCAAACGGCAACCTGGACAAATGAGAAATGCCAGTCTCTACCAACCATGTATCTTTGCCTTGTCACTACCCTGGCTTTACTGCTCTCTCCTCACCCCTCTTCCCTTCCATGCTCCCTGTTGCATTTGGCAGTAAAGCTCATGGACCATGGCTGCATGGTTGAAGGTAAAGGAAAAATCCTCCCTTATGGTGCTTTGCGCTTCCTAGGATCTGTCTCACCCGTGCGTCATTGCTTATGACTGAACTCCCCAAGCTTTGCGTGAGGACAGGACTGGGCTCAGCTGTCCTTGAGTTCACAGGCACCTCTGGGTCTTGTCAGGACAGTCCTGTCCAAAAGACATCGCCTGGCTGGGATGCGAGCTCCTGCGCTGTGACAGCATCATGAAGCAGGAATTCAGACCCCAGTGATGTCTGGCATGAACTGGTGAACAGGTGTGAGCTGCACATCTCCCCAGCCAAAAGACCCAGGTCGCGACATACTGCCATATGCCACCGAGAATAATAACGCAAATAATCGTAACAAGTTATCTGGATCCATAGGGAGGGAGTAAACTCCAACAAACTCCACTGCTGCAGATGCTGCTCCTGATGGGTCTATCAGGAACGTGCATCACTTTTTCCTGCCACACACTAGCTGGTATTCACACTGTATTAGGTCCTTATTGCTCTTTTTGGCTCAGTTTGCACGCAAGAGCCTCTGACATTACAGTTAATCCTCCCTTCTTATCTCATGTGACACAAGAGTCGCTCACAAAAGGGACACATTCCCAAAAATCTGGATGTTCTCTTTCCCCCATCACTGGGAGGTCTTGGTTTTGTCTCTGGATACTCGGGAGCCCAGGGCTTCTTCCTCCCTTCTCAGATCACAGTAGCCACAGTCTGTTATCAAGAGGTGCCTTTCCCACGGGCTGTTGAAGTCAGCCCTGCCCAAGCAGCCCCTTCCCAGGGCACTGAGCCTGCCCGCGGTGCGGACGGAGCCTGCAAATCCTCACAGCACCAAGAGTGTCCACCCTCCCCGGTCCTTCACAAAGAATGGCCACAACTCAGCAAGCCGGGGCCGCGTGTTGTCGCCAGAAAGAGGGCTGATGTCTGGGATGGCTCTCAATTAGTCAAGTGTCATTATCCCAAGCACTGGGCCATGCTCAGCTCCTTGACCCCTGGCTTCCCTCCTGTGCCTCCCCTCTTGGATGCTGGCATGGCTCTCAGCCGCCCTCTTGGCACAGATCTTTTGTCCTGGCATGGCTGAGAAAAGGCTCTTGGTGGCACCCGATGTCTGCACGATGGGCTAGTTTTCTTGTTTTCTTTGGCCACATCATGATCCCTTAAGAAAGGATGGGCTGCATCAGATGGAAATCCCTGGATCTCCCTCCTGGGAGAGCTGCCGAGGTTTGGGGAGAGGTGCCGCTCAGCTGCAGGGTGCGATAGGCGGGCGAGCGGCTGTTGGGAGAAGCACAGCATGGAGCTGGGGTTCAAGAAGAAGCCTGCTGAGAAGAGCAGAGAGAAAACACAACCTGGCCTCAAAGGTGACGGGAGATATTTCCTAGGAAGGCAGGGGGGACCACATGGAGTTTGCTGGAAGGGTTAAAATTGAGTCGGCTGAAGAGCAGCCAAGCAGCAAAGAGGTGATGGGAAGGGAATGTTTATTCCAAGCTCTTTTTATTTCTATTCTGCTCTTTTTATTTCTGTGCCAATGGTCTTGGTCTTTACTAATTTTCTATACTTTGAAAAGGGGAGAATTGTTGCTCCTGTTCTAACAAAACTTGCCTTTCTGGAGGTTGAACACTTTTGGTCTTTTTAGGACACTCACTGCAAGAGAAAGGTCCAGGACATCGCCTCTGAGCATGTGCTGGCGCTGCCCTTCTCACCTGCTCTTTCAGGCTGCTCAAGCCCCATCCAGCCCGACTTGAACACTCCATGGATGGGGCACCCACAACTTCTCTGGGCAGCCTGTGCCAGCGCCTCACCACCCAGAGTGAAGAATTTCTTCCTTGTATCTAATGTAAATCTCCCCTCTTTCAGTTTAAAGCCATCACCCCTTGTCCTATCACTACATGCCCTTGTAAAAAGTCCCTCTCCAGCTTTCCTGTAGGTCCCCTTTAGGTAGTGGAAGCTGCCATAAGGTCTCCCCAGAGCCTTCTCTTCTCCAGGGTGAACAACCCCAACTCCTTTGGCCTGTCCTCACAGGAGAGGTGTTCCAGCCCTCAGGCACAGCGGCACAACTTGGTGGTAGTAGCTTTTGTCAAACTGCCTTGATTTTTCCCCTGAACTCAGGAGTCCAGCACAGTGCACAGCCTTAAAGTGTGTGAGGCACTGGGCTCAGCACCATCTGCAACAGATGAGATTAGTGTTAAACAAGACTGAAACTCAATGGGGACTCACACTGTGTCCAGCACAATGCAGCAGTGCCTTAAAATTATTAGATAGCTAGGAGATGATATAAGAACATTGCTGTCAAACCATTCACAAAGTGTTCAAAATAGTAGTGTTGGGAATGACAACTCTGTGGAGCAATGATCAGCGGCTTGATGGCTGAGCCCGTGGAAATGATTATAAGGTTGTGCTTGGGTTTGGAAACCAAAATACAGGTCTTGCTTGTAGAACGGGAGACTGCATCCAGGGAAGCAGCATCTGAAGGGACCAAGACAGAAGCCAACAGGGAGGTAAGAGCTGCCCACACAGATGACTGTGATTGCACTTTACACTTGATGTGTAAAGGGAACAGTGACATCAGCAAGAAAAGTAGTTTATCTGCTACTGGGTACAATATCACAGAATCACAGAATCACAGAATGTTAGGGATTGGAAGGGACCTCGAAAGATCATCTAGTCCAATCCCCCTGCCAGAGCAGGAACACCTAGGTGAGGTTACACAGGAAGGCGTCCAGGCGGGTTTTGAACGTCTCCAGAGAAGGAGAATCCACAACCTCCCTGGGCAGCCTGTTCCAGTGTCCGTCACCCTCACTGACAAGAAGTTTCTTCTCACATTTAAGTGGAACCTCTTGTGTTCCAGCTTGAACCCATTACCCCTTGTCTTACTGTTGGTTGTCACCGAGAAGAGCCTGGCTCCATCCTCGTGACACCCACCCTTTATATATTTATAAACATTAATGAGGTCACCCCTCAGTCTCCTCTTCTCCAAGCTAAAGAGACCCAGCTCCCTCAGCCTTTCCTCATAAGGGAGATGCTCCACTCCCTTAATCATCTTTGTGGCCCTGCGCTGGACTCTCTCCAGCAGTTCCCTGTCCTTCTGGAACTGAGGGGCCCAGAACTGGACACAATATTCCAGATGAGGTCTCTCCAGGGCAGAGTAGAGGGGAAGGAGAACCTCTCTGGACCTACTAACCACCCCCCTTCTAATACACCCCAGGTCCCATTGCCCTTCCTGGCCACAAGGGCACAGTGCTGGCTCATGGTCATCCTGCTGTCCACCAGGACCCCCAGGTCCCTTTCCCCTACACTGCTCTCCAATAGGTCATTCCCCAACCTGTACTGGAACCTGGGGTTGTTCCTGCCCAGATGCAAGACTATACATTTCCCCTTGTTATATTTCATTAAATTTTTCCCCGCCCAACTCTCCAGCCTGTCCAGATCTCGCTGGATGGCAGCACAGCCCTCTGGCGTGTCAGCCACTCCTCCCAGCTTGGTGTCATCAGCAAACTTGCTGATAGTACACTCAATTCCCTCATCCAAGTCATTGATGAATATATTGAACAGTATTGGTCCCAGAACTGACCCTTGAGGCACTCCACTAGATACAGGCCTCCAACCAGACTCTGCCCCATTGATCACAACTCTCTGGCTTCTCTCCTTCAGCCAGTTTGCAGTCCACCTCACTACCCGATCATCCAGTCCACACTTCCTCAGTTAATCCACACTTCCTCAATATCTAGCTCAAAACATTATGATGAAGAATATAGAGGTGTCCACAAAGAGCTATGGGAAGATCCAAATTGTGGAAAGCCACTTCATAGCAAGAAAGGGTGATTCAGCTTTGTCTAATTACCTCTTCTTTTTCCTTGAGAGATGCTACCTGCCATCTGTGTCTACATGAAGAGAAACGTCCCACTGCCACAAGACAACAGCAAAATAAGTTATGTTGATGTTCGTGAAATCCAGACCTCGTTGGAGAGCGGTACAACAGTAATGACCACAGATCATCCTCTGGAAGAACAAGAAGGTGAATGGTGAATGGCGTGTCACCTTCTTTGGTCTCAAATTTCCCTTTTGGGTTGATGGTCACCATGCTGTCACCCCCCCAGTGCCACTGTCCCAGCCACATTCAGTACCTGCCCTCTGGCTGCTCTGCAAGGATTGTTTTCTTACTCTCTCACAGCAGCTTTTTCCTAGGGTGCTGAAGAATTTACGATACCAGAAGGTTAAAAATGCTGCTGGTGAGGTAGCATCTCAGCCCCGAAAGCACCAGGCAGAGGTGGTGCCCCATCCCCAACAGTGGTTCATCTCTCCCTGGGTGAACCTGGGCGATCTTGGAGTTTTCTTTGGAGCTGGGAGGTCCCTGAAGGCCAGCGGAGTGGCAGCTTTGCAGATGGCCATCGTCCAGTTACGGCAGGAGCACAACCCTGCCATGTATTTGGTCCTCAGAGGCTGCCGAACCCCGAGCAAAGGCAGAGGGAGGCTGCAGTCACCATCCCCACACTCATCCCTCCCTCTGCTCGCTCTCTACAACACCCTCCATCCTCCTGTCCCAGCTCTGCCTTTGTGTCTGCAGCTTCTGTTACCAACTTCTAATGATCTACATCAAGGCTGCCAGGCAGTGGGAGCGTAAGCAGAAGAATTCAGAGCCTCTAATTACAGAGGAATTAGCAAGCAGACAGTTACTGTTTAGTGCTAATGAATAGATACATTAAGAGAGACATCACACAGGCTGAGAAGTGTGAGCCCTGATAATAAAGGAGCGTCAAAGAAAGAAAACACAAGGAGGAGGATCCAGGGGACTGAAAAGGATTCACCTGCAACTCAGCTCTCTGGTTTTGCTGAGGTGGAAGTAGCCACAGGCAGTACATTATGGTAGCAATCACACCATATAACTGCAAAGTGCAAAATCCGAGCATTAAATAACTCACCTACAGCATGGGACAATGCTGGGGCTGTGCAGAGCCCCTTCCCAACCCCAAGCAGCATCACACCCACCCCGTCTCCATCAGCCATCTCTGTAAGGGAACCTGCAACAGGTCACCGTCCCAGTCCAGTTCCTCTCTCCTCATCATGTGTGAACGTGTTCCTGTGCGTGGTCAAACCAGGGTTCAACACTATGCTAAATCTGCCTTCAGAGCTGCTAGACTGCATTGAGAACACTGCGACCCTGCGGCTCCTGAGCTAACTCCAGATCAGAGGTCAGTCTGCCAGTTCATGTGCAACCAAGACATTTTTGCAGGTTACCTCTCTCTCAGAGCTCTGCATGTCCAGCCAAGTGCTGCCCACCTGCACCCCACGTCAAACACCTCCCATCCCCTGCA
Organism: Caloenas nicobarica; assembly: GCF_036013445.1. Classification (NCBI taxonomy): domain Eukaryota; kingdom Metazoa; phylum Chordata; class Aves; order Columbiformes; family Columbidae; genus Caloenas; species Caloenas nicobarica. Next base: position 518,928 of record NC_088266.1, read on the forward strand.
GCCAGCACACAAGTCTCCAGGCAATTCAGTGGAAATGCAATCATGCACGACTGCTGAATTCAGTCTTGAAGGTCCAGGGCAGCCTGAGGCATGTTCACACTCCCCACACATTTGCTGCAGTGCTCAGAGGGACCACAGACACCCACTCGCTCCCACGCGTGTTTGTACCTTATTGGCGTGCTTCCACCGTGCAATGGGGTTAAGCAAAGCCCCGGTCTGTGCTGCAGCTCCAGGTGGGCTGGGAGAGCAGCCCCGAGCAGCAGCTCTGCGGGAAATGCTGCAGGAGCAGCCCTGCCAGCCACCCTGACACAGCCCCAGCAAAACCGCCCTGCGTAGGAGGAGTGTAGCAAAACCCCAGGCTAGCACAGAGCTGGAGACCCCGAATGAAACCCTGCCAGCTCTGCTGCGTGGTCTTCTTCACCCAGGTGACTCTGCAGCAGCACAGGACCTGGAGCGGCTTTATGGTCATCCCATATATCCATCTCCCAGCCCCTCTTCTATGCAGCTTTCCTCTCCTTTCATACCTGTCCTGGCTTTCTCTGCAGTCAGAGCAGAGACTGCAATTTGTGTCAAAATGCTGGAGCTAATCTTCCCTTCCCTCCTCAGGAAGCAGGAGCAGGAGCTGCAGAAGGCTGCCAGCAGCTGCTGTCTGCAGCACAGCAAGGCTGCATGCAACCGATGCTCCCAGCACTGGAGAGCAATGCTGAGACACCAGGGGACAGGGACACGAGCTGTTCTGCTGCGGGGACAGGGCAGGCAGCTCTGCCTTGGGGCACAGTCCAGCTTTTTGCTGAGATAAGGGATATTTTTCACACCCAAGGCCTTGGATTCATCCTGGAAGTGCCAGACCTGTGCGCTTGGGTCATTGGCAGCACTACAGAGCAAGCGACACCGTAGAATCACAGAATGGTTTGTGTTGAAGGGCCCTTCCCAGCCCCCCCAGTGCCCCCCCTGCCATGAGCAGGGACATCTGCACCAGCTCAGGTTGCTCAGAGCCCCGTCCAGCCTGGCCTGGGATGTCTCCAGGGATGCTTCACCCACCACATCTCTGGCCAACCTGGGCCAGGCTCTCACCACCCTCAGGGCCAACAATTTCTTCCTCATGTCCATGCCACATCTCACCCCACCTCTTCTCTCCTTCAAGCCCTGCTCACCCCACAGGGTTTCACCCAGCACCTCTTGACCAGGAGATCTCTGCCCACCACCTCCCCTTGCAGGACAAGTCTGCTGGGAGCCATGGCTCCGCATCTTACCAGCCTGGTTGGTGGTGATGTTCACTGATGCAAACTGCGGGGAGAAGGGGCTCTGGTCAGTGACGCCGTTCACCGCCTGGATCTCGAAGGTGTACTGGGTGTGGGCCAGCAGGTCACTGATGTAGATGCGCGGCTCCGTCAGGCCCAGCTGGCGGGGGGCGAACTGCACGTTGTCCCCGCAGCGCGTGCAGGCGCCGCGGCCGGAGCCGCAGCTCTTGCAGATGATGTTGTACACCAGGTCCTCCCGGCCCCCCGAGTCCCGCGGCGGGGTCCACTCCAGCATCAGAGAGGTCTCGTTCACGCTGGAGATGACGGACTGGGGGGCAGACGGGATAGCTGTAAAGGGAACAGACAGAAGGTGTAAGAGCCAGAGCCCTGCTCACGGCTGCAGGAGCAGCTGCACCCGCTCCGTACCCCTGCCCCCAGACAGGACTCTACAGCAGGCACGCACTGAACTGGGCGCTTCTCCTGGTGTCAGGGGTGCATGGCCAAGCTGGACAGCCAAATGCAAGAGTGGGAACAAAACCTGTCCTCTTAACCCTGGCTAATTTGATTACGTGGCAGCCCTTGGCAAAATCCCCCAGTTAATTTTTGTAGCATTTCTGATTCCTGGCCTTTGCACTAATCTCCTGTGTGCCAACTCACAGGTCTTATCATCCAGGTACAGCCCCAGAGTGAAGTCATCCCACTGCCTAGAACAGCACAAAAACCCCTAAATTTCTGTCCCCTTTGCACGTGCAATGTTTGCAAAACACACACCTGCAATGCTCCTCTGGATGAGGTGCTCTGAGCCCCCTGGCCTCCTCCAAAACCCCAGAGGCAGATGCCTTTGTTACGCATCACTCGGCGCTTTGACTGGCACGTGTGTCCGTCCCCTCTGCATGCAACCACCCCTCCCCAGTTGCCCAGAACCCACATACTGGTGCACGGCATGTCGACAGGATCAGCATCTGCCCGGTAATATCCGTTTCGGCACACGCAGTTAGTGGCCCCTTCCGAAGTCGTCCGGCTGTTAATCGGGCAGTGGACGCATCCTTCATCCCCTTGGCTGGCCTTGAACGTCCCCGACGGGCAGCCTGGAAGAGAACCAGGAGCAGCGGTGAGTGGGGAAGACAGGGCTGGCGGGGCCACCGGGGGCCCGGCAGTGCTGCCAGGAAACACCCTCGGGGCTTTGCAGAGTCCAAAGCCCAAACCTGACAATTTGAAGTAAACACAGCGGAGAAGGAGCAGCTGGCTGGAGGCTCTGAGGAGGCCAGCGCTGCTGCTGGCGCTGCCTGTAGGGATGGGGAGACATCGCCCCGCTAGTTCCCAACCATCAGCGCAGAACAGGGGCCACACAGGGAGTCTGACGAATACAAAGGGGATTTTTAGCCACCGTCACGTAAGGAGATGCAAGCGGCTGTGCCACGTCAGACCAAAGGTCCACGGTCACCACCACCCCAGCAGTGGCCACCCAAGGAGCAGGGCACGAGCCAGACACACGCATCGCCCACCGGACCTTCGCACCCTCCGACAAGTCACAGCTCAGGGACTTTCCAAGAGGCAGCTCTTTGCATGTGACGTCCCTTGTGGGGATCCACTAAGTTACCCAGTCAGTTTTTTATTCCATGCAAATGTTTTGCCACCATTTTATCCTGCAGCACAGAGCCTCGTGGTGTAATTGTGTGCTGCATGAAGAAACTGCTGCCTCCTGCTTCGGAGCTGCCGGCTGCCGTTTCATTTGATCCGATCTCACACTTGCATTGGCAGTGAACGTTCAATTGCCATCCACCTTCTCTATGACCATGTAAGTACTTAAAAGGGCCCTACGAGAAAGACGGAGACAGATCTTTCAGCAGGACAAGGGGTGATGGTTTTAAATTAAAGGAGGGAGACTCAGGCCAGACATGAGGAAGGAATTGTTGGCCCTGAGGGTGGTGAGAGCCTGGCCCGGGTTGGCCAGAGAGGTGGTGGCTGAACCATCCCTGGAGACATCCCAGGCCAGGCTGGACGGGGCTCTGAGCAACCGGAGCTGGTGCAGATGTCCCTGCTCATGGCAGGGGGGCACTGGGGACCTGGGGAGGTCCCTCCAACCCAAACCGTTCTGTCGACTCTATAACTCTGTGGCCCCTGGGGCTGCACAAACCTCCATCGTGCCCCAAGCAAGTTACATAACGACATTCACTATTTTCTTCTCTACTCTTTTCTCATCATTAGCGATGTCCAAATTGTTATCTAACCACCAATGTACCAACCAGAGTACCTATTATAGCCCCACGGTCTCTTTCCTGAGAGCCACCAGCCAACCCACAGCCTCTGTGCACGTGTGTGTGGAGTTGGGGTTGTTTTCTCCCACTTGCATCACTTCACGTCTATTGAATTCCAGTCGCGTTCTCACTCCCCAGTCATGGCATCTCACAACGTCCTTTTGCAACTCTCCACAGCCAGTACTTGTCTTCACTACTCAATATCACAAGTGAATCATCACTCCTGTCCCGATGGCAGCAGCGTGCTGGGTTCTGCCCCCACTGGGGCTCGGACCCCGAATCCTCACAGAAGATGCTCCATCAGCAACAGCCGCCCAAAAAACCGCGTGTTGAGCCAGGCAGAGTGGGCGAGGGTGGCACAGAGTGTACGTGGTGCCTGTGCAGATGGGTGGTGAAGGCTGGGCCGCGGTGTGAAATACAATATTAACTGAGACGGCACAGGTGGCTAACGATATCAACGCAAAGCTTTAAACACCAGAAAGTCCTTTCCAAGTCAAGGGATCACCAGGGTCAAGGCAAAAAGCTCGGCTATAAGCATTCAGCGCCATGGCTCTCCGTGATCGCTCTTGGTTGCGCTGTTAATTTCTTGTGCAGCACGAAGAGCCTGGGGGTGGCAGGTGGCTTCTGCTCTGAAACGAGTTAAACAAACTTCTACTTCAGTTTGCTGCCAAGGCTTTCAGGAATGAGACAGATCAGAAAAACAGCCTGGGAAAAACATACGCTCGGGGTTGCTGTAAGCAAGAGCTATTACTGCGATTATCTATTTTTTTCTTCGAAAAAAACTTTAGGTTTTTCTTTCAGTTTTCATCTCCCTTCAAAATTATCTTGAGTTTCCAATGAGAAAAGCTCGACTGAAAAATACCATCGGCTTTCCTGCTTGCAAAGTCTCTCCTGACTCCTACAGTCAAAGGATCTGTTGAAAAACAGGCTTCTCCTCATGCTCAGGGATCTTTGCACCTTCGCTGTCCCCTGTCCCCCACACGTTTGACTCCATTTCTGACTCTATTCCCAGCACATCCCTCGGTACAAACCCCCCGCGGAGGGTGTTAAGCTGTTGGGAGAGGTGATGGCTGCGCCGTTCTCCGTTACAGAGAGCGATGGTGGTTCTGCAGCTGTAACGGTAACAGGGTCCCCGTGCTAATACCAATTTTTGAAACATGATAAGACCAACACACAAAATTGCTCTAGTCTGACATGCAGGGTGAAATATGGGGTCACTTGATCAAAGATGTTTTGAGACACAGGCCTCTTTCACCTTCCCAAGGCTTATTTTAAAAATAACAACTTTCCTATAAGGTTTCTTCTGCATCAAGATAGAGACACATCAAAAAAATGCCTCTGCTGATGAGATTTACTGACTGGCCCCGAGAGACAAAAACCATTCCCCAGGTTTGGCCTGGCACAGGCTAACAGCTGCAATTAATACTTCTGCATGTGCTGCTCTGAGAGCCAGGCAAAAATCAGGGGTTTAATGATTGTTCACCAACAATACCAAGCTGGGATGTTAAAACTCATTGCACATGCTGTCAAAACACAGACAGAAGTTTTGGCAATTTTCTTCCTCCCCAGGAGGTCTTGCACACCAGCATGGGATAAAATAATCCTGGAAAATCAGAATTTATCCAAAGATAATTGTTCTGAAATCATGCCGAAAGACAGGAAAATCACTGAAATTTGATGCAAAGCCTTTTTTTGTTTTTTTCTTCTCCTCTCAAGTAATGACAACCTCCAGAAGTAAAATAAACCAACACTGTGTTTGAAACCGTTTTGTCCCCTCCAGGTCTTCCTCTGGGTGAGAAAACAGCTTTTAATTTGGAATCCATCCAATTTCTTGTTTCCAGAGTAAACAGCAAATCAAAACTGCAATCTTCACACAGGGGTTAAACCCCCTCCTGTTCGCACAGCGTGGATGTTCTCACCACTTGCTGGCAGACACGAGGACACCCCAGTGCTGCCCCGGCTGGTGACAGCACCTTTGGGACATGCTGCTTCCCCTGAGGCTTGTGACGAGGACAGGGCCAGAGCACCCCTAGAAACTCCCGCTTGGAAAGGGGGAACTGACACAGTGAAATCGCAGAAATCGCTACTTTATCAGAGCATCCTTCCTCCCAGGAGGGCGATTACCGTGACAGCAGCTCTGGCCCCATCGCTGAAGCAGGGGCGGTTTGCAGCTTCCCACGCGGTGGGTTCCTGCATCCCCAGCACCAATCGGAGGATGCTAATAGGGGTTCACGGGAAACAGATGGACCTTTAATTGCCTCGCTGCTGCACGTAGGCATGGATGGCTGCCTCGCTGGGTACGGCTTGCAGGCAGCAGCGGGTTTGCTAACAGCCCTGGCTGTAGCTCTCAAACAGACTGGGAACGCCTAAGCAGCACTGGGTGTCCTTGTTCCCCATCCACCCATTCCCTGAGCACGGAAGGGCGGTTGTGCCTGGGAATACGCGTGCTTTGGGAAGGGAATGGCACGGAGAAGGACCCACGAGGGGTCCTGCCCTCTGCTGCAGGAAGACCAGGCCAGGGATCTGGGAGGCAAGGCCACTTCTGCAGCATCTGCTGCTGGAGGCAGCGCTGGCACCGGGCTCCAGCCCTCCTGCCCTGGGGCAGCTCGGTGGAGAAAGCATCCCGTGTTTCGGCCTGAAGGAAAAGCCTTTGGCCAAACATGCAGGAAAGGTCACAGAGAGGTTCCCTGTTTGCTGGCCCCACGTCCCACCGCCTCTCTCTAACCAACTTTTTAATTAATCCAGTATGATGTGCGTAGGCTCCAAACAGGCTCCTCCGCATCCAAAACTGTCCTGGCCTTCACAGCCCACCCCACACCACTTCTGCAAACAGCTCATAGCAACCAGCTCTCTCTTGCCATAAAAGTTCCTAAAATGGCACCTTCGGCCTGTGCGAACGGCTCTGAGGACGGGTCGTCCCCGGCTCCCTGTGCCTGGCTTTGTTTCTCCTGGCAGCGAGGCTCCTTCCACTCCAGCAAGGCGTTTTTAATGGCTGATGGAAAACAGGCAGCCCTGGCTCTGTCAGTTAGGATCTGCCAAGAGTCTTAAATCCCCGCCTTATCTTCCAGCTGCCTCTCTCCTCCCCGCGGGGCAGAGGCAGGGGCAGGCTGGCTGGCTCTGCATCCCCGCATCCTCAGCATCCCTGGTGCTGCGGTACTCGGAGCAGTTCACCTTGGCCGCATCCCGCCTCTTGCCCTCCCCTGTGATTTTGGGAGCCCCCTCCCACGGCCCTCCCCACTCCCACTGGCATCCTCATCACCTCACAAACCCCACACAAGTCTCTGGTGCCCTTGGCCACACACCACGGGACTGCCCCTGCACCGACCCCACACCGAATGGGTGCCAGCGATTGGAAAATAGGAAAAACAATGTCCTGGGCCATGCCAGGAGGAGCCTGGCCAGCACATCACAGGAGGTTTTTTCCCCTGCCAGGCACTGGGGTTGCTGCCACAGCTTGTTTGGGGTTGCCCAGTTCAAGGGTGATGTGGAGGAACAGGAGAGTTAAGGGGGGCCACCAAGTCACCCAGGGCATCCGAGGAGCGGCGGAAAGAGCCGGGATGGGTTAACTGGGGCAAGAGGGGATCTAACGGCAGCTGCAGCTATTTGGGGACAGCTGATGCAAAGAAGACAGACCCAAACAGACCCAACCCCAGAGTGCGTAGCGAGGGACAAGGACCACAAGTTCAGACTGGACATTAGGAGAAGCTCCTTCTCCGAAGGATGGTGCAGCCCTGGGACAGGTCACAGAGGTGTGGCAGATCTTCCTTGGGGTGGACTGCTCATGGGCTGTATCTGGGTATTTATGGTGTTGTCCCATGCTGAAGGCTATTATGTCCAACCAGCTCTGAATTTACCCCTTTTCCCTTTCATCGGTCATGCCCTTCTTACAAGACGAGATGCATGTTGCAATGACATTGTCATTTTTTTCCATATTCTTGCCCATGCTGTCCCTTGTGCCCTGACCCTGTTTGCAGCCGTGCATGCGAATGGCCCTCACCAGGTGCCTCAGACCAGCGAGAACACCTGGAGCTGTATGAGCTCCACATGCACATTCCCCTTGCCAGAGCTGTGCAGCCTCCTCGGGACCAGACCAGACCAAACACTTTGTCTCACCTGCCCAAGTTGCCCATTCTCTGCTTGTTCGTGTCTCCAGGCCCTCACACGATGGTGTTTGTCACCTGAGCGAAAGGCTGGACAACCCAAAGGAGCAATGCTGCCCATTGCCTTTGGATCTGCTTATGCTTCCGCCATGGCCTCTCCAGTATGGACCCATTAGTGCTGGAGGCGAGAGGACCCAATCCTGCCTTGCAGGACCGCGGTGCAGGAGGCAGCTGGTAACAGCCAAGCCCCTTGGACTTGGCTTTGGAGTTGGCTGCGAGCTCTGAAAGAGAGAGGATCTTGGACCTCTAGGTGCCAGCTCTCTGCACTCATCCTTCCTGGGGCTGCCCAGGTCCTTCAGTTTCCCTCCTGATAAATTTAATTAGCAGCCTACACTGTTACCTCATACTTGAGATAAGCAATTAATCCCATTGCCAGGTGCTGTCACTGCCAACGACTCTGACAGCATTTGGAGAGCAGAGGATGGAAATAAAGAAGGGAAAACAGGGTTAAATGAGATTAACTGAAGGGGAATGTGGAGCTCAGCTGACTTCTGTGATGTGGATTAAAGACTCGTCAATGAAGGAAGAAGAAGTTGCAATGCAAATGTTCCTGTTTAACCCCATCATTCTCCACAGGACAGAAATAGAAGTGGATCACAATGGCCTGCAAAAGCGTCCTCCCATTGCTGGCTGGCAGCTTTAAATAGGCCCCCATGCTGTTGACTGGACCAGCAACCTGCAGCTCACCAGCACCCCGAGGAGCTCAGCTGGGTCACATCAGCTCTCCCGCACACTGGCACCGCTGCTCCGGCCGCGCAGCCGGAGCTGCCAGGACTGCAAAACCCACATCCCCTACACTGGTGCTCCCCAGAGGTGCCCCCCAAGCCACCTCATCTGCCTTCCAGCTTCAGCCCAGGGCTCGTTCAGACACAGCCCCCTTGGAAGCGCCCCTGGTAAGAATTTCCACGCTGCTCCCTGCCTGTCTGCAGCTCACCACTGGCTGCTTGGCTGAGGAGGTTGTGTCTTATCCTCACCATCACCCACCTTTCGCTTGGTCCGCAGGCAGGTGCAGAGGGGCAGCGTGGGACTGTGACAAGACCTTAGTACTGGGGTGTGACCGAGATTTGGAGAGGACTGGGTGAGGCAGAGTGATGCCCTGTTTTGGGAGCTCCCCAAAAGAGCACACTGGGAGGTCCTGAAAGGGGCAAATGGTCCCCAACCTTCCAGCCAGGCTGTCCTCAGCCCAGCTCCAACAAGTTCCAAAGACCAGGGGAACTGCACGGACCAGCGATTCAGCCTTTGGACAACATGGGACAAACCGATGCTGGTCATACAGTGACTTGGCAGCACAGCCTGGGCCAAAGCCAGGCAGTTACAGTCACAGAGGCACAGGATGTCAGGGGCTGGAAGGGACCTCGGAAGCTCATCCAGTCCAACCCCCCGCCGGAGCAGGAACACCCAGATGAGGTTACACAGAAGGTGTCCAGGAGGGTTGGAATGTCTGCAGAGAAGGAGACTCCACAACCTCCCTGGGCAGCCTGGGCCAGGCTCTGGCACCCTCACCAGGAAGAAGTTTCTTCTCATCTTTAAGTGGAACCTCCTGTGTTCCAGTTTGCACCCATTGCCCCTTGTCCTATCACTGGTTGTCACCCAGAAGAGCCTGGCTCCATCCTCCTGACACTCCCCCTTTCCATATTGATCCCCATGGATGAGTCACCCCTCAGTCTCCTCTTCTCCAGCTCCAGAGCCCCAGCTCCTCAGCCTTTCCTCACACGGGAGATGCTCCACTCCCTTCAGCATCTTCGTGGCTGCGCTGGACTCTCTCCAGCAGTTCCCTGTCCTTCTGGAGCTGAGGGGCCCAGAACTGGACACAACATTCCAGATGCGGTCTCACCAGGGCAGAGCAGAGGGGCAGGAGAACCTCTCTGACCTACTGACCACCCCCCTTCTAATCCCCCCAGGTCCCATTGCCCTTCCTGGCCACAAGGGCCCAGTGCTGGCTCAGGGTCACCCTGCTGTCCCTAGGACCCCCAGGTCTCTTTCCCCTACACTGCTCTCCAACAGGTCATTCCCCAACCTATACTGGAACCTGAGGTTGTCCTTGCCCAGATGCAAGACTCTACACTTGCCCTTGTTCTATTTCATTAAATTTTTCCCCACCCAGCTCTCCAGCCTGTCCAGGTCTCCGGATGGCAGCACAGCCTTCCAGTGTCAGCCACCCCTCCCAGTTTGGTGTCATCAGCAAACGTGCTGAGAGTCACTCTATTCCCTCATCCAAGTCATTGATGAATGTATCGAATAGTACTGGTCCCAGTACCGACCCTTGAGGGACTCCACTAGATAAAGGCCTCCAACTGGACTCTGCCCCATTGATCATAACTCTCTGGCTTCTCTCCTTCAGCCAGTTCCCAGTCCACCTCACTACCCGATTGTCCAGACCACACTTCCTCAGTTTAGCAGCAAGGATGCTGTGGGAGACTGTGTCAAATGCTTTACTGAAATCAAGATAGACCACATCCACTGCTTTGCCATCATCTATTGTTCCCTGCTCTTCTGCAAGAGCATCCCCAGCCTGCTTGCCAGGACAGCCTTGGGCTGGCAGCACCCTCGCCCAGACCCTCCCAGCTCTCTCCAGTGTCACTCAGACCCTCCCAGCTCTCTCCAGTGTCACCCAGACCCTCCCAGCTCTCTCCAGTGTCACCCAATCCCTCCCAGCTCTCTCCAGTGCCCACACCAGCAGCAGGGCTGAGCCCCAGCCTGGGAGAGGCTCTGTGCCGGGGGCTTGCCAGCAAATCCCTCCTGCAGCTTCCACAGGGTTCGCAAGGTCACCTTCCCGCTAGCACTGCTCAGAAGTTCAAGCATCTGGTGAGACCGTGCACCTGTGGGCACACACCTGCGAGCCCCCCCACCGACCTGCTCCGGGCGGCACATCCATCAGACGGGATGGGACTCAGCTGTCAGGGAGAAACGCCTGGAATTCCTTACCTGCCCGGTCAGCCTGGTTCAGCCTCCTCAACCTGTCATGGGGCTCTTAAAGAGAAACGGAAAGCTTTCTGTCCCTGCCTGAGCATGGGGGTGCTTGCAGCATCCTCCGGTTACAGACAGCAAGTACCATAATCCAGCATATTTCTGCTGGAGCTGTTCAGTCGACACCCGAGGGAGAGGACTTCCCTACCCAAAGGAGACGTGGAGCTGTGTGTTCATCACACTGCTGTAGACCACAGGCGACCAACTGCACGAAGTTCGACAAGGGCAAGTTCCGGGTTTTGCACCTGGGACACGACAACCCTGGCTGTACAGACTGGGGGACGAGATGCTGGAGAGCAGCTCCACGGAGAGGGATCTGGGGGTTGTAGTTGACGGCAAGTTGAACATGAGCCACCGGTGTCCCTGGAGCCAGGAGGGCCCCGTGTCCTGGTGCATCCAGCACAGCAGGGCCAGCCGGGCAGGGAGGGGATTGTCCCGCTCTGGGGCGGCCTCACCTGGAGCATTCACTGTGTGCAGGGCTGGGGACACAGGAGACAAGGAGATAAAGCTGCTGGAGAGTGTCCAGAAGAGGCTATGAGGTTGGTGAAGGGTTTGGAGGGGAAGCCGTATGAGGAGCGGCTGAAGTCCCTGGGTTTGTTCAGCTGGAGCAGAGCAGACTGAGGGCAGAGCTCATGGGGCTGCAGCTTCAGCAGGGGAGCAGGAGGGGCCGGGCTGAGCTCTTCTCTCTGTGACAGTGACAGAGCCCAGGGAACGGCAGAAGATGTGCCAGGGGAGAGTCAGTTGGACATGAGGAAAAGGTTCTTCACCCAGAGGTGCTGGACACTGGAATGGGCTCCCCAGGGAGGTGTCACGGCCCCAACCTGACAGTGTTCAAGAAGAGACTGGACAGCGTCCTCAGAAACACAGGGTGACCTGTGGGGTGTCCTGTGCAGGGACAGGAGCTGGACTTGATGACCCTGTGGGTCCCTTCCAGCTCAGGACATTCTGGGATTCTGTGACTGCAGCCCCATGGGCAGGGTTCAGAGCTCACTTGCAGCGTCACCCCTGGGTGAAGCCGAAACCAGAGGTGAGTTGGCAGGTCAGGAGCACAGCTCTGGTGGCAGCAGATGCTTTGTCCCTCCTCGCTCCTGCAGACACTTGAAGAGCACCCTAGGATGAAGCTCCCAGGACCAAGCTCAGCGCGACATCCACCGCTCTGGGGATGTTGGGTGCTTCTGGTCTAGGAGCAACCCCAGTCCCAGCTCACGGGGCGAGCAGGACACTGCCAGCACCTGCCCAGTTTCAACCCCCAAACCGCGTCTGGGCGGCTCGGCACGGACACGAGGACGCTCGTGCGGAGCGAGGCGGACGCGCCAGACGAGGTGCCGCGCCACGGGGCTATTGCTGTGCAGTTACGCGCTACCAGATACACCAAATGTCACGTCCTCCTTGTTCGGCCTCCCGTTTTCTTCTGGTGCAGAGGATGGACTGATGCGTTTTCCAGCCTCTGACTGCAAGACTGCAGGGGTGGGTTTTTTGTTTTTGCTTTAGATTATTTACAATATAGTCATTTATCTTATTTTCATATTTTTTAAAATGCTTTTCAGGAAGCAGCATGTCCTTTTTCAATAAACACTGCAGCTCTACATACTGAACGAGCAGTTGTGTAAACGGTAAGCCAGCTTTCTCCAAGTGGTCTCTAGAAGAACTTGGGACTTTCACGTTTTGTTACTTTGTTTGGTCTTGTTTAAATGTTTCCCAAAGCTCCTGCCTGGGAGAGCTGTGCCTCTGGAGGGTGGTGTGTTAACCATTACAGGAACGGCTCCCAAACTTTTAACACAGGGAAAGAAGAAAACCAAGCAAGTGGTGACATCAAAGTTGCACTGATGGAAAATCCCTAATCCTATAAACCCTTCCCGCATTAATTGGTGTTAAAACAAAGATAATCTTATCTCAGCCCTATAAAAGGAGGGATAGGATGTGCTCTCTAAAAGCCTCTCTAAAAGCCCTCATAAACTTGACAAACATTCCACATTTCCAGCCCGAGGAGAATCGCTTTAATCCCAAAGGAAACATGAAATAAAAATGGCGCTTTTCCTGGACAAGAGCCCTTCAAACGGACGGTCTCCCCGTCCCCGTGTGAATCCAGAGCCACTGCCCTGGCCCCGCGGGGCTGCTGGGGACGGACCCGCGTCCAGCACGACCAGACACAGCCGCGGGGACCCGAGCAGCGGGGACCCCAGTGTCCGCACATCTCCCGCTACGAGCAGGCCAGGACCAGGCCTGGGCGGCCTCGTATCTCCACCTCCAGGGACTCCAAGAGCATCTGTGGCTGCTCAAGTTTTTTATCTGAGAACCGCTCACCTTGACCCATCTCCCCTACCCCAGATGTCGGAGGAGCAGGTTTCAGGGTCAGGGGTGCAGAGCCTGGGACGGGGTCTCTGAAGGACACCCCAGGCTGACCCGGAGCCCCTGGGCCAGCGTGCAGAAGCGTTGATGGCAGCGTTCCCAAATCGCTGTGCCACCAACTCCCTCGGCGTGAGGACCCGCGGCCCCCACCCTGCGGTCTCCTCTCCACCTCCAGCGGACGCCCTCGGGGTGCAGCTCCCCGGGGAGCCTCTCCAGGGCACAAGCAGCTTTTCCAGGTGGAGGCGGTCAGGAAAATTTGGAGTGGGCATGTTTACTCATTACATTTTAACACCGCTTAGCACCCAGTTTAGACAAGTTTAAAACATGCCAGCTGGTTAAGTGCCAGCAGCCGCTTTCCAGATGACAACATTGTTCTTTGTCAGCAGTAGGTGCTGAGTGGAGCTGGCATAAGGGCTGATTAAAGATGGTTAGTTATGGTGGTTTAAATCACCGGGGGTGTAGCTGCACAGTAACTTTCCAGCCCGCAGAGAAGCTGCAGGCAGCGCCGCATGGGACGGGAGGTCACACACGGCCCAGGGCAGCTCCACACCGTCCGCCTCCACCGACCAAAACACCCTGAAGTTGGAACGCGTACTTGGGAAGGGCGAAACCCGAGGAGAACCGGCCTTCCTCCAAAACAAGCTCCCAAGTGCTCTGGCACTTGTGAGACCTGTGTGGAGCACTGTGTCCAGTTTGGGGCTCTCCAGTGCAAGGAAGATACTGGAGGGACTCCAGGGGATGTCACCGGGACAGCTGGGGGCTCGAGCAGGGGTGGGCCAGGGCAGTCTGAGGGTCAGATGTGAGCCTGGAGAAGAGAAGGAGAAGGAAAGATCTTATTGCTGCCTTCAGCAACCCAACTGGGGAGTGCAAGGAAGGTGGAGCCAGACCCTCAGAGGTAGAACAAGGCTCAAGATGGGATACGGGAAATACCAGCTTTTCATCGCGAGGGAGATCAAGTATTGGAAGGAGAGCTCAGACAGGTGCAGGGATCTACATCCTCTGGGACAGCCAATGCTTCTCCCAAGGGGCTGGCACATATTCGGGTCAGCGAAGCTGCTCATCACCAACAGAGCTTCCACTCCTCAAGCTGCTGGATGCCCAGCCTGCCCCCCACTTCACGGACAAGCACAGCAAACGGTTGTGCAAACATGCTGCTGCTCTGAAGGCAAAAAAGAGCCACTTACACCAGGAGCACAGAGGTCAAGCAGTTGTTTGTAGGAGCAGCCCGGGGAAAAAAAAAACCACCTCATTTTTTTACCTTTTTTAAATCCACAGACTTTGTTAAATCAATCACAGCTGAAAGAGACAGTCGCCTTCCCCGAGCAGAGCCCCTCGGTGCTGTCACCGCGCAGCCTCACCACCACGGCACCAGCCCGTGACTCCAGCTCTGTCCATCTGTCCCTGCCACCTCCGATTCACTCATGTCCGAACAGGCACGCTTCTGGCCCTTCAACGTCTTCGAGGATTCCCCAACGACCTGAGCTGAAGCAGCTTCATCCAGCAACGAGCTGCCATGGCAACACGGTGCGATGGACTCTGAACCAACAGGTTTTGAGTTTGCGAAGGGAACTGCAAGAAGAAACCAAAATCGCTGTGGCTCCAGGCGGCTGATCTGCCAAAAAGCTGGGGCTCCTTTGAAGCGCCCTGCTCCCGAGGAAGATGTACAGACAGCCTCTGAGAGGTCCGTCCCTGGAGGGGCAACGTCAGCTTTAAGCCAGGGTTGGAGAAGGAGTGTTGAGAGCCCAAGGGTGACCATGACCCACGTGTCCTTCCCTAGAGCGGGCACAGCCAGAGCACCAGTGCCTGTCACTGCACCCATCTGCATTGATGCTGTGTGTCTGTCTGCAGCATTATTTAGGAGCTGTCAGCTTGCTATCTCAGCACTGCTGATGAAGTAAAACACACAAAGTATTGTAACTGGAAGGATTCGCAGTGGGGAGATAAGGTTTTTTAAGCAAGACAACCTGAGTGCTAGAAATTTTTGGAACCGCAGGAATAAAGCCATTTGAGCAGCCTCCTCCCCACCTCCCAGCCTCCAAGCTCTCGTGTGTGTGCATGCCCGAAGTGTTTGCAGCACACAACCACACACCGTTTTCCCGCACACGGAGGACAGACGGGACTGGGAGCACGCTGGCTTCTGCAGGAACGGGCACATGGGCCATCACCGAGAGAGCCACCAGCAGCAGAAAGGGGAGCAGGAAGAAAGATAAAAGCAAGACAAACTAAACCTCTCTAGAAGAGCTCGTCTCTCCCATATTTGATAGAATTTTTGGAATACGTGGATGACTCCGTGACACGGTCATCCCTTGCTGGCATCGCCACTGCGTTCAGCATCCCTGGATGCCCAGGACCTGATGTGGACATCCAGGGATCCATTTGTCGTGGTTAAACCCAAGCTGGTGACACAACCACGATAGCCGCTCACTCACCCTCTCCCCAGTAGGAGAGAGAATCAACAGGGAAGGGAGAAACTTGGATTGAGATAAACAGTTTAATAAAATAACAAATACTAATACACTACTAGTAAATATATATAAAAAATAGAAATAAAAGATACTCAAGGCAATTCCTCACGAATTCTGTCCACAACTGAGCAGCCGGTCCCAGGAAGCAGCACCCTGGTCCTGATCCCAAAGAGAGGAAAAAAAGGCAGAAAAGCCAAGATGCCTCTGCAAAGTGGCAAAAAGCCGAACTAAACATCCCGCGCCAAAACTCCCCCAGCCCAAGAGAGAAAGCGCCTGAGAGTGAGCAAGAGCAAGAATGCCCCAAAGAGAGAGAGACCTGAAGATCCCCCTCCTTAAATCTGGAGCATGACGCTAATGGGGTGGAACACTCTTATTGATCAGTCGGGGTGTCAGTCCAGCTCTGTCCATCCATCCTCCTTCCTCGCTGCCTCACACCTGTGGGCAGAGCTCAGAGTGTCCTTGGCTCTCAGACCAGAGCAATTACAAACGTTAACTCTGTGCTGGGCTGTTATCTGCTCATTCTCAAAGTAAGTCCAAATAATGAGCATGCTAGCCATGAAAAAGAAAGGTTTCTAACTGCATGAAGAAAATAAACTCATTTTCAGTCAAACCAGCACACCATTCACAGCCTCATCTGAGTTCAACATGTCCCGTGGCATCAGTGATCCAGGGGACACTAGGATCCTAACATGACTCTGCTACGGCTTCACCCCAGACCTGTTCAACCTTTCCGCTGACATGAGCCGGGCACTTGGAGGCTGGGCAGAGAGCGCAAAGTCCAAGGAAGGAAGCCATGGCTGTAATCAACACGTGTATTTTTGATAGAGAGCAGGAAATATGATGCGGGGCTGCGCAATGAACTACGAATACATAAAACTAGCAAAACCCCCGACTCCTTCCAAACAGCAGGACTGACCATCCCGCACACTGAGGAAAAGCAGCGAGGTCGAGCCAAGATCACCACGTGCCAGGGATGAGCATGTAAGGAGAGTTAAAGTACGGATTCTGTATGTTATTTTCTAGGAAATCTTTTATAAACCCTCCCTATTTTTCACAACTGTAACAACTTCAGCAATTTGTGGCTGAATAAATACCCAGGGGCAATTTCCACTGTCGGCATTCCCTCTACACTCAATGCCTCAATCTGGCAGTGGTGTTTGTGCAGCATTAAGGGTTGCAAGCGATCAACATCAGAAGGAGAAGGTTGAACCCGAGGTCCCCTGGCTCTCATTTCCCTGATAACTTTCTCTGAAAGGATGCTCTGCTGAGGGAACAGCAGCAGCAAATAATTATCTGCCTACATCCATCCGGAGCAGCGTTATACGGCAGGACCTGAGAGCCACTCATACACTGTCAGAGCACACAGACGGGAAGAGGCGATTTTCAACAGCTCGTAATTCCCTTTATTTGGGTGGGTTTTGCCGGCATCCATCAAAATGCACCTTCCACACCTGAAAGCTTTCTTCCACCAGATTTCATGCTTCCATACTCTCAGATTTTCATACTCCCACTGGAAAGCAGAGAGGCCTTGGAAAGGCATCCCGAGCAACTTGAGACGGAAAAAATGTGAGGTTGCTCCAACACGAGGCTGGGAGTACGCTGACTGCTTTCAGCTGCACAGAAGTTGAACTCAGTTCCTGCCTCTGTGCATTTATAAGTAAATCTCAGTAAATCAGGGGTCTTCTCCAGCTTCCCATACTGCCAGGGCTCTCCCACTGCGCTCACGGTCTTGCTGCCAGCGCCGGGCACGCAGCACAAGCACTGAACGGGTTCCCAGAGATGACAGCAAAGCCACCAAGGGCAGAAAGTGCTAATAAAACGCTATGAAAAATAACTAAGATTGCCTCAAAAAAAAGTCGTCGTTGTCCCCAGGAAAATGCAATTCAGATTTTCCTGTAAAAATTCATTCTGGCCAAGAAATGACACTGGAGGAGTAAAAATGCATCTTAAAAAGCCACGAACTGGCAGCAGCCGCTTTAAATTAGTATGCGCAAAATACAAGCAGTTGATAAGAGCAGCTAAACTGGGCAGTGGAAAAAACAGGGCTCGTAAGGTTAACAACAACAGGATGGAAATGAAGAATGCAAGAAAAATGAAGCTATAGGAAAGGTATGTGTGTGCCCCAAAATATGGCAAATTTGTCCTTTGTGACACGGAAAGAGATATATAATAATATAATGTATGCACAGAGAAGGATTGTTTCATAACCAACACTTCTTTAAAATTTTCCATTCCCCCTGAAAGTAGGAAGAATATCAGCAATCGTCTCCCAGCGCCAGGCAGGATTAGATAACTCGTACCCAAGAGCTTTAAGAGTCAGCCAAGGAAAACTGTGATGCGAGTGCTGGTGTGTATGAAATCAGCCGCAGTGAGACCATTTCAGGGGACCAGACACACTGATACCACCGTGGCTATGATGTTAAAGGGTAAGAGACGCTTAGCTCTCTTGGCCAAGATGATGGCACCACTGCCAGGGGTAAAGAGTGGAACAAGTGACATCAAATAAAGTCCTCTGATATATCTGCTATGTGTTGTGGGGTTTCCTTGGTTCACCGATGACTTTGCAGAGTGGGATCAGATACACCCGGTGCACTGGCAAGGTTGAGCATCCTCCTGGCCCCATTCTTCAAGTAGCGGTTCTCGGCACCACGTGCCACGTTGAAGAAAACAGGCTGAGAAGCAGAGAGGTTGCTGCAGGGAAAGGGCTGAGCATGACAACCTGGCATGAAGCTGCAGCAAGATCAGCGAGATCCTCAGATGAAGGAGGCAGCAAGTGCCCAACACATTGAGTCAGAACTGGAGGTGATGTGAGAGCTGCGCACGGGCAGCATTGTACAACCAACGATTTCCTGGTCCCTCAGCAGCTGTATAGAAATATAGACAGATTCGGGCTTCTTAATCTACAGACTGCCCAGCTACCAAGCTCATTTGGCTGCAAGGAGTCCCAGAAGTCCTTCGCCAGGGACCTTCACTGCATTTCCCCGAGGTCAGATGGTTCCAAAGCCCACGGCACAGCGGTGGCTGACACAAGGATTTCCTCCGTCTGCACAGGAGACAGGGAAAGCAACCACGCCGGTCTAGGTGGGAAGCAGCTGCATTGTTCAGAGCAGGGACCGCAGTCGGGGAAGGGTTTTCTTCAAAGCACGAGGCGCTTGGAGCAGTTCCAGCCAGGGCTGGAGCAGAACAGATGGCAGAGCCCCACTAATCCAGACAGGCAAGCCAAGCCCGGCACTGCGCAGCAACCTGGGACGCTGCCAAGCATGAATTCCCACTTTAAAGGCCCCACTTGCTCTGACAGATTACCACAGCCCCCCGAGAAGGTCCTGTGGGGAGATGCTCCTGTTTGGGAAGATTTGAGCCCTGCCTGATGAAGGAGCAGGGAGAGGAAAGCAGAGCTGGGCTGGAGCACGGGGTGCACGTCCCAGCCCGCTCCTGTTGCAGTCCTCCCTAACGGGGCACAGAACCCCAGACTTCCCACCCCGACACATCTGCATCCCTCAGCCTTGCAGGCCGCATGCTGCAGCGTGGGGATGTTAACAAGGAATTGCCTTATTATTAGGGCCGCATGAGCAAAACTCAAGCTGCCATGCACATCAACGTAAGGTCTGTCTTCTCCTCTCTCCTGCTCCTTTTCGCTCTGGGATACAGGGCCTAGTTTTCCATGGAAAGGCAATGTCGCGGGCGAGGTCACACAGACTGCCTGTGGCCAGCTTGCAAGGCAGAGCTCTGCTTGGCAGGACAAGGACCAGTAGACCAGCAGACCCTCTTGTGCAAACAGCAACTCTGCTGGGACTAAACACAAGCTCCTCACAGCATCTCTGTGTTGCTAAAGCTCTTCCTGCCTGGTGACTTCTCCTCCTCCTCCTCTCTCTCCGGGGTACTTTTCCCCGCTGCTTTTGTTCCTGTGATTTCATCTGCTCATATGGGAAAGCATCATTAAGAGTGTCCCCAGGTTGTTCTCTGCCCAGCCTCCCACACGGGATCTCAGCATCCCTCACATCATCACAGCGGGATGTGGACTCCGCTCTCCTCCCATGCTGGTCCCCACGCTCTCCCGCCGGCCCTGCTGCCCAGCTCTCTGGCTGAGCTGACACATGAGATATCTCCTGCGGGAAGGAGGTACCAAAAAAGTGACGAGGAGGAAAGTGCTCAGTGGCTGCTCTGCACCGGGAGCTCCTGGTACAGCAGTGCCTGAAGCCAAAGAGGTACCCAACAGCACGAGGGCCACGGGCTCTCCAAACCTATTGGCCAAGCAAGGAGCAATGACCAGCTGCCTGTGTCCTTGTCTGAAGGAGACCTCACAGAAGGCAGCGCATCCCTGGACGGCTCCAGGCCACGAAGGGTACGGCCGAGCAGGCACCAGCATCACGGGCAACACCATGTTCTCCTGCGCCAGAACAGGGAAGGGATGGCAGCTCGCTACACCACAAACCACAGTTGGTGCAGGCAAAGCAGCCGCTAATGACTTGTCCCTCAGCTTGTCTGCAGTCACCTGTCCAGCCAACACAGCCTGTGTTGGATGTGACAACGCGCCTGGAAATCCATAGAGCCGGGGTCGTGCAGCAATGGTTACTCGTCCTGGAGAAAGCACAAGTGGATGCAGCACGGCAGCCTCGCTTCTCCCCCGTGCCAGGATGCCTGGCTGGCCACCACGGCCCCACCAGTTCGCCCCAGTGCACACAGTGCCACGGACTGGAACCCAGATGCTCACAGGATGCTATCTCTGGTCTAGAGCTGAAAATTAAATTAAAACCGTGACGGGGACAGTTAATTAAAGCAGATTAGTGTGAGACTAATTAGGGACGCTGACACTGCAACCATCAAGCCCTGCGATGTTAATTAGCTGTTCATTAATGTCAGCTCCCTGTTCAGTACAGAAATATGAACTGCCTGTCTCCTGCCTTCATGCACAGCAGAGCACACAGCACCACTCGGTCGTCTCCTCCGAGGGCACACCCGGCCTCCCATCACCCCCCAGCAGGGACGCCATCACACCAACAGTGAGATGACCCTCACCACCACCAACAGTGAGATCTTCACCACCACCCGGCACAGGGACAAGGCCACCACCGGCAGCAAAATCCCGTCACCATCCTGAACCACTACAGCCACCGACAGCCAGAAGGTCCCCATCCCCACCCCACCCCACCCTACCATGCCACCATGAACAGCATGACACCACAGCACCACCTGTGAACATCTGCCATGTCCCTCATTAGTGGGCAGAACGCTCAGAAAGTTGAGTGTTGCCCAGGATCCAACCCCAGAACTCCCTAAAAGTAGCACCCACTCTCTTCCACATCCATAATGTGCCAGGGGACACGCAGGACCATCCTTGTTTCCTCTCCTTCTTGGCCCTGAAAAGCTACCAGGATGGTGCTGTCCCAACCTACCATCATGCCCATAGTTGGGACACCAAAAAGAAGGCTGGAGAACTTTAGAGTGACAAAAGCAAAAGAAAGGAAACCCACCGAGCTCCTTGGTGTGACTTTCCATCACCACAAGAACTTCTGTCCTGCCCAGTCTGGGAAAAGCAAAGAAAAAACAAACAGCTGCTCCCCAGGAGGACAGGAGCACACACAGGTGCGCAGGGAGCACGCAGTGATTGTAGGAAGCACACAGGGCTGTGGAGAGACACCAGCCATCGGGAGCACGAATGAGCTGCAGGGAGCAAACATGGGCTGCAGGGAGCACAAATGGGCGGTAGGGAGCAAACATGGGCTGCAGGGAGCAAACACGGGGCTGCAAGGACCACAGACAGGCTATAGGAGCTGGCGCACCAGCTGTATGGACCACGCGCGGGCTGTAGGCATCACGCGGTGCTCTAGTGAGCAACACAGGCTGTAGGGAACACGCACAGTGGCTGTCGGGAGAACAGACGGGGCCGTTGGGAGAAACTCATGGATGGTGGAAGCCAACAGAGGGTTGCATGGAGCACAAGCAGAGCTACGTGCAGCACAAACGAAGGTTGTAGAGAGCACACGCAGGCTGTAGGGAACACACACAGGGCTGTGCTGATAACATGCTAGCTGTTGGGAGAACATAGAGGGCTGTAAGGAGGACAAACGAAAAGTATGGAGAAAAATGGGCTGTAGGGTGCTCACCCAGACCGTAGGGAGATCACACGGGTTATAGGGAGCACACACTGGCTGTAGGGACTACACAGGAGGCTGCAGAATGAACACAAAGGGCTGTAGGGAGCACACACCAGGTGTACAAACCACACGCGTGGTGTAGGGAGGACACTTGCGGCTGTACAAACCACACACAAGGCTGTATGAGCAGACACTGGGTGTACGGAGCACACACAGGCTGTAGGGAACACACGCGGGGTGTAGAGAACGTGCACGTGGCTGTAGGTGCACACAGGTGGTTGTGGGGAGCACACCCAGGCTGTAGGGAGCACTCAACAGCTGTACGACCGTCGCGGTTGAGACGGACAAACGACATATAACCCACACACAGAGCTGCAGGGTAGAGCACACACAAGGGTACAGGGTAAACAAACGGGCTGTAGGATACACCTATGGGCTGCAGGGCTCCACACAGGCTGTAGGGAGCTCACTCAGGGGCTGTAGGCAGAACACATGGACTGTAGGGAGTAGATATAGGTTGTAGGGAGCATACACCAGCTATAGGAAGCACACGGGGCTGTCAGGCACGTACGCAGAGCTGTAGGGAGCACACAAGGGTTGGAGGGAACACACACGGGTTGTACAGACCACGCATGGGGCTCTGCACGTGACGCAAGAGTGGGAGCACACGCAGGCTGTGGGGAGCACACAGGGCTGCAGGGAGCACACGGCGGGCTGCAGCAGGACACACGGCGCCGAGCACCCAGAGGAAACGCTCCTGCAGTGGAGCGTCTCCCAAATGCCTCACAGCTGCTAGGCTGAACCAGCCCAGAAAACCCACGTATACTCCTCAAGCACGGCCACATTTCCCACCACACGAGCCTGCACTGGTCCCCTCCAGGGCCAAGTTGCGTTTTCACATCCCTCCCTGTAAAACCAGCAAGGACGCTCACACCTTCTCCTCTAACCTGCATCCTGCTCCAGCACTGCAAAAGCCTCTTTGTATGATGCGTTCATCTCCTTTAGCCAGCTCTGGAGATAAAAAGGTGTCTCGTGTCTGGTGCAAACTGGGGATGGGGTGGGAGTTAAGCGAGAACACCCTAGCGGGAAGCAATCAGACTCCACTGCTTCTCCTCCCCCAGAGCATATTTAGAACTTTCAGAAGGAAACAAAACTTGTTTATCTTAACGCTAATCAATTTATAGCAATCAAAATAAAACCCATTAGGAGCCATTCCCCATTTGAGTTTCAAAGAGGCTTCTGACCCCAGGAGGCTCTGAGCTGATTGATTAGAAATTTCTGACACTAATGTGTGTCTTCGAAGGGTCCAGTGTGGCTTTAATTTCTCTCTCCTGAGACACTGATCGTGTGTTAACATCTGTCAGCCCCTTCCTGCACTTAGGGGAGGGGAAATTCATGAGTATACTGAGTTGCATGGCACAGCTGGGGAGAAGGCAGCATTTGCTGGCTTAAACAGCTTCCAGAAACCCCTTGGGGCAAATCATTTGCATGATCCTTTTCTCCTTGGGCAAAAAAGCTGGAGTGCACCAAGAAATAAAAAGTACTGATGCAGAGGGGAGGCAGCAGGTGGAGCGGTTGCAGCTCAGAGCTGGGATTTTGAATTTTGCATCCCAACTTTGTCCCCGACTCCTTGTGTCCCTGGGCAAGCACTCTCCCCCGCTTTACGCAGTGGAGTTCAAGTGGCAAAAAACATACAGGAAAGATTATTTTTATTTGCAGCTGGAGGCAGATGTAGGGAGGAGCCTTTACCTTTCAAGATGGGCATGCTTGGTCCATCAGTGTTTTGTATCATGGTGAACACTGCGACTGTCTCCAGTTGAGGACAGAGTTGGAGCACAGAACCCACCGGTCCTGGCGTGTGTTTCTGCACAGGAGCTGTGTGTACAGGCACAGGCGATGCCGTGCGAGACACGCCGCCTCGAGGGCATCACCCCTGCTGACCACGACCCATTTGCCGGAGCTGGACAAATGCGGCTGGGCAAGAAAATGCATTTTTTTGGCAGGGAGGTTGAAATAATTGACCCAGTGATGAAGGGATTCTGACCATTTGCTGCAATATTTCTTTGCCTGACGCAAAAAAGCTGAGGGTGGCCGTGTGTATACGCAAACGCGTTTAGGCTAAGGGTGCACACAGGGTCACGTGCACCCGCATGGGGGCAATCGCTGAGGGGACAGCACAGGAACAGCGTCATCCATCTGTACAAAGAAAAGGGGTGGACAAGGGGCGGGAGGAGGTAAACCTGCCTGTGCGAAGGGCACACAGCACAGACCCCCCGCAGCCTGCCCTCCCCACTGACACCCCGCTGCGGCACTCCCAAGCAGGACCCACTGCCTCTCACTTTCTGCAGATTAAAGCAACTAATCTAGTTAATGAAAGCAAATCAGCCCAAACGAGCTGCTCTCCCCCACAGCAGGGCAAAGCTCTCTGACCTGCCTGGTGCTGAAGCTCCCAGCGAGGATGCTGAGCTGCTGCTGCTGCTGCTGCAGCAACACGGTGTGCAAGGCGAGCAAGGCGTGCAAGGTGTGCAAGGCCTGCGAGGATGCACCTGGGACTCAGTGGGAGCCTTTGGCCTCTGCCCCCAGCTCATCCGGGAGGCAATCAGCCAGATTCATCACAAAGACCCTGGTGCAGGATGCTGGACCTGCAGGGCACGGAAGATCGTTCCAGGGGTGACAAGGCAGGGTGAGCTGGTGTTAAGGTCCCGGGAGGGAGCGAGATGCAGCAGTGGGGCTCGGTGGGGGCAGCGAGGGGTGTCTCGGGGTGCTCCAGGGGATGCTGTGGGCTCGTCTCATTGCAGAGGGCACATCCAAGGGATGCTGCACTGGAGACTTGCTGTCCTTCAGGCCCTTCTGCAGCCCAGGAGCCAGGGGAAGAGCAGCCCCTTTCTGCTGACACCGGCGGCAGGAAACACTGCCTGCCAAGCTGCTGGACTCGGTCGTTGCGCGGGTTTTTCGCCCCTTTGAATGCCTCCATCCTTCTCCACCAGTATCTCCAGCTGGGCAGCCCAGTGCCTATGGCCCTGGCGTCCAGTGCCGTCAATGCCAGCACAGGATGGGGGCTCGGGGCGGGGGATGTTGGCAATGCCTGCATGACAGTCCCCTTGGTGGGTGCTGCCAGCGGGACCAGGGTCTGGCCGCTGAGGTGACACTGCCACTGCTCTCACCAGCACTGCTGGGTCTTCTCAGCCTCCTGGGCTGCCTCGTCCCTCCACAACCTCGCACAGATTTCAGGGCTCTGGACCCTGGGGTCCCGCACTTTATCCAGGTGCTCTCACTGATCCCCGTGGCTGGTCCTCGGCTAAAGCCCAATGCCCAGCAATGAACCACCCTGCTTTACACACTCCAAAGTGTGGAGAAGTCCCTCTCTTCTCATTAGCTTGCTCTAGTGGTTAATCACTTAGAAACACATGCCTAGTTTTTTTAATTTGTCTAGCTTCAATTTAACCCTACCACTTCTTGTTATCCCTTTCTTTGCCAGATTAAAAAGCCCTTTAGAGGCTGGTGTCTCCTCTGGGTAATCATCTCACCTCTTAATCTTCTTTTGAGAAGCTAAGCATATTGAGCTCTTCCAGTCCCTCATGGAAGGGCATTTTCCATGGCTCTTGGGACCGCATTTGTGTTTCTCTGCAGCACCCTCCACGTTTATTTCTCACACCCCTCCTGAACCGTGGAGAGCGGGGTGGCCGTCACAGCCTGCAGAGCTGGGTGTCCCCATGCTGGTGTCCCCGCTCTCTTGCTCAGGTCTGCTCATGTGGAGGCATTTTTCCCACCTCAGGTCTACAGGACGGTCAAATTTTGCATTTAACATCTTTGTATGAGATGTGGCTTAGCGCAGTTTCCCAGACCTCCTCACTTAGCGCTCATGGTTTCACAGGTTTTCTCAGCAGGGATTTTCAGTCCCTGCTCGATGCAGGTACAGCAGGTTTGGCTCTGAGCGCTGCCGACCCATGGTGGGGTCGCCGGTCCCCCCATGCCACACTACCACCTGAGGAAAATAATTAGACCCCAAGCTGGCTTTAGCACCGAACCCAGGCTTCTCTACCCATCTCCAGTGTAGACGTGGTGCTCGGGTCAAGCTGGATCCTTGGTCCTGCCACGTGATTTTTCATGGTATCCCCGCAGGTCTGGTGGGAAGAGAGCTCTGGGGTCTCCAGGCCACACTCCAGCTCACGGAATGGCTGAGTCCAGCCCAGTCCAAGGACTGAGTCCAGCCCTAAATCAGGGCAGCCGCGGCTGCGTGTGGCCAAGCCTTGGAAATCCCTGAGGACGGTGACGCTCAACCTCTCTCGGGAACTGTCGCAGCTTTTCCAAAGCCCATCCTGAGCTTCCCAAGCTGCAGCTTGTGGCTGCTGTCCCTTCCTACACGATCTGGCAGCACTGATCGGGGCTTGGCTCCATCCCATAGCTATGCTTAGATCCCTTCTCGTGTTCTTCTTCACTGGGTTCCCCCCACCTCACTGAAACCTCCTTGTGCCATACGCCAGCCAAGGGCTGGGCACCCAGCTAGTCAGAGCCGCATCCCTCCATGATCTGCACAGCATGCGATGCAACCCTCCTTGGACACTGGGAGACAAGAGATAAAGTGGCTCTGCCAGACTAACAGTGGTTGAAGAAGCCACACTGAGATCTGGAACAGAGCTCAACATGTCCACAAAACCACCACGCAGACAGAAAATCCGAGCAATGTGACGCATCCAGTGACTTCCAGAGTTCTGGCCCACCAAGGGTGACCAGCCTCTGCGTAACACATGAATAACATCCCTGCGAATGCACATATTCATTCAGATGCTGAGGATGTTGATCATCGACCATCGTGGTGCCGGAACAAGGAGCCACGCTGAGCACCCGCCTGCAGGCTGGAGCGGGGGGTGACGAGTGACACGGTGAAGTCTCCTGACGTCCCCAAATTAGCCGGGTTTACTGGAGCTAAAGTCACTCGCAAAGAGTGACAGCAAGATCTCAGGGTGGTGAGTGACTGGGCAATAACACGGTAAATGAAATTCAGTGGTGACAAAAGGAAACTAATGCACTTGGGGGAAAAGAGCCCTAATTATACAAACACAATGATGGGCACTAAATTAGCTATTAACATGCAGGGAGGAGATCTCGGCAGCACTAGAGATAATTCTCTGAAAACATCAGTTCAAAGCTCATCCATCACCAAAAAAAATGAGAAAATGTAAGGAATTATTAAGAAAGAAACCCAGTGCAAAACAGGAATGTTATTAAGCTACTGCATGGAGCCACGTTCTGAGCCGTGTTTGCAGTGGTGGTCACCCTTAGACAAGGTCACGAGGTAGATGATAGAAATGATTAGGGATACAGAGCAGCTTCCATATGGAGAGTCAATCAACTCAGGACCATCCATTTGAAAAGAGACCACTCAGGGAGGTATATAAAGCCATCGGGATTATAGGAGACACGAATGGGAATAGATTGCTTGTAATTTCTTACAGTACGCAAGGACATATTTTTTAATATGGTGCATAATTAAATTGCATAACTTACTGCCACAAGGCACTGTGGGCACCGAAAATATGAGCAGCACACCAGAAAACAGGAGGAATCCGACTCTATCCATCCCTTCTTTCTGCTGCTGTCTGAACAGAACAGACATTTGCAAACCACGTTTCTTTTTCTGGAAAGGTCATTTTTTCAATCACACATGCAGTCGTGCTCAACACGTGGGAAACTCTCAGACATCTGGATGTGTTTCTGGGTCTGCCTGGACCAACTGGTCAGCACCCAGGAGCTGCAGGCGACTGTTTCCCAGGGGACATCACCCGGAGGGTGTTGCACTAAGGACCACAGACCGCGTCCCCACAGCCCCAGCATCCCATGATGTTGCACTAAGGACCACAGACCGCGTCCCCACAGCCCCAGCATCCCATGATGTTGCACTAAGGACCACAGACCGCGTCCCCACAGCCCCAGCATCCCACAGCTGCAGCACCAGGCTCTCTGCGGTGCCCAGCCCAGCCCATCCGCCGCCTGTGCTATAATCCAGACCACAGCGCATTTAAACCTGTTCTAGGAGGCTGCTCCAACCCTTCTGCTGGCCTCCAGGAACCTCGTGTGGAATAAGAAACCACCCCAAAACAGATCAAAGATGTGCACAGAGAGACTGTTCAAGGGGAAAGAGCTTCTGGGCTTCCCATTCGAGGGGTATGTTTCCCTTCATGCTCAGCCCAGGGAATTCCTCAGGGAATCAGAGCTGCAAAATGAATTTGAGAAGACAGAGCAGTGTCAGGCTGTTAGTAGCTCAAAAAGGATCTTGGCTCCCCTGAGCCCGAAGGCTGAGCACTTACCATCCAGGCCCCCGCGACAGATTTAACAGCCGAACGCCTCCAAGGCAGGCGGTGCCCGGCCTGCTGGCCTCTCCCGCCCCGCTCCTCCCCGAGGAGGCCATTAGCACCTGGAAACGGAGGAGCCACGGCCTTGGCCACCGCATCTGGGGTTGGACGCGGCGCTGCAGAGCGAGGCTGGGGCCGTACGAGAGCCAGGCCTACGAGACGGCCTCACGTGCTGCCGCCGCGCCGGGGCTCGTATTTTTGGAAACAGCATCCCAAGAGGGCTGCAGTGGATGCTGCTTGTTCTCGTGCCAGCCCTGACTGTTTCGGAAAGTTTGGTTAAGCTCCATTTGGCTGCCTCCGAGTTATTCAAGCACAGAAAGGGGGGTTATTGGTTACAGGAGGTTTCAGATTTTTTTTCTGAGCACGGTTGGGTCAAGAAAGCACAGATTTGGCCCGCTTGGTTCAGCTCCCGCAGCAAGGCAAAACAGCTCTTCGCACGAGCATGCAAAGTCATGGCTACAGCGCAGCAGAGCGTTATTTCGATGGACACATCCAGAGCTCACAGCCCACGTCTGCTCAGTCCCGTCTCCGCAGCCGGGGCAAGAGCTGCCTTCTCTGCAGCCCAAATGCCTCCATTACCATTCACTCTGTTTCTCTTCATGCCTCCGGCAAAAAACGCTCTCCCGGAGCAGCCCGGCACCACGCGCTGCTTCAGCAGGCAGAAGGTTTTGCAGGAAAGGCTGGACACGAGCAGGCCGGGCTGCTCCCCGCTGCCCGGCAGAGCCAGCGCTGCACCTCAGAACACCCCGGGACGCCCCCTGCTCCCCCTCAGCTGCTCACCAGCCATAATGCAGATAATAAAGAAACCTCTGTGCATCTCCAGGGAAGCGGGACTCGGAGAGGGGCACAAAGACTCCCGCAGCTGTGTGTTTGCAAACAACCCAGCTGAGCTGTGAAGAGGGGCTGAAAGCAGTAATTGTCTTTAATTAAAGGAGGTTGGAGGCATCTCAAGCTTTGACAAAAGACATTTCCAGTCTGCTAGCAGCTCCAGCACTCATCACTGCTGCAGCCGCAACCCGGCCCGCAGGTTCGAAGGCGGCATGAGACAGTGGGGACTCAGGGACATCAGCCCAAGGGTGCGGATGCGGAGGTGCCAGGGCAATGTCACACACCCACCAGGCATGACGGGCACACCTGCATGTCAGGGGGGACCCAGCATGTCAGCTCACAGCAGGACGAAATACCCGGCACAGCCCGATGTGCCAGTGTCAGGACTCGGCAGCTGTCTGAAGCATCCCCGCCTCCTGCTCGGCCTGGCTGTGCATGTCTCTACCCAGGGTGTCACCTCCCCCCTGACCGGTGTCTTGTTCCTGTGCCCATCTGCCCTTGTCGCCCTCCCGCAGTGGTACCCGCACCCCGGTGCCTCGCCAGGGAGGCCGCGATGCACACAGGGGCAACGCACACAGGGGCGATGCACACAGGGGGACAGGGGTGATGCACACAGGGGCGACGCACATAGGGGTGACGCACATAGGGGCGATGCACACAGGGGTGACACACACAGGGGCGATGCACACAGGGGCGATGCACACAGGGGCAACGCACACAGGGGCGACGCACATAGGGGTGACGCACACAGGGGCGACGCACACAGGCGTGATGCACACAGGGGTGACACACACAGGGGCGACGCACACAGGGGCGATGCACACAGGGGCGACGCACACAGGGATGACACACACAGGGGTGATGCACACAGGGGCGACGCACACAGGGGCGATGCACACAGGGGCGATGCACACAGGGGCAACGCACACAGGGGCGACGCACACAGGGGTGACACACACAGGGGTGACACACACAGGGGTGATGCACACAGGGGCGACGCACACAGGGGCGATGCACACAGGGGGACAGGGGTGATGCACACAGGGGCGACGCACATAGGGGTGACGCACATAGGGGCGATGCACACAGGGGTGACACACACAGGGGCGATGCACACAGGGGCGATGCACACAGGGGCGATGCACACAGGGGCAACGCACATAGGGGTGACGCACACAGGGGCGACGCACATAGGGGTGACGCACACAGGGGCGACGCACACAGGCGTGATGCACACAGGGGTGACACACACAGGGGCGATGCACACAGGGGCGACGCACACAGGGGCGACGCACACAGGGGTGACACACACAGGGGTGATGCACACAGGGGCGACGCACACAGGGGTGACGCACACAGGGGCGATGCACACAGGGGCGATGCACACAGGGGCAACGCACACAGGGGCGACGCACACAGGGGTGACGCACACAGGGGCGACGCACACAGGGGTGACACACACAGGGGCGACGCACACAGGGGTGACACACACAGGGGTGACACACACAGGGGTGACGCACACAGGGGCGACGCACACAGGGGCGATGCACACAGGGGTGACGCACACACGGGCGATGCACACAGGGGTGATGCACACAGGGGCGATGCACACAGGGGCGACGCACATAGGGGCGATGCACACGGGCGATGCACACAGGGGTGATGCACACAGGGGCGACGCACACAGGGGCGATGCACGCAGGGGCGACGCACACAGGGGCGATGCACATAGGGGCGATGCACACAGGGGCGATGCACACAGGGGTGATGCACACAGGGGCGATGCACACAGGGGCGATGCACACAGGGGCGATGCACACAGGGGTGATGCACACAGGGGCGACGCACACAGGCGTGATGCACACAGGCAGAGCCTACAGACCAAACACCAAGAGTGCTATTCCTGCAGATCCTCCTGGGCTAATTAATTAATCCTGCCCATTAGAAAGCTACCTGGGCTGGTGTGGAGCTCTGTCATGATGCCGCATCCTTGCAAGCTCATGTCGGGCTAAGCAGCCCCTCCCACAGCAGGAGCACACGCTGTGCTGGACACCCCCACGCGTGGCTGCTGCCCCCCAGGAGCCCCCGCCAGGGCTGGCCCTCGATCCCCGCAAGGGAGCTCAGGTACCGACACGTCCTCCTTCCTCCTCTCCTCCGTGCTCATGGATGAAGGTCCCCAGGTAGGACGCATTCCTCCCTCCCACCGCGTTTGCTTTTGGCCTTCCAGCACATCGGCGTGCGGGGAATCACGGCTCTGGTTTCCACAGAAACCTCATCTGGGGCAGGGGGGTGGAGAGGGTTCCTCCAAAACACATGCACCACGGTCAGGCTAGTGCGGCAGTGGTGCTGCCACCCCATCTCCGGCTTGGGAACCTCCTCCCGATTCTCACCAAAGTCTTTCTGAGCCCTTCCCATGGCAGCAGCCGAGGCAGCCCTGGTGTCAGGCAACCTGCTCTGGTGGGAGGACCTTCTGCTGCCAGACAAACGTTCTGTGCTCACCCCTCTCTGCTTTAGGCAGGACTGAGCAGCAAAACTGCACTTGTGTCCAGTCTGAAGTCTCTGCTCAGCTTTGCTCGTTTTGCTTTTACCGCTTTCCCATGCAAACCCCCTCTTCCCACACTCTGCTCAGTATCTGCCTTGCAGCTGGAAGCACAAGGAAACCATCCCTCGCACACGGGCAAACCCCCGCCGTGGGCCTTGCAGAGGTGCAGAGAGCCAAACACACCCAAAACCATTAAAGATGTTGAGCGTGCACAGGCTGCGTGTGAAGTGCACGTGCATTGGGCTCGACATGTCCTAGAGGAACCCCCGTGCACATTGGGCAGGTCCCCATGTGCATATTTTTGCCTGGGAAATCCTGGAAAGAGCAGCCGTGCTCTAATTCAAGAGCAACAAAAACAAACTGGGATCGCTTCCATCTGAGCCAGACAGCAAAAACCTTTCCAGAAGCAAAAAAAAAAAAGACCAGTTCTAATTATAGGGTATTCTGACGATACACACACTTAGATTTGTCACTCTGTTTGCAAATGAACCACACTCATGGTGGCAACGCGAGGAAGCGGTGGGCACGATAAAGTCCCTCTCCTGGCCTCCTAATCCTCTTTGGAAAGCAGAACAAGTAGGGTCAGCAGTAACCAGGGTGAACCGGCGCACACCGCAACGTCCGGCACCACAGCCCTCTGCAGGTCCTATGGCCGGGATTTGCACGGCCGCAGCTGGAAGGCTGAGCTTGAGAAAGCCTGGAGATCGTTGTTCCTACAACGGCTACCCCGTCTCTTATCGTTCAGTCGGTGCCACAGGTCCACTCCCAGGGTGTAAATTGAGAGTGAAACACCAGCATTACTGCGTGGATCAATGGCTGAGCTGACGCAGGTGACGGTAATAACATAACCACTGTACTTGTGAGGGCGACTGAAAATCACAGCGAGGGCCCCGCTCGCCCTCCCGCGCACCGGGGAGCGCCGTGGGCTGCACGGAGC
Organism: Caloenas nicobarica; assembly: GCF_036013445.1. Lineage (NCBI taxonomy): Eukaryota > Metazoa > Chordata > Aves > Columbiformes > Columbidae > Caloenas > Caloenas nicobarica. The sequence continues at coordinate 551,123 of NC_088266.1, forward strand.
AATGCAGTGCTGAATTAAGGCAATTTTTAATCCATCGCTGGGGTGCACAGCAGGGAGAGGTGAACAAGAAGCTTCTCTGGGTGTGAGTCATTCCCTGAATGTTTCTCCTAATCCTGTTTTCCCCGCTTTTACTCTATTTTATTAGCTCAGGCTGTGCATATACACTGAAAGGCTCGGAATTATTTTTTCTCACCATGTTGCAAGGAAAGGCCTGCAGCAGTAGCGTTTCCACTGCGGTAAACCCTTCTGAGCTTCACGCCCTCAGCTCTGGGAACGCCCTGGGCGATGGTTGGCACGGGGAGCAGCTCCCGCAGCCGCTGCCCGGGCACCCGCGGCACCACGTCCTCTGCGGCCCTCGTCACAGCTCCCGGTAAGACAAACACACACCTTGAGCCACCCAGGTGGGGACGAATGGGGAGGTTATCTGCTCAAATAATGCCCTTGATCATGGTTACAGCAACAGGGACATTTGGAGAATTGTCGCTGGCACAAGAGCCTGGAGGAGTAAGGAAAAGGGAGAAGGGGGCAAGAGGCAGAGAAAGGCTCATGAAAAACAGCTGGTTTCCACCAAAATGCCTCAAGAGATCAGCACCTTAGAAATCCCTGGTGAAGGGTCAGATGCCCAGCGACGTCCCACATCCCGTCTGTCCCCAGCACGGGGGCACCTCTGGTCGCTGCACGGGCACCAGCCCGCAGGCGTTCGCTCCGCGCGGCGCAGGAGGACGCGGACACCGTCCCCGGGAACAGCCCTCCGAGGGGCAGGAGAAGGGTGGAACGGCGTGATGGAAACCACCCGCTGATGTCTGAGAGCAAACATGCCCCTGATGCTGCACAGACCCTTCCCGTGTCTCCAAAAGCCTCCTGGAGAGCCGACACGGTGCATTTAATGGAGTGTGCTGTTTTCTGTTTGACAAGTATTATCTGTTCCTACAGCTGCTTAAGAAGTTGCTACGATCTTTTCAAAAGCCATCCAGGCTGGAAGAAATGCCATTTGGAGCAAAGCATCCACGTTGCTCTGCTTTATGGGCTCCACTTCAGGCTGCACTTTAATTCTTACTAAACTTGAGGGTTTGGGCATTTTGATAGTTTGAGATGAATAAAGCTTTATCACACGTCTGTTCATTGTTCACTCTCCTCCTGTCTCCTGTCACAGCTGCAGGTGTAACAACCGTGGTACTCCTGGGATCATAATGTTTTGAAAGGAAATTACTAGTTTTGGTTTCAGACTTAAAAATGGTCTTCTTGAGCACGGGGTCTCCACGAGCTCCGAATGGGACAATAGTCCGAATGCGCAAAAAGACTTTGCAAGTAGGAGCTTGTCATCCTCGAAAACCGTCAGTGCGCAGATACTGAAGGACCAGATATTCCCTCAAAATGCGTTCGAATTTGCTCCAGTAGTCATAGTTATTCCAAGCCATCGCCCACCGAGCCTGTGGACCTGCCGTGGGACCGTCCCCTCGTGGTCCCGGCGTGGCCATCACCTCCAGCAGCACCTGGGTGGGACCCAGCACCCCCCGGCGGGGTCAGCCGGCCCACGTGCTCGGGGTGGGCTCCAGCGCAGCGTCGTGCTCTCAAGCATCAAGAGCCCCGGTGGTCGGCTGAAACCAGGAGATGGGTTGTTTGCAAAGGTCTCTCTAGTTTCTGACACAAGGAGCAAAGCCAATGTCCCCAGTCTACCTCCGAGGGCTCCGGGAAGATGCCAGCACTCTGGCACGTGTCGTTTCAACCTGCCGAAGCAAAGAGTTCTCTGTCTTTGAATGCCTTGGTGCGGAGACCCGGAAAAGCCTCACAGGAGTCACCTACCTGCAGAACACATTCACACAGGTTCCCCTTTTGGGATGCATGAGGAGCAATGCACTGAGCTGGTAGCTCCTGGTCTCAGTAGGACTTTCTCTGTATCCCTTGAACAAGGTGTTTTCCATTATGCAGTGACTTACAGTTTCCTGTTCATGCTATACCTTGTTCCCCATCTCCCAGCTGCGAGATCAGCCGTTTTGCAACTGACTAGCTTCCCACCACAACCAGCTTCTCCACTTCTTGGACAGATGCTGGACTCCAGCAAAGGCATCCGAGCTAGACGGGCATGGGGCTGCCGCTCGTTCCGAGGAAGACTCCAGCTCACCGATAGGAAGGAAGTCAAGGATGCTGCTTCAGAGCCTTTTCTGCTTGTAAATTCATTTCCAGTGTGGCCACAGCCCACCCCAATTCCAGCAGCGCTCTCCAGCACAGCCTCAAACCAGCTGCTGGCCACGTCCCCCCATCGGCCGGGCCGTGCCCCTTATTTCACATCTCTGCTCTTTTTAATACATATTAATATTTTGGGGCTTTTTCATTTGCTTTTCTTAGACACCAGTTCCCCAAATGCCGAGAAACGAAGGTGACGAAGGGATGCCCCAGACCCACGAGGTGGCTCCCACCGCACCGTGCCTGGTGGCGCTCTGCGTCCTCCATCCCGCTCCTTCCTTACGGAGTTCGAGCTACACCACCCGCCCACGCAAGGACCAGGTATTGCGAAAGGTGTTACACAACTTAAGGTCTCCTTCAGAACGTGAAAATGTTGTGCATTTTGCTTGGCCAAACCTAATTTAACATTGTTTGAAGTTGGGTCTATGTAGACACAGCCATCGTGCGAGCTCTGAAATACTTTGATTCCATTTGCTAACCTTTATGGGGACTTTTATGTATACTTTCCAGTGATATACTGTGTTTCTAAGGCATATGGGGAACAATAAAGAGATTCCCTGGAGCTAATTAAGCTAATCATGGCTTCTAGATTAAATTTTCTGTAAGATTTTTACCTTGTATTGCTAAAATAAAACAACTGTGCTCTTACAGAGGGATCATCTGATATCAGACTAACTTTAAATTGGTGTCTCTCTCTGCAGAGAGAATGTCTGAGGGTATTTCCCAAAATTAAATGTTCAAAATAATCTCTTGGTTTTGGCCTGACTTCCGGAAAAATCTCAAATGAAAAAAAAAATCCTCAAAAGCAGAATTTTCTCCAATTTTCCTCAAGTTACACAGGATGAAGAATATTCTCCTCTTGCCCCACAAAGATTCAGCACTCTGATGAATTCACAGAAAAACCCTCATTGCCCCCCAGAACTCTGAGCACCTGATTCAAGGCAAAACTAATGGTAAAACACACATTCCCCTCACTTTATGGCAATAATGAGTTAAAATCCTGGAAGCCCGGGCCTGGATCCCAGCTATTCATTCCAGTTCCTATTAATGTTTACCACTTTTCTCAGAAAAAAAGAAAAAAAAAAAAAAAAAGGGAGGCCTATGAAGGAGAGAGGAGAAGCAGAATAAATGAATAAATGCTGCCAGAGCAGCTATTCCCCCCTCACATGGGTGTAGCAAGACCAGGAATGTGGTATTTGATCCAAAATGATGTTTCCTCTGTAAAATAAGTCAGGGGGAGATTTTCTTATCGCTACAGACGTCAGCTCCATGCAAGCGCCCGTGTTAGAGCGGGGGTCCCGTCCCTGCCCCCCGGGGACACGGGGGGCCGAGGGGACATCTGCAATGTGACCCTCCTCCCCGCATCTCCTCGCTGATCCCAGCACAACGACACGCCTGGGGGCGAGGACGGGGGGAGCAACCTGTGCCGAAGCGGGAAGGGGAGCGGAGACCTCCCCTCTGCGGGGAAAGGTCTGGAGCAGAGAGAAGAAAGGGCTCGTGCAGCTACGGCGAAACTCCACCGTGTCTCTCTGAGCAACGCCGGGGTCGCCCAGCATTTCCAGCAGGGAACTTGCCGTGCGCTTTGCTGGACCTCCAGCTCTCCAACCCAAGTGACTCATGACCTGCCCATACTAATAAATCAGAATATGCTGTTCCCCCACAGGGGGCTGCAGCCTGCTGGGGTCTGTCCTACACCTCACAAGAGGGCTGGGAGTGCTCAGCACTCCTGCTGTCCAAAAACCACACTCGTGTTCTGGAAAACCTCGTCTCCTCCCTTTCTCTGTAGAGAAAATACTTCTGTGGAAGGTCTCAGCCCATCCCTTGTCTTGAAAGCTAAATGAGGAAGCAGTTCTCATTTCCTTCACTTGCTTTTGGCCACAAAGGTCCAGTCCCTCAAAAGCAGCGTTTCCATCATACCAAGGGCGTTGAAATACTAGAGAAAGTGCTGAGGAGGCGACGAGACTGGTGAGGGGCTGGAGCACAAGGGTGATGGGAGCGGCTGAGGGAGCTGGGGGTTCAGCTGGAGAACAGGAGCTGAGGGGAGACCTTCTGATCTCTGACCTGCCTGAAAGGAGCTTGGAGCCAGGGGGGGTCGGGCTCTGCTCCCCAGGAACAAGCGCCAGGACCAGAGGAAACGGCCTCAAGTTGCGCCACGGGAGGTTGAGGTTGGATCTGGGGAACAATTTCTTCCCCAAAGGGCTGTGGGGCATTGGAACAGGCTGCCCAGGGCAGTGCTGGAGTCACCATCCCTGGAGGGGTTTACAAGGCGTTTAGACAAGGTTCCTAAGGACATGGTTTAGTGCTAGGGTTGCTGAGGTTATGGCTGGACTTGATGCTCCTGAGGGTCTCTTCCAACCGAAATGATTCTTTGATTCTACGATTCTATCCTGAGGTGAGTTGTCCATTTCCCTCCTTGAGCAGCAGATGTCTTGCCCTGTTCCTGGACCACCTGTGACCCTCCTTGCAAGGTCAGCATCTCCTCGGGCTCCTCAACCCTGCTGTCTGACACAGCCTTGCTCTGCAAGGCTCCCCCTGCTCCTACTCCAACCTCCAGAAGCCCAGACCCTACTCAGCAATGTGCAGAGGACAAACTGGCATCTCCTCTGACGCCAGAGTGCACCAAGCAGACTCGGAGCAGTTAATGCGGAGCAGCTGCGATCCCCACCACAGCCCTAATTGGATTCACACCATGGAGGGGTCAGCAAGAAGCAGGACGGAGAAGAATCAAAGCAATGGAAAGAAAGACGCTGTATTCTTGCTTCCCAGATGGAGAGGGAGGAGAGGGAGAAGCCCAAAGAGCAGCATCCACAACGACACGGAGCCACGGCCGGCTGGGAGCATTCAAATTGTCAACAACCCTGCAGAAAAGGCAGACAAATTCCTGTTTTGTACTTGGGAAGAAGCCAGGTGATGTAATCATCTTATAGGATGATGGTGAAATACTTTCCATTCCAGCAGTAACTCAAGATGTTAAATAGCAGCTCCCAAAGTTAAATATTGTTAAATCAGTATGTCAGGATAGCATCTACCTAGGAGTTTTTAAAGAGAAGGCTGATGAGCCAGTGGACGGTTAATGTTCACTTTCCACACGCTGTGAAGTAGTAGGATGTTTCAGAGACGTAGGAAAAAGCTATTTGTTAAATGAGGCAGTCCTGGCTATTTTAGGACTGCCACTGCAACGTCAGGACCAGTCAAATAAAGATGTGCCAGCTACAGGATTCAGTCAGCGAAGGATTAAAGGAAGGTTGTAACAGTAGTGCCAACCTACATACATTTATGGAAAACAGCTTAAGGCAAATTTGCCTCGTATTGTTTTTGATGCAATTACAAGATTGGCTGGGAGAGGTAACCGCGCTAATGCAAGGCACCCAAACTTCTGCAGAGCGTTTCCCTCGGTAACACATGATATTTTGATTCAGGAATTAGAGGGTCGACAGACACCGTGGGACATACTCAATGCATTAAAACTTGGCGAGCTGATACTGCTCTGGTCTGAGATCTAAGCGGGGAATATGCAGAGAGCAGGTCTGTTTCTACTAGAGCCAACAAATTTGGTTCATGCCTCTGGGCTATTTAACATTTTTATCAATGGCCCAGGAGAAAGCCCATAGCGTTGCCAATAAAGTTAGCTGATGACATGGAAGTTGTAGTGTGGTAAATACTGAAGATGACGGGTTCCTGATACGCAGCAATCCGGATACCTCACGAGCTGGGCACAAGCAAGGAATGTGCATTTGAGTACAAACACATGTCAAATCCCACCTCTAGGGACAAGGAGCCACAGGATCTGCTCCCAGTCCCGCTGGGAAGGACAAGGATCCTGCGAAAGCACCCAGTGAAACACCAGTGCCAAAGTGGTTAAAGCAAACAGGGGGAAGAGGGAAATCTCGGAGCTCCCCCGGCACTCAGCTGGTCACTGTGAGCGCCCTGTACGTGGGACGGTGGCTCCGCTCTGCCAACGGAAAGGCTAAAGCAGTGCCAAGGGCCGGGAAGAGCCGAACAAAACGGCCAAAAACCTCACCGGAGGAGCGGGGGCTGAGGATTACTGTTCAACAGGCACGTAGAAAACAAAAGTGTGGTGATGGACAAAGCTCTCCGAGGTCCAAGTGCCAAGTCACAGCCAGGGGTGAGAAGGCAGGAGCGACCACTGGAAGCATTTAACGGGCAATTCTCCACCGCTGGAAACATTTACACCACGATTGGCTGTATCTGCTCCAGCTCAATCAGGAATGCTTCCTGCAAGAACTTAATTACCTCTAGGGCCTTACAATTTACTGGCTGAGTCCAGCACTATCAGTTGAGGCCCAGACCCGAAACAGGCAAGGAGCCATAAATAGACTCTTATCTTCAAAACATCACATACTTATGGGACGTGACGGGAAGACGGCTCTGACATGCCCTTCTCCAGCACATCAGAAAGCCGCACGCCCCTCCAAGCCCTCAGCACAAACTCTGAAACCCAAACACAGCGGGGCAGGGACAGAGCCCCAGCGCGTCCCGCACCTCGGTGACGGATGAACAGCTCTGGGTCCTCGACACACGTGTACGTGCACATCACGGCCTCCGCACCCGCGTCCCCGGCACGTGGTGGCAGATCTGCTGCATTTGACCTCAAAATAACATGTAAGCAGGTGCGGGAAAGCCCATCATGGAGCCCACCTGTAGGACCCACTTCTGCAAGGCCCTGGCCATACCCAGACCCCCCAGCCAGCCCCGTACGGCCCCAGACTGTATATACCTACGGTCTCTATACCCCAGGTACAGCCCACCACAGCAATAACCCCAGAGGTCGCAGTTCTCCCTTTAGAGCTGGACTAGGGCTGGGTCAGTGCTGGAGCTGAGCTGGGAGCATCCAGCCGGGCTGCTGGTGGAACCAGGCTGTGGTGTTGGTGGGGCTGGACGGGACCAGCAGCAGGCTGGGTGCTGGAGCTGGGTCAGCACCCCGCATCCTCCCTGCTGGCTCTGCCCGCCAGGGAAGGAGCAGGAGGAAGGCAATGCAGGCTCCCTCCCTGTCCCCTCCTCTTGGTGGGACACAATGTTGACTCCTCGGGCTCCCACAGGGGCGGCCCAGCTCCACCTTGAGCCGGAGAAGACAGGCGGCAGCCTGTATCTTCCACAGACCGCCTAGATGACCCGGTTTTTCCTATTCCCAGCACATCGCCAGCTCCTCTCCTCCTCAGAAACACCTGTCGCCCCAAGGGATGATGCCACATGTCCCTCATAACAAGATTGTGTCACCACCAGCTTCTGCAAGGCGAAACCGTCCCTTGTCACCATGACAAGACTGGGACCGTCCACGCTCGAGTGCAGCACAGAAGAGGTGCAGCACAGTGACCAGACCCACGGGTAGATGTCCTCCAGAGATGGAGAGGAGCTGGAGATGGATGCAGGGTTTAACGGTGAGGACCGGCAGCCAGTGGCTGCCTTCCCTGCCTAGGCAGAGATCCTTGCAGGCAGCGTTCATCCACCGGCCAGCGCAAACAGAGCGAGCAGGCAGCACAATAGCTCTGCCTGCGCCGCTGCACAGGGAGCCAATGAATAAGGGCGGCAGAGAGAGAAACGCGCTCACTGCGCTGCATGGGAGGGACGGGCGGGGGAGCGGGGGGACGCGGCAGACAAAGAACAGGGAGATGGAGAAAAAGATGCAGGCAGGGAGCAGGAGAAGGTGAAGCGGAGAAGGGGGGAGGATGGGGCTGGGCGTAGGGGCTGGGGGGGCGGCGAGGGGAGACACGTGCATGGAGCATCTCGCCAGCGCAGCGGAAAGGAGCTGGGAAGCGAGCGGAGGAGCGGAACGAGGAGGAGCGGGCAGCCAGCCCCTCGCAGGGCCCTGCGGGATTGGCGAGCGAGGCCCAGCAAAATGAAAATCTCTTAACCACACAGAATTGTTAACTGCCCCCAAATCCTTTTGTGCTGGGGCTGCAAGCTTAGAAGAGCTTAAGCTGTTAGATGCATGAACTTCCTCCATAAATATCCCTTGTGTGCACTGCCGTGAGCAGGCTTGCGCTGTATTAGCCAGATGAAAAACTCAACCGAGAAAGTGAGCAACTCCTTCCAGCGCCTTGCAGCTGCACCGAGGGGCCGCCCATCGCTCGGGATGCCCCTCTCCACCAGGAGCCCTTGGCGGGGCCACGTCAGCCACGTCCCCTGCGCTCCCCGCCACATCCCGTTTGGGCGACCGAGCTGTGCGCGAGCGCTTCACCCTGAAAGCCAGCTCGGATTTGCTTTTGTTTTGCTTCTGGAAAGAGGCCCAGGTTCCCTCCCACCCCTCGAAACATGAGAAAACCTGCCGGCCACATGTACAAGTGAGTCCCCCAAACCCGGCGGCTTGTACAGACTGTACAGACCTCTGTACAGACCGGGGACAGGGACTCGACAGGAGGGGGGCAGGGATGCAGGACAGTGTCCTCAGGTCATCTTGAGCTGAGCTACCGAGAGGAGCCTTTTCTCTGCCCAACCGAGCCAGGGTGACCAGCCTGTCCTCCGTCCTCTGCGGGGCTCACTGGGGAAGCTGGCGGAGGGTGGGGATGCTGTGGCTGTCCTGCCAACCCCACGGCTGGCTCTGCGCCTGGTCCCCACTCTTCTTCAGGGGCTGCTGGGGGAGAACGCAGCTTGTGCCCCAGCCTGGCACAGCCCCGGGGTCCCATCCAGCCCCGATCGCCAGCCCAGTGCGGGCAGGGGCCAGGGGAAGGGGAGGGGGAAGGGAAGGGGAAGGGGAAGGGAAAGGGGAAGGGGAAGGGGAAGGGGAAGGGGAAGGGGAAGGAAAAGGGGAAGGGGAAGGGGAAGGGGAAGGGGAAGGGGAAGGAAAAGGGGAAGGGGAAGGGGAAGGGGAAGGGGAAGGAAAAGGGGAAGGGAAAGGGGAAGGGGAAGGGGAAGGGGAAGGGAAAGGGGAAGGGGAAGGGGAAGGGGAAGGGAAAGGGGAAGGGGAAGGGAAAGGGGAAGGGGAAGGGGAAGGGGAAGGGGAAGGGAAAGGGGAAGGGAAAGGAAGGGAAGAGAAGGCAGCCCCGGGGCCGGCAGCCCCAGAGCCAGCAGCCCCACCGAGACGGCGGCTGATGGACACCACATGATAAACGACAGTGGGGAGCGCAGGGCCGGGCACACACCAGCACCGGCTGGAGAAACAGCTGCCGAGGTAGCGGACCTCCCCAAATCCTGCTGTTACGCAGACAAAGAGGAGACGCAGTCTCTCCCTCCAGCTCGGCCCCTCGCTCCTGCCGGCTCTGCCTCCCCTCCCGGCCCCACTGGTCGGGCTGCAGGGACAGGGTCTGGGAGCCCTGAGACGTGCAAAGGGACCGTCCCTTGGCTGGGCCGGCAGTGGGACCAGCGAGCCCCGAGAAACCGCAGAGCAAAGCACCGCACAGGGCTGGGTCTGCTCGGGGGAAAAAAACCAGCGGGCTGAGATGGAAAAGCTGACATGAATCATTTTGGCTTTCTGGTGTTGCTACGAATGCTTCACTTGGGCGTCATAAAACACCCGTCTTCCCTTCGAGGCTGGGATCAGCGCGGCTGCCTTTCCACACTGCGCTGCAGCAGCGCCTCTGTGCTGTCCCTGTCCCCAGCTCCGGCCCTGCTACGGCTGGGGGACACTTGGTCACACCGAGCTCAGCGGGCAGAGAGGTTCAGTGGGTCAGTGAGGAGCAGCTCAAATAACAGATATTAAATAACACACCCAGCACATCAGGAGGCTTCACGTGTGAGCAGCCCAGCCAGCAGCAGGAGACACGGTGCCCTCTCCGAGGGGACTGTCCAACCTGCAGTCCGACCCAGCATGGCCAAACACTGTTCGTCCCCCTCCCCAGTGTGCTCAGCTCCTCACCACCAGCACCGTCCCCATCCCTGTTTGGTGCCACCAGCCACCCCTGCCCACAGCAGAAGAGAGGAGACACAGCGATGCCCACTGACACATCTATAATTGATCTCAGAGCAACCCCCGCTCTGCTCGGAGCGTGCCAATGCTACCAAACCTGTAATGGGATTTTGATGTTCAGCCAGAACAGTGGCGAGAAGAGCCCATGGTTTGCTCTGTGCATGGTGGAGCCACAGGTGCCCCTTCAACATGCAGCTCTCAGGACCTCATTTCTCTCCCAGTAACTCCACGGCTCCTTCCCCTCCCTTCCCACGCCCAGGTTGACTTTCCTTCCCCTGTACCATCAGCACAACTGAGGAGGAGCAGGGAGAGGCGGCTGCGCACGGTGCTTTAAGGGCGGGTGGCACAGAGGCGCTCTGTAGGACCACACTGGCTCCATGGAGCTGTGGAGTCCGCTTAGAACATCTACAGGGCAGCAAACCCCCGGCTGCTGGGGATGCTCCGGGGCTGGGAAGGTGAGTCTGGCCCGGAACAGCCCGTGAGCACATCCCACCCTGGGCTGTTTGCACCTCACCGGGAAAATGCTGCAGACAATTTGCTCCCTCCCACAGCATCACCTCGGGATGCCTGCACCCCTGCTCCTCTCACCCCAGACGCATTTCAGTTCATGTCAAGGCACAGGGCACAAACTGAAGTGAAAACAGCCCTAGTATTTTGGGAGATGACTGAAGACACCACGGCTACAGACACGTGTGTCGCTCCAAGACCTGGAGAGCACGGAGGGCACCAGTGACAAGCTGGCACTGCTGGACCCCATGGCTCTGAGGACCCAGAGGTAACACGGAGCCTCTGCAACGGATGGATGTGCCCAGGGCAGGAATCAAGGAGCTGGGGAAGGAGTCGGCGTCCACACACACGCTCCTCTCCCCTGCCCCACGTGCTGCTCGCCCACCCCTGCCCAAGGAGGCACCTCATGGAAATCCCAGCTGCAAACCCCGACCAGCACCACTGGCACAGCCCACTGGCAGCAAGGCGAGCGCGCAGAGCGAGACCGAAGGCGAGCGGTTACCTCTGCAGACAGTCCCGTTCTCCACCGACTCGTAGCCCGCCCGGCACATGCAGCGGCCGATGGGCACCAGCCACTCGCCATCCCCGTTGCAGTACAGCTTGATGGGCACGTCCACCTCCTCCGCGTTGGTGATGCATGTTCCCCGGGCTGCCACCAGCGAGGTGCTCTCCGCTCCCGAGAGGGTTTCTTGGAAGACAGCCCCATTCTGGATCACGCGGGGACACTTGCGGTAGAAGACGCGGACGGCAATTAAGGACATGCAGCCTCCGTAGTCCTGGAAGGCCAGGTAGAAACCATTCTTGGAGACGGGCCCAAAACTGCGCACCTCAGTGTTAATCTTCATCACTCGTCCACCTAGGTCCACCTGCGAGAAGCTCTCGTCAGCAGCAATCGTGTCCACCTTCATCCAAGGATTCTCCATCCAGTTAGGAAAAGTCTTGGTGGCCGAGTCGAAGTCTGACTCAAAATAGTAAAGGTTAAAAGTCTCCTTACAGGAGCCTGGAACATTAGGGATGCTGCTGCAGTCCCGGACAGAAAATTTCATCTCCACGTGGATGCGGTGCGCTCCTCGCCTCCGGATGTACTTGGTCCGGAGCCAGTTGTTTTGGCTGGATTCAAAGACGTTGCACACCTGGTAGGTGCGAATTGTGTTCATGTTCTCGTCGTACCCGCTCACCTCTTCCCACTGCAGACAGGACACACAAAGTCAAGGGGCTGCGTCGAACCCATGTTCCCCCCCATCTCAGACACTCCCAGCCCATCGTGCGCCAAGCGGGCAGGCTCTGCCCATACCAGCCGCCCCGCACCGTGCCCCACACCCTGCCCACCCCATCACACCAGCAGCCCCACGGGCGCCCAGCACCTCACAAAGCTCCAGCACCTCCTGCACACCCCACACCCACACCCCTCCCTGCTGCTCCGGCAAGGTGTGACCCGCACCGCGCACCGGGCAGGCTCGGTGCCACGGGGACAAGGTGGCACAAGCCCTCGGTAGAGCTTGGGGCCATCTTGGTGCCAGCAGTGCTCCCTGCCTGATTTCTGCTAAAGCATCTCTGCTGGGTGGCCGGGCATGGGGGGCCATAGCCCTCCCCTGCAGCACTAATGTCTTCAGCAGGGGCTCTCACTCGTGGGCTGCACCGCGCTGCGGAGCCTCCCGGCAAAGCAACAGGATGCTGTTAGCAAACATTTCCCCACCGGTGCTGCTACGGTTATAGATGTGGCAGACAGGACCTGCTTTCTCGAGAGTGCATAAAACGGCCATAAAACCTCCTCCCTGGAAGAACGGGCCAGTAGCAGCGGCCCCTCCCCAGAGGAGGGTTTGTGGGAGCCTCGCTGACCCCGCTGTGCACCAGCAAGGGAGATGCTGGGCTGGGCCCCGCCGGTTCAGTCTTGGGCCCCTCACGCCAAGAAAATCCTTGAGGTGCTGGAGCGAGTTGAGAGAAGGGAACGGAGCTGGTGAGGGGCTGAAGCACAAGTGTGATGGGAGCGGCTGAGGGAGCTGGGGGTTCAGCTGGAGAACAGGAGCTGAGGGGAGACCTTCTGATCTCTGACCTGCCTGAAAGGAGCTTGGAGCCAGGGGGGGGTCGGGCTCTGCTCCCCAGGAACAAGCGCCAGGACCAGAGGAAACGGCCTCAAGTTGCGCCAGGGGAGGTTGAGGTTGGATGTGGGGAACAATTTCTTCCCCAAAGGGCTGTGGGGCATTGGAACAGGCTGCCCAGGGCAGTGCTGGAGTCGCCATCCCTGGAGGGGTTGGACAGACGGACATGAGGTTCTCAGGCACACAGGTTAGTGCTAGAGTCAGGCTATGGTTGGACTCCATGATCAAAATGATTCTATGATTCTATAGTGACCCTTGTCCCTGCCCCTTCAAGAGCCAACATACTTTGGGGTCCTTCCTGCAGGTGTGCACAGGTGCCAGTCCTGGCTCTCTCAAACTGGACCTGTGGGATGCCCTGTGAGCTCTGGCACAACAGTAACATCCTTCTCAGAGAGACAGCTTCATTTGACATATTTCTCCATGGGAAGCTCAGCCCAACTCCCCACAGCTGACCAACATCTGACTGGGGGGAGTCTCTGCAGAGCTCGGGGCTGCTGTGACACCTCCTGGTCCTGTCCTGCTCCCTGCCCTTTCCCCGGGCTGATTTTTTCCAAATCTTTCAGCGCTTTTTGTTGTCTCCATCCTTTGTAGGACAGGGAGACTTCAGGGCAGGTGATGAACCGGGCAAGGGCAGAGCTGCAGGCTGTAACCAGCCACCACTCCCCTGCCGCCAGCACAGATGGGAAAGGGTCTTTTTGGGGAGGAGAACCTTTCACTTGGCTCACCAAAGCATCCTTCCCAGCCCAGACCTTTCTGCAGGGCAGAGCATCCCTCTGTGCTGTCCCCTCCCCGCCCGCAGCACCCTTGTGACGCTGGCGGCAGAGACCGGGCTCCAGCCAGCGTGTCCACAGCCCCAGCCAGCTGGAATGGCTTCTCATGCACTTGTTCATAAACCTGCTCAAGCGGAAGCTGAGCTGTTTCCCATGGACGTGAAACTCTGAGCGCAACCCTGCCCTGGAAGCGGGACTGCGAGACCCCAGGCAGGGCGGCAGCACCCCCAGCGCTTCCAGCCCGGACCCAGCACCAGCGCCAGGACCGAGCTCCACGGGGAAACCCTGCAGAAGCTGAGCACCCCCAACCCCTCGGCCTGCAAACGGCCTCACAAGGGCATCCAGGACTGCGGAAGGAGGCTCACGAGATGGAAGACAGATTGCTCCTTGCATATCAAGGCTAACAGCCCAACAGAAGGCTGTCAGGGAAGATTCCCAAACAGCTCCAACCACTTCTGACTGGCAGTGGTTGCAAATCTGCTGCCGTTGCAGGGGGAGGAGGAAAGCATCCTTGCAAAACGCAGGGGGAGCATTTGTTTTCTTTTCCAAAAATAAATGTGTTGTGGTAGTGGAAAATTGCAGGATCTCCCCGTTTTTTAGGGCACCATTTTGCGGGGGGGGGAATGAAAGAATCAAGGACAAGGCACAGGGAAGCAATTCCTTCCCCTGCCCTGCCCCTGATGTGGCTCTCCCTTGCCTGGACCACTCTGGACACCCACTCTGGAACAGCATGTCACCCACCAGGACCCAGGGGTGCCCAGGACCTGTCCCATCCCCACCCACACCTGCACAGCCCCGGGGAGGGCTCGGGACGAGACTGAAGAGCTCAGCCTGGCCAGGCAGGAGCAGCACACGGTGGTACCTGGGGATGAACAGCAGGGCATAGGGAGACCTACGAGCAGGATGGGAGCTCTGTGGCAAGGGAAAAAGCAACTGTTTGGGCTTTCAGCTCATTAATTATCACCAAAGAGCAATAAGCAGGAGAAGCACTCCGCAGCTTTTTTTTTCCAGGTGATGCTGGCTGCACGCAGCCTTGCCAACACCAAGCCACCTATGGATGGGATGCTCTGCCTTGTCCTGCCTGCGGGCACACGGCCACGCTGGGAGCAGCTGTGAAGGCACCGCGGCATCGGCACCCACGCCATGCACAGTGCAGGGCCCGACGTGTGCCGTGTCCCCCCAGGGACCTGCCCCCAGGTGGGGATGGGAAGCGATTCCCACCGGCAATGTTGGCGCTGCACTGGACTTTCCAGACAAGCATCTCCATCCTGCTGGGGCTGGGGGCCCTGGGAGCACCCCGGGGTCAGGCTCAGGACCCCCAGCATCCTCCCGCATGCCCGCAGCAGCAAGCGGGGGGCTCCCGAGCTCCCTTTTCCCAGCTGAGAGAAAAAGTCACCCCCGTGCACCAGCCCCTGCGCTTCCTCGATGCTTAATTAGAAGCCTCTCCCTTTCTCCTCGCTCTCTAATTAACATGCCGGGAGCTCAAAAGAAGAAGGCAGCACAATAATACAGGGAGACGGCTTCCAGCAGGCCCAGGCCTCATTACCGCGGGGCTGGGGAGCCGGGAGCAAGGCGTGCTTTACATATGGAAACACCGCAAACAAGAAAGGCTGGGCCAGGAGAGAAAAAGACTTGACCTGTGCTCCTGCCTATTGTGCGCCCGTCATCCCCCCTCGGCGGCCGGGCCAGCGCTGGCGGGGCCGGGGCTGCGGGCGGGCACGGGGCTTTATCGTGGTGATGGGGACGGTGCCGGCAGCGCCCGAGCCCCAGCGCGGCAGGCCGGCTCAGGAACCAGGTTTAATCTCCTCAACGGAGGCTTTTCTTGGCCATTTATTTTCTTCTGCCAAGTCGGCTCAGGGAGGGGACTTGCTGTCAGCGCCAAGGTGAGGTCTGGAGAAACATCTTCATCCAGGGTGATGGAGGGGGGGATGGCGGGGAGGATGGAGCTGAGCTGCTACCTCTGCACAAGGGGATGGGGAGCATCTCCAGGCTTTGTCTGGGCTGGATTGGGCCACCCAAGCCCGGGGGGGCAGGCTGGGGATGTCGGGCACGGGGGCTCCACGCTGCTGCCGGCCACCACAGCCAGAGCTGGGCAGGATGCTCGGAAGCACCTCGATGCCCACGCAGACCCCATGGGACATGGAGGTGGCTGGGGCAGAGGAGGGGAGGGTGGAAGGGTGCAGAGGTGCATTGCCTTGTTTGAGCTCTTCTTTAAAGGAGCTTGTTCTGGGTGGTCTTGGGATGTGGCTCAGGGAACTCTTGGCACAAGTAAAGCAGAGAGACAGTCACTGCTGAGCCAGCAAATGTCCCTCCATGAGATGCCAGGGATGCTGGACAGTCATTTCAGGGCTGTGGGTGCAGCCTCACAAGCCAAAGCCTCCACATCCTTTTCTGCTGCAAGTGACAGGCAATGGGATAACACGTGAAACACTGGGGACTACTGGTGGTGGCCTTGGCGTTTCATTACTCCCTCTCCCTGATTTTTAACTGGCTGCAGGCCAGCTTTATGGAAGGTATGATTTTTCCAACATCATGTTGGTCTGATGCTGTAAGGTGAGAATTACACCCAACCAGCATTCGGGTCTTTTTTTGGCAGCATGACCTCCTAGAAAACTACTGGAAACCTCAACTGCCATCCTCTTCTGTGCTCTTCCCACTAGACCTTTTCATATGGCCAAGGTGCTTTGCTTCAGCAGGTGACTTTTGTTGAGCCATCCCACCTACATTCACGTGCAGCAGGAGACCCCAGGTTGGGCTCTGGGTCCCCATAAAGTGACAGGATAACTTACCCCCGAGGGAGGATGCACCGTCCAGCCCAGCTCTGCCGTTGCCGTTGTGGAGTCCATCAGCGTCTCTGCAGGAGGAAGGTGAAACAAGGAATCAATGGCCACCGAGTCAATACCCTGAGGCTGGCAAAGGGGAAGGAGGTGGAGAGGAGCCAGCCCAGGACCGCAGCCACCGAGCCCGCCCTGCGCAGCGCCATGGCCGGCTCTCAGCCGGGAGGAGCCCAGCGTCATCCCTCTCCACCAGACTGGCTTCCCCATCTGTTGCCCATTCCTCCCTGGCCCCCTCCTCTCCTGCAATGCAGAGGGATGTGCTCTTCCACCTACCAGCCCAGATGGACTTTCCTCCTCAAAATCCAGGACCAGGGTACCACAGCCCAGAGCAGCTCTGCTGCTGCAGACGAGGAGCCCAGCCTGAGAGGGTTTCCTCCGTCATTTTCCAGTTTCTTTTGCAAAAGCAGGATATTATTTTCGCAGCGTTTTGCATGGTAGGCAGAATCCTTGGAGATGTGGTAGCACACGGGAAGGAACAGCACTTTCGGGACTTAAAAGTACTAAAAAATTAAACCAACACTAAAGCAGGTTTTCCAGGCAATTTAGGTTGAAATCGGTCAGGCAATGCTACCGCTGACCAGCACGGAGCAGAGAAAGTCTCCCTAAGCCACGCGGGCAGCGAAGTCTCCTTGTCCTGCCTACAGCTCATCACGCTTCCAGCACTGAAGTTTTTTTCATCCCAAATAGCTATAGGTTGGCCTAACTACACTGATGCCGTGAGAAGGGATGCTCAGGTTATGGTTCTGCAATACTTGGGCTAATGTCTGTAGGTGTTCTCCATCCAATGTGGGAACGGGCCAGACGGCCTCAGCAGAAACACATTGGACTGACACTTTCCTGGGTGGTTTCCACCATCTGGGTAACTGTCCTTCCTCCAGGTCTGTGGTCGCATGCTCATTGCAACATGGGGATTTTTCTGCACCATGCTCAATGCTGACATTTTAAGAAAATAGGACAATGTTCCAGTGTTTAGGAAATGGGGTTTAGAAATCACATCCAAAGGTTTCAGCACACCAAGGCTGGGCTTGCGAAAAGCATGATGCTTGTGGGACAGACGGCACAGGCCAGTGTACAGCCCGTGATTCTGAGGCTGAGACCAGGGTGATGCCCACAAAAGAAATTACATCCCTCTGCTCTGCAGGGAGAATGCGAATCTGCCCTGATGTCAGCGCCTGCACTCGGGGTGCCAGCTGCTGGAAAGCATCCATCACCGCACACGCGAGACACAAACACTAAATCAAGCTTGCAGCTTCACTTTCCCTGCCCTCCTAGTTAATGCAGTCCAGATTTAGGGCTCCACAGCTCTCAAGACAAATCACAGAATCACAGAAGCACAGAACCACAGAGTCCCAGCCTGGTTGGGCTGCAGGACTCTGCAGATCCCCAGCCCAGCGCTGCTCACGCAGGGTCACCAGAGCAGATCACACAGGTCGGTCCAGGCAGGTTGGAATGTCTCAGAGAAGGAGACTCCACACCTGCTCTGGGCAGCCTGGTCCAGGCTCTGGCACCTCCCAGCAAAGAAGTTTCTCCTCACGTTCACATGGAGCCTCCCGTGTTTCAGTCTGTGCCCGTTGCCCCTCACCCTGGCGTTGGGCACCACTGAACAGAGTCTGCTCCGTCCTCTGACACCCCCCCTGAGATATTGATCCCATTGATCAGATCCCTCTCAGCTTCTCTTCTCCAGCTCAACAGCCCCAGCTCTCTCAGTCTCTCCTCAGCACAAAGATGCTCCAGACCCCTCAGCATCTTTGCAGCTCTCGCTGGACTCTCTCCAGTAACTCCTTTGTCCTTCTTAAACTGAGGAGCCCAGAACTGGCCCCAGTTCTGCAGATGGGGCCTCCCCAGGGCAGAGCAGAGGGGAGGAACAACCTCCCTGACCTGCTGGTCGCACTTTTCCTAATGCTCCTCAGGTACCATCGGCCTTGTTGGCCACAAGGGTACATTTTTGACTTGTGGTCAAAAGCAGCTTATGCACAAGATGCACCCCCACTCTGTGCAGCCCAGTGAGAACATTCAACCAGGAGTGTTGTCGAGATCTCCAGCCACCCTCCTATAACCCAACAAGTGGTGCCAGTTCCCACGGCCACGAGGATGGAGAGTTAGCGGCCGTAACCGTGTCCTGTTGCTGCACCTCAACCACCGAAAAAACAAGCATCTCGCCCCAAATCCCCAGAAAGCATCTCCCCCTTCTCCACTTTCACTACGTTGAACAAAAACAAAGGAAGAAAAGCTCAGCCTTGAGCAGAGCCATCGTTGAAGAGACAAGCCCGGCTGCAGGAACGGCCATTGTTCAGCACGTGAGCTCCCCTTTTCCCACCCGCAACCCAAAAAGTGCCTCGGCACAGACACGCTCCCTGCACCTACTTCTGGCAGTAAATCATTTTCAGACTGTGGGTTGTTCAATACTCCTGGCTAAAGCCAGCGGTTTCCAGTTCACAGGAAACCAGGATTTCAAAATTTGGTTTTATTCCAAGAGTAAAAAGCAAAAATAGTTCTGTTCAAATTTTCCCACTAGGAAGAGTTCTGGAAAATAGCTAGTCCAGAAATGTTGTCATTCAGATTTATGAAATTTCTTTTTTAACTGAATATTTGTTTACATTGTTCCATAATAGTGTTTATTTTATCAGAGTATCTGGCTTTTTCATTAAAACACCAGTGGCACTTTGATCTGAAAGGAAAACAACATTTTTCACCCAGTGCTAGCTAGAAGCTGTATCACTTTGAAAAAAAAACTTAAAATTGTTACTTTATCTTAACTATCAATGACAGTGCCGCATTGTAAGAATATTAATAGTAGTGACTAGCATGTAAAAGAAGACATACTATTAAGCAGTACAAATAATTGCCCAAATAAAAATACTATTTCGAAGCGTTTTTCATTTTTAAAAATCTTCTATTTAATGGAAACTCAACGCAATGGCAATGTTGTGCCCAGCCCTGATCACTGCCCGACCCGCAGCTGCAGAACTGCCCGTCCCCTTGGAGATGAACATCCATCCCAGCTGGCCCAAGGACACCTTGTTGTGACAGAAGACAAGGAGGAGTAGAAATTCGGACGTTTTAAGCAGGTTTTTTTCCAACGGTCAATTATCTTCTCATAAAAAAAGATCCTCCGGTAATTTCAGTCTGAATTTACACTGTTCAGCTGCCAGCTATTAGATTTCCTTTTACTTGTACAAAGACTCTGCTATCCAAAACCTCCTTCCCCTCTTGTGGTGCTTAAGGGTGGCAAATGAATCACCTCCAGGATAATCAAATTAGCTGAGCTTCTTTATTCTTCCACCCTAAAACAGGTTCCTTTCTTTGAGGCTCCTGTTTGTACCTTCTTTGTACCAGGTGGACCCCAAGACTGTGGTCCCCATTGCCCATAGGTGTAGCATCCCAGCGCGCCCCTTTTTGCACACCTTTTCTACCAAATTGCTGCCGTGTCTGAAGTCCATCTGGAGATGGATTGGTGCAATAGCACTTCGCCTGAATTACAGAAAACTGTGAATAACTGGTCCCCGTGAATCAGAGTGAACCTGGTTAGTCGCAGTGACTGCAAAAGCGGGTGCGAAGCCAGGATGGGTTTCAATGGTGGGGATGGGTTTGCTCCACCACTCCATGATGGCTGACTTCAAAACATCTTATTGCTCAAATAACAGCCCGACACAGAGTTTTCTTGCCTGTCTACCTGGCCAGGAGCAGCTCTCACCCTCCACCTGCGGCGAGGAGGCCACAGGGGCCTCCAGGGAAGTTCCCTGTCTCGCTTGTGAGAAATTTCTTTCTTCCAAACAAAGGAAGCACATGAATTCATTTCTCCACCAAACAAAATCAGGAGCGATGTCCAATGGACCAACACATCCCTCACCTGCAGAGGCTTCTCTCTGCCCCTCTCCCGGGCTCAGACCTGCTCAGATCTCCACAGCAAGAGGCAGCAGCGGGCAGACCACGGTGGGAGGACGGCCAAGCCCTGCTCTGACATCCCATCCTGAAAGCACCAGCACAGAGTCCGAACCGGGTTAAGACAGCAAGGCAAGGCCCTACCATCCGCCTCAGCCGTGCAAGAGAGGTTGAGGTTTCCCTGGGGTCCATTCCTCCTTCGGCTGGATGGGGTTTTATCGCTGCAGGGGGACTGCGGGAGCTCATCAGAGAGGAGTTTGCAAGATGACTGGTCATGGTGTGCAAGGATCTACACCAGGAGAAGGCAGCAGCAAATGGAGCTCCTTAGCCCGTGAGGGAAACAGCAGCTACAGCTTTGCCCGGGAGCTCAGCCCAGTAAGACATGTGGAAAACAAGATTCAATTTCACCAGAGGGTTAACGGCCCCTGAAGAGCCACGGCCCAGAGATGCAGATCTGGAACCATTTGCATCCTTCCCCACGCCAGGGGAGCCAGGAGCTGAAGCAGCATGTGCTGCAGGAGGTCCACTTGGTTCCTCGTGCCCATCGCGGTACGGTAACTGAGGAGATACTCATGGACATCTCCGAGTGGACGGGTGACGCCGGGCACCGCGACACCAGTGACAGAGCTCTGCTACAGGCGCGGAGCCCACGCGAGGCGGGACGGGCCCCGGGGAACGGGAACCCCCCCTTCTCCAGAGGCAGCTCCTCCGCGCGCGGCAGCTCCACGGGGCTGTCCCCAGTGTGCTCAGCCCCTGGCAACACCTGCGCCCACGCTGAGCTGCGGTGGGCTGCCACGGCCATACCCCCAGCAGGTCTCCCGATCGCACCCGTGGCTGCCCCACGCTGATACCCCGCTCCGGACACCCAACGGGACCAACCCCTGCGCTGGGGACAACAAACACAGACCTCTTTCCAGATGGGCAACTCCAAACCCAACTGTTAGCGGCCTGCCAGCCATGGAAAGGAGAAGATGCCTCGCACTTTCGCTACCAGCAAACTTGGCAGCGTTGCTCACTGTCACAGCCAACGTTTTCATGATACCATCCTGCCGATGCGGCAGTGCCAAGTAACAGGATGAGGGGTTGGTGCCTCAGTAGCCCCAAAAAGACCCCCCTAACATCCAGGACAGAGCAACCCCCTGGCAGTGATGGTGACGACACAGAGCAAAGCGCGTGGGAGCGGCAGGGGTGGGTGTCTGGCCCCTGGCCCAGCTCTGGTGGCTGCCGATAGCTGCAGCTCAGTGAAATGCTCTCTCTGGAGCAGCGTTTTCTCAATATTGTTGTTTGTGTTCTTCCCTCCCGCGTGTTTATCTGCAGATTCACATGCTACCCACGGCATTATAAATAAATCTGCAGCTGCTTGAAACCAGCAGACGCAACTCTGGCCCGCTTCCCACCAGAAACCGCGCTGCTCCCCGCGGGACAGTTAGGAGATAAGTGCCTGTCCTTTTCACTTTGAAGATGCTTTCAATAAGCAACTTTCTGCCAGTGCCGGGGCCCATTGCCGGCACGGCTGCCTGCTCCAAGGGCTGGAGCACTTTGCATCTAAAGACGCATCATCGCCGCCAAACCACCACCTCCAGATGCTCAACAGCTACACTAAGGTGCTGTGCAGGTGATGATCCGCCGTGCCAACGACCTGGGTGGGGAGATCCTGCGCTTCTGCGTGGTCTCCTCGCTGCTCCAGCCACAAGTGGGATGAGTGTGAGGATCTCAGCTGCACCAGCTTTTCCCAGCTGGCCAGGTCAGGACTCGGACTGGTGGGCAGAGCTGGGAGGGGAGGACGTGACTGGGATCTGGCAGTGTGATGGCCAGGGCTGGGGATGGAGGGTGACAGCACCGAGGGACAGTGGCAGCGAGGCAGGAGGGGCGAGGGGTGCTGCGTGCGTTGCAGACACACTCCTCTGTGTCCGGAAAAAACTTCCATGGAGTTTTGCCAATTTAGACCAATTTGAAGTATCTGGCCCTGAATTTCTCAGAAGTCCTGGCAAATCTTTCACATCCACAGGCTCCAAACTCATCCAGATAAAGAAACAGCTGGACAAAATAATAGCCGCACGGATAGCTGGAGCCTCCACCCTCATTTTTCCACCCACAACATTTTCCCTTCCCCTTTCACTTCTCAGGCCAACTCCTCCCTCAGGGTAGGGAACTTGCCAGCATTTTAATCCTGGTATAATGTTATTAACACAGAGAGCAAGCTTCTAGGTTGACCCAGGATCGCACCAGCTGGGGCCAGCGCTGGACGTGCAAAGCAGGCAAGAAGTTGCCCAGACCGCTCCGATGGGCTGGAAACAAAGCCATCCCACGGCAGACACGGAGAACGTGCCTTGTCACCGTCTCCCAGCCGTGTCCCCATGCCCACCTGATGCACCTCACCAGGCCAGCCCAGGCTGGAGGGACCCAGCAGCGCGGGCTCGCTGGGGGACACGGGCACCCGGCCGGCGCCGCTGGGACCGGCTGCTCGGCGCAGGCACGAGAGCTCCCGAAACCGCCTTTCCAGCCTGGTCCCAGGCACAGCCACCACATCCCCGAGCAGGGGGGCGGCTAATGAGAAACCCGTCTGTCCCCCGCCCCGAGGAGCCCTTGCCGCAGATCTGTTTACCCTTCCAGAAGTTGAAAGGCCCCTCTCTGCCTTCTGTGCTTTACTGGAGCCTTATTATAATATTTTTGCCAGTGAGAGCTGAGAGGGGCTGAGCAAACCCAGTGGCCCTTCTCTACAGCCCCGAGTTTGCTTTGCCTGGCCCGCGGCCAGCGGAACAAACTGAAACCCAATCCCCCCCGGCCGACCCGCTGGCGCAGGAACAGCACACTGCATTGTGAGCTGGCGGCTACAGGATATTTTGGATACTTCACTCAGGGATCCACTTAAACTCCAAGAGGGAGAGTGATTGATAGAGAGCGAGAAGAGGCAGCTGACTGAGGTGGGAAGGGGACCAGCATCCCCCACACACACCCAGTGCCCTAAAGGCCACCCCAAGGGCACCGTCTCCTGCCAGTGGTCCCCGTGCTGTGGACCCAGCAGACAGGTACCTCATCAGTCGACCCCCTTCCCTGGGAAATTAGGTCCAGTCAGACTCAAAAACCTAAGAATAAGGGTGATGTCCAGAGCATCTCTGACCTGTCAGCCAGCCTCCCGGGCTGATAGTCCTGGGGGCCAGCGGGCACGGAGCACCGAGGCCTGACCCCAGAGATAAAACACGGTGCTGGCAAGGGAAAGATGTCACCACTTTTGGGAAGCCATGGAGCCTTTCTAGCCCCCCCAGTTCACCAGGACACCACCCAAGGCCACTTGCAAGCCCTGAGAACCAGGAGCCAGTCCCAGAGCCGGCGAGGGGACCAGAGGACGGTGCTGGGAGCTGGTGGGGCTCAGCAGTGCCCACTTAGATGCCTTCACCCGTCTACTGGGTGATGCTCAGCTGCTTGTGATACTCGGAGGCAGGGCTGGTGCCACACAAAGGACGTGCTCCAGGTGTCCTGCCCTCAGCACAGCAGCTCAGCAGCCACTCTAGAAACTCCCCCAGCGTTTTACCGCACCTGACCGGGGGGCTGCCATGAGCTGGGCTGTGCTGTCCCCATTCTCACCTGGATCCCTCCCTTCCCCTGATCCCCCACATCCCATCTGACCACACGCACCACTGGACCAGACCTCAGGGGACAAACCAAGGGCTGAGTCTGCTGTGCAGAAAGGGGACACACTGAGGCCGTGGGCTCCCAGCCCTTGCTAGACTGGGAAATAAGGAAAGCAGGGCTGGGAGCGGAGCTGCACCTCGCTGCCGGGCACACGGACGACGAGGAAGCCGGGGACGAGCACCATCATGACCCAGAGCCAGTGCACCAGGAGGAGCTTCACAGCTCCTCTTCACAGCCCCTCTCCTCCCTCCTCCGCGGCTGTTGGCTGTCACAGGCGATGCCCTGCGTGGTGCTGGCTGCTCCACTGCTGGAAAGCTCAAAACCAAAGGAAAAGCCCAACTCAGCAGCCCCAGGGTCCTGCAAGTCACTCGAGCATGTGTCCTGCTTCCTAAGCACCCAACTGACCATCAGCCCATCCCGGCACCGTCACTGCCAGGCTCTAAGGATTGTCCCTCTCATTGCCTGGCCGGGAGGGGACAGCCCAGCTCTGGCTCTCAGCTGAGAGAGATTGGGGCTGGGAATTCAGATGTTGTGATCTTTCAGCCTGGGGCCTCCGCTGAAGAAGCACGATAGGCTGGATGTGAGGGAGGACCACGCTCCATTGTGCTGCCACATCACCCCCAGTCATCGCCGCAGATGCGTCCTCTGGCCCCACAGGTCAGCAGAAACACGATAACCCCACCAGAGACCCCAGAAAGCTGCTCCAGCAGCACCAGGGACCCAGGGTCCTTGCTGGCAGCATCTGTCCCAAAAGGAGCCGGGACTTGTAGGTGGTCTGAGTTCAGCCGAGGGCAGGCTGCCGGGAAGAGACAATGCAGATGCTAAATGCCAGCGAGCAGGGGCCCTCCTGCTGCTGCCGGGAATGCGGTAGCCACACAGAGAAGACACAGATGCAGACGTTTAACAGCCATTGCTACTGTCAGTGCTAATGACTCGGTCCCTGCAGTGGCGTCGGCCCCATTGTCTGCGAGATACCTTGCAGGAGGGAATCCCAGGGTTAAGCAAGTGTGCTCAGCTGCATCCCAGCCCCTCAGAACAGGCTCAGCAAAGACTAAATTCCCCACTGAGCCACCTCGCAGGAGGATGTCCCTCCTGACAGCCACAGGGGTGCTCCAGGAGGCTGGAGACCCCATGCCCATGAGCTCCTTCTGAAGATGCTCCAGCCCCGAAGGACCAGCAGCCTCCACCATGCGCTGCCCCGGTCCAGCCACGAGCGTGGCACAGCCACCGTATGGGGCTGAGCCCACGGCACAGACGGACACACAGTGTCACCGCTGGAGCCCAAACACGGAGCCACTACCATTGGCGTGCAGCAGCAGATGCCCCATACAGCTCCTACTTGCAGCATCTGGGGGAAAAAGTTGCTTTATAACATAATAACCTGCTCCCATCACTGTGCCCTGGGGCTAAACGGTGCCAGGTGCAATGCTCAGGGTGCAGAGTCGCACTGCTTAGTCCCTCTCGATACCCCAGACCCACTCCCCTGTATCCCAGACACAGCATTCTGTGTCCCCAGACCCACTCTTCTGTACCCCTGGGCACAGGGGCAAGGCAACCTGAGGAGATTTGGGATGCAGCAGGAAGCCTGGAGGCTGCAGAGCATCACCAGGTCAGGAAGCACATGCTTGGCTCTCGCGCAACATCCATCCCTTTTCCCCACCAATCCCTGCCCATCGTTTGATGTGATGAGCATTAAGGTGACCAGGAGGAGTGACATAAGTCCAGGCACGGGTTTTGGGCCAGCTTTGCCTGCCCCCTGGGGCCAGAGCCACCGGCCATCCCCAGCTGGAGCGGGGACCGGAGCTGGAGTGCAGTGAGTCCCCATCCCACCTCCCAGCACCGCTGGCACTAAATGAGGTTTTGTCACCCTGCGTGGTGGCACGGGCTGCAAGCAACTTGTTCCCAGCAGGCTCCAAAGCCCTGCTCAGCATCCCAATTGAGCTATCCTTAATGGGCTTCAATTTTAATTTGCTTTTATTGGAAAACACAGATGGTGACCCCCTCTTTCCCCCCGCCTGAACGTATACAGGGTAATAACATTTACGGGGGAAAGATATTATCTGCAAACACAGCCAAAGCTCCAGCAAAAGCCCCACCACCACGCAGTGACGCGCAGCTGTGCCGCACAGCCCTGCGCCTGACTCGTAAAGGCCACCCAGAGCCACCGGGGCCAGGGAGGGAGGCAAGACCAGGGTCCAGCAAAGTAGAAATAAAGACCAGGGCCAGCCCTGGGTGCAGCCAAGGCCAGCCCGGCAGATTAACCTGATTAGCTTCTTCTGTCACTGGGTCTTTGCGAAGCAACGCAGGGAGATGTCTGGAGCGGGGAGACGCCCAAAGCTGCTGCCCAGGGCTGGGGAGCTGCACTGGGGTAACCCCCCCACGAGTCAGCCCCTGCCTGCGGCCCGGACGGCTGCTCCGAGCATCCCTGGCTCCAGCCCCTGCAACAGGCTGGTGTCAGCTCAGGGCGCCTGCGGGGAGGTGATGGCCGTGCAGCGACAGGCACCGCTGCACGGGCTACACCAGCCCCAGCCGGCTGGGGGTCCCCAGCAAACAGTGAGCAGCCCTTGACTTTCCATCTGCACCGGGACACCCAAACGCTGGTGCCTGCGGATGCTCCTGTCCCCCGGCACAGCTGGTGCTGCCGCGCAGAGCCCCGGACCCCCTTTCACAGCTCCCAGCACCGAGCACGCAAAGCACGTGGCTGAGCGAGGATGCCCTCCCTCCGCCGCGCGTCTGGCTCCCTGCATCTACCTGACAGCCAAGTGTTCCCGCTTTTCACTGTTTGTACTGACAAGCTGTAAATTTGCTTCTGGTTGGCAGCTCTGAGTAGGAACGACTCGGGAAGAACCGCAGGACCAGCTGCAGGCGTGTTTTTGCCAAGCCGCAGAGGGCTGCCCCGTGCCCAGGGCTGGTCGTGGCAGCTGGGGGGTCCGGATCGGGCTCCTCGCCATGGGAAGCCTCTCCCTGGGAGAGACGCAGGAAATCCCCAAATCCCTACACAGAGATTAGCTTCCTTCTAGCAGCTCCCAAGGCCGGAGCATCCGCTGCCACCGTCCCTTTGGTATCTCTGGGGGGTTCGCTCTCAGCCATGTCAGCAACGCAAACTCTGTGTCCCCTCCAGGCTCCCCCGCTACAGATAAAGCCACGGCAGAGCCGGCAGCTGCGGGCAGTGGGTATTTTTAGCAAGCTGCAAACATTTCCCTCCTTGGGAAAACCCCATCTTCAAAACCTCAGCATGGAGAAGGCTTCCTCGTTCACACCCGGGTAATTCATTACACACTAATACAACCTCTCCGGGCAGCAGGCTGAATCAAGGGGATGCTCCGCTGGTGGATGCTGCGAGGCTCCTGCTCACAGGTGGTTCTGCCCAGGGAAGGGATGTGCTCCAGCCAGCCAGCCAGCCACTCATCCATCCGTCCATCTATCTGTCCATCCATCCAGCCATCCATCCATCTGCCCATCCAGCCAGCCATCCATCTGTCCATCCAGCCATCCACCTATCCAGCCAGCCACCTATCTGTCCATCCATCCACCCACCCATCCGTCCATCCATCTGTCCATCCATCCATCCATCCATCCGTCCATCCATCTGTCCATCCATCCATCCACCCGCCCATCCCAGCGCTGCCCATCAAGCAGGAGCCAGCCAGCTGCCCCCCATCAGGAAAGAGCATCCCCGCAGCAGGCAGGAGATGGGCTGTGGGACCACAGGGAGAGAGAAACCCCTTCAGGGCTGAATCTCGGACGTGACTCACATCTGCACCACAGCAGAGCTGCCACCGCCTGCCAGGGCTGCACGAGGAGCTGGGGCACCGGGGACGGGCACGGCAGTGGGGAAATCCCACATCGGGACGTGTCTGCAGGTCTGTGCATCAGCCTGGAGAACGTGGCAGCAGCGTATGAGCCCGATCTGTTACTTGCAGGGCTGGCAGGGAACACACGCCGAGGTCCAGGCTACCACGGGGATGGGGTCCTGGAGACCCCAGCGCTTGTGAGTACTCATTTCCATCACAAAACTAATACAGCTGATGTGGGTAATCGCAGAGCAAACCTCATTGTGAGAGCCGAAGACAAGGGCAGCAGTAAATCAAGGACAAGCCATTGCATAGGAAGGGACAACCATGATCTTGGTACACATATGTGGGAGGAGACTTTTGCACTCACCAAAAAGAAACACGCCCGGAGGTGGAAAAGGGGCAATTTCCAAAAGTTGAAAGGGATTATTAGCAAAAATTGATTAGGGGGACATGTAAACAAAAACAATGAAGAGTAATTACAGCTAGCTTAAAAAGGCTTTGCCAAAATCTCATAAATCTGCGATCATAAAAGAAGGCGTCTCTAGCTAAAAATTATCTTGGCTTTGAATAAAAGAAAAAAATTGCAGTAAAAGTAAACATATTGTATAAATTAAAACTGGGGGAAGTTGGCAGCAGTAAATTAGCAGTTATAAGATGCAGACAGTTGCGAAAGGATGTATCAAGGAAAAATTGACTGCCAGCAAACATTAAAAAAGAGAGAAAAGAGGCATTTTTAAATACACCAAAAGCAAACACAGCCAGAGCTGTGGAAAGGCGGGTCCACAGGGATGCTCAGTGTGAAGTCGGGCAGCAAAGGCAAACGCACCGGGCAGAAACAAGGGCCAAGCCAAGAGGGACGAGCAGACGTGGTGGCTCCGGGCTGAGCCTCGGCTGCAGACGGGGACCAGCAGGGACCAGGGGACCGAGAGCCACGGACGCGCCTGAGACAGCCCCTCGCCAGCAGCATCCCCCGCCATGAGCAGCTGCTCCCCCTGCCCCATCCAGGAGCGAGGGATGGGCGCTGTCGGGGCCACAATAGCAACTTTGGAGTTGTTTCCCAAGCCTGGGAAACATCCCCAAGACAAGCACTCGCTCCCAAGCAGCTCCTTCGTGTGGTCAGCAGAGCCCTGCGGGGACAGGAGTCTGGACCAACAGCTCTCCTCTCCCCTTCCAACACTGTTTGCCGTGCACCAAGCAGTGATGGTGCGGTCCGAGGACAGGGAATGATTTTGTAGCATCCCACAGGGCTGGTGGAAAGGAGCTCAGGATCTTGGTCCAGCCCCAGCCCCACCACGAGACTGGAGCAGCCGGGGCTTTGCCCAGCTGAGCCTGGGAGAGCTCCAGGGATGGGGACGTGCCAGTGCCCGGGACCCGCGGCAGAGCCACGCGGAGATGTCCAGCCTCTCCGCAAGCCCTGCCCGGGCCGGGAGGATGCCCAAAGCCCGTGGTGCAGGTGCTGTCTGCAGAGAGGCCACGGTGGCTCTACCGATGCCGCTGCAGGATCCATCCCGGCCCCCTGGGCACGACCTGATCAGCAAACCCCGGGAGCAGAAACAACTCATCGGCTCTGCAAGAGCTGCAGCTGCCGCCCAGGCTCAGCCAACATCTTGGCAGGAGTCAAACCAGAGAGAGGCCCAGGGTGTTGGCTGAGCAGCTAGGATATAGGACAACATGGCAAGTGTCAGGCAGGGCAGATCCAGCGCCGAGAGCCCTCCAGGTGATAACACCAGGTGGTTCAGCCCCATGCTGCCCTCGCCATGCTGTTACATCCTTGCTTTGTGCCTCAGTTGCATTGTCAGAGAGGTGTAGCAACGGGGAAAGACCCCAAGCAAGCCTTGAGGATAAAAGCAGCAGAGGTATCAGCGTGGATGTTGGCCAGACACGGCTGGGAGCTCGTGGCTCCTCTGTATCCCCCTGCATGGCCGGTGCCACCCCAGCCCGCACAGATGCTGCACAGCTCCGGCGCGCTGCAGGAGGGGCCAACACGGGCCATGGGGACTGTCCTGCTGGCGGCAGTCGAGGCGGGGAAGGACAGACCACTGCCACTGTGCTCCTGCAGCGGGGAAGGTCCCTGGTTCACTGCCTTTTCTCACTGTGAGTAAAAGCCTCTTGCCACAATGGGCGGCTCCTCCAGAGCGTGTCTGTGCAAGGAGGAGGTATCACACCAACCGCACTGACTGGGAGGGAAACTGAGGCAGGGAGCACTCCCCATTGCCTGCCCTAGGATGCTCCAAGGAGAGGTTGGAAGCATGAAAGACCCTGTCCCCTTGCCCATGGGTTTGGCTTGGCACTGATCAGCACACCCCAACCCTTCCAGCACATGACACTGAAGCGACACCGGGGTGACCAGCACTACCTGTGCAGACACGCACTCGGCAGCAAACTCACCCACAGGCACCCATGGCCCCTGCAGGGAAGATGTGTCCTCAGGACCCGCTGTGTCTGCACCCTGTCCCCATCACCCCAGATCCCCACTGCTGTTTGCACAGCTGCACGGTGGGGACCATGGGAGGACCCACCCACGGCACCCCCGCCGCCTCCTCACGCTCAAAGCCGCCCTGCTGAGAAGAGCGCAGCCCTGCACCCTCTGAGCACAAAAGGCAAACGCCTAGAGCTTTGCAGGGCTTAGCGTTTGCTGTCTCACCCTCATAAAAGTACAATACCGCACTTCCAAAATGTAGTGTACAGGGTGACCAAGGCGTTACCTGACAGTCTCCTCAGCCTTGACATGGGAAATCAGGCGAAAAGTCTTGTGCGGGGAATGCACCATCCCCCAAATTCCCTACTCAGCATGAAACAGCCTTTATAAATCAATGCCTGCAGGAGGAAAACACGTGAGGGAGCAGCAAGTTCATCCTCCCCTTGCTGCTGCACTCCCAATGATCACTGAATCCCACACATGTGGTGGGCAGCGATCTCTGGAGGGTATGAGTCCCATCTCCTGCTCAGGGGGACTCTGACCTATGGGATGTTATTGAGCACCTGGGGATGTGCCCGGGAGCACTAGAAGAGGGCTCTGCTCTTCTCCCACGTCCCAACACTCTGCTCGGTCCTCGGTCATCACAGAATCTTCTCCTCGCCCACCTGTAAAGCCCTTTCAGGAGATGCAGCCCCCTGAGAACATGATCTTGCTGCCACCAGACAAGAGCCTGGGCCAGCGGCCATGACGGCCGAGCCCTGGGAAACCCGCAGCACCCTGAGCCGCTGCCGGGGCCGCTGGAGCAATGAGCTGTTGGCTCTGGGATGCACGGGGTGTTCAGTGTGGGTGCACACATCTCAGCAGGTCTGCGTGTAGCCTGGACTGAGGGTGGCCACGTAAATGTCCTCCAGAGCAGACCTGCCTGCCAGGCAGAGCACGAGCCCACACGCACAGCTTCACGCGCGGCCAGCACGTCCCCTCCAGAGCGCCCGGGATCACAGCACACCCCAGCAAGCCCGCCGAGCCACCAGTGCCACGGAGAGCGCAGCGGCTGCGGTGCCGCCACAGCCCAGACGTGACCCTGTCCCCGAGGCACGCTGTTACAAGCAGTGGGTGAGCACAGCCCAGGGCTCGGCAGCAGCACCGCTCCTCCGAACGGGGACGCTGGAGCAAACCCAGCTGATGTGATCCCAGCGGGTTCCCTGCCCCAGGAGAGGCGTCCAACGTGGGGCAGCGTGGCTGATGCAGTGAGAGCGTCGCTGCCATGGTTGATGGGCTGCCACCACGAGCAGCCTCGCAGGGCACCAGGGATCTTCCCGCCCTGCTGGAAACCTTCCCCTGCAACCGCTGCCCAGCTCTGCTGGCTGCAGTAAGTCCCTCGTGCCATAACACACACCTGGCTGCTCACCGAGAACACCTGGGGCACGGATGCTGCTCTCCGAGCTGCTCGCCCCAAATGCATAAGGCAAGTCTCCCCAAAAACCACATCCCGGTGGGCAGCAAAGGGGGGACCAGCAGGTCCCAGCCCTGCCAGGAGCACGTCCGTGCTCCATCACACCCCAGCAGCCCACGCAGTGGGAAACATGTCCTTGGAGTGAAAAATACCTCCTTGATTTGCAGGAGGCACCTCTCTGGCCCGCAGAGGACGCAGAGCTCCTCCGTGTCTCCCAATTTATCCTGCCCGGGGAGCAGAGGCGCCGGGGCTGCCCCCGCAGCACAGCTGCTGGCGGGATGCACGGGGCTGCTGGCCCCAGCTCACACTGCCAGCGATTTATAGACGAACAAAAACCTGTTGGTTGAGTCTTTGCCTACTCCAACTTGGAGAAAATAATTAACTCTTGACACAGTTCTGATTCACGGGATGTCGATTTAAAGAACTTGGTCAAAACGTCCTTAAGACTGCCCTGCTCCAAGCACAGGCAAAAGCAAATGATAATATTCCCCATATCGCCAGCTGTGTACACCCACTTGTCCCTGTGCCATGATGTCTCCAGGTCAGGATTCATCCCCAGGTAGATCCCACCTGCTTGCAAAAGCAAAAGCCGGGAGAGTCGGCAAGGAGCAAACCCTGCACCGGGGAGCCCGGGATAGAAGCCACGGAGGGATGGGGGAGGCAGGGGACAGGAGGGAGCATCCCTGTGGGGACCGGCCATGCCAGACGGGGATGTGACAGCTGCTGATACCCAGCTGGCTTCCACCCCAGAGGAGTGTGAAACAAGACAATGGGACTTTCAGTGACTTTCACCTCTGGTAATTTTTTTTCCTTCAGATGCTGCGGATTTGCCCGACGGGGTCATTCACATGAAGAAGCCCTCAAAAGCAAAATGCTGCATTGCAGAGGCACAGGTGACAGGAGGGGGCACCCAAAAGGCTCAGCCACCACCAAACATGTGGGTCCTCTGCGGTGGCAGCTGGGATGGGGCAGAGCATGCGGTGATCTGCTGGGAGCAGAGCCCTGACCGTGTTCGCTACAGGGATGGCGCAAGGCTTCAAATGATCACTCAGTGCCTAAGGGCAGCATTTGCTTTGGCTGCCCCCCTAAAAAAAAAGGGGTTTTTTTCTGCTCCCCACAGAGCAAGGGAACATCAGATCTTGGAAAACACTACACTGAGTGCTTAAAGTGAATGCATGAACAAAACGGCTCTGACTCCTTTTTGCTGCAGGGGAGGGGGAAGCCCCTCCCCAGCCCGAGGGAGGGGACCCCCGCAGCCCTGCGGCTGGTCGCTGTCTGCAGCAGGGCTGGTTGTCACAGCCTTGGCAGCAGGTGTCCCACCGCAAGGACGGGCGAACAAAGGACAGTTCACGGCTCCATCGATCGGGAGGTCAGACGGGTGAAGCACGAACATCTGGTCCGACACTGCCCAGCACCGGCCAAAGGGCTTCCCCGGGTTTATTTAGACAAGGGCGAGTCTTTCAGAAGGAAGCATCCACTATTGCTGCTAAGTTTGCCGGGACGGGAAGCCCTCCCCAGCCCCGGCTGTGCCCGTGGGGAGGGACCTCGAGCGGCACAGGTAAGCGCAGCCGTGGTGCGTGCAGCTGGGAGATGCCCGCGTGCAGCAAGGTAACCCTGATCAGCAGCTTGTGTCCAGGTGTTTTTGCATTTATGAGCACATCCCTTGAAGCTGTAAGATGCACACGATCAGGGTGATGTTGGTTCTGTGGTATCCGTGGAGGACTCGGGGAGAAGAGCCGGCCCAGCTCCTGCAGCGGGAGCCGGGCTTCAGCACGA
Source organism: Caloenas nicobarica (assembly GCF_036013445.1). Lineage (NCBI taxonomy): Eukaryota > Metazoa > Chordata > Aves > Columbiformes > Columbidae > Caloenas > Caloenas nicobarica. The sequence goes on from NC_088266.1 coordinate 584,344, forward strand.
GGCGCTGGCACCGCTGAGCCCAGCGCGGGCACTCGTGTTCCTAAACCAGCAAAGCACCGGCCACCCGGCCAGCCCAGCACGTGCCCACAGACGGCTGGAGGCAGAGGGCTGTGAGCTGGAGGGAAGAGCCCTGGAGGTCACAACAGTTTGTGAGAAATCAGTCACCTTTGATCTACAGATTACGAGCAATAGCGAATCGACTACATCCCTGGGTGAGCTGCTGCACAGTTAATTAGACACGTTATTAAAAACATGCTCCTCTACCAGTCTGAATTAGTCCAGCTTCCAAGCCACAGAGTCCTGCCCTGCTAAATGAAACAGACCTTCAAGATTAACGAGCCCTCCTCCAGGCCAGCACCAGCAGACGAGGCAGAGGACACTCCTTAATCTGCTGGATAAAGCAAATGGCAGGCGGGTTTTCCATACTTTGAGTCATGCTTTATTTGAGTAGCTGGTATGCTTTTATTTTGATTTTCCTTCAGCTATGGACACCAGAAATGGACCCGGGACCCACCATCACAAGGAAAGGATGAACTGGTATGTCCTGGCTCACCAAGGAAGGACCTGACTAGCTCTTTCACTCCATGGAAATGCATTTCAAAGATGTTTTCGGGGCCAGAGATTTCCCAGTTTGCATCTCCTGTCCCATAGCCATGGACTACACTTTCTGCTCCCAAATATACCATGGCCGTACTCAGACACTTTTGTTCCCCTGATGCACCAAATACAAATATATAAAAATATAACTAACCCATCCTCTCCCATCTTTATTACTCTCCCCACACTGGCACTTGCTGGAGACAGGGATCTCATCAGCAACGCTGCCCAAAAAGCGGTGATGACCCACTTAGAGTACTTTCCTATGACCCGCCAATATTAAGCCCCTTCAGCACATGCCTATAAATCCATTTCTTGCTGGAACACCACGGGAATCCCCCCACACTCCTCAGGCTGCTGAACTGCATAGAAATGGCTTGAAACCCCTGCTTACCTCTGCAAGAACTCTTAAGAAGACTCATCCATCCCCCAGTTTGAAAGCACCAAGTGCTGCCCATGTGCTTTTCTCCACACTAAAGCACCCCATAGCACATATCTCCACAATCTCCCCATCTTTATGGTCAGCCTGAGCAAGAAGACATCTCCTCATGGTAGCTTTGTGTCCCATGATAATGTAAAGCAAGTCCTGCTGCTGCCCTGTTCCCCCAAACCCCACATCTTCACTCCACACCTTCACACCACATGCCCCATCCCTGGAAGTGTTCAAGGCCGAGCTGGATGGGGCTTGGAGCGATGTGTCTAATGGAAGGTGTCCCTGCCCATGGCAGGGAGTGGACTGGCTGATCTTTAAGGTCCCTTTCAACCCAGACTCAAACCATTCTAGGATTCCATGTCACCTTCACTGACAGAGCTGAGAAGGGACAACCCCCCTTGAAGAGCATCGCTGTGACTTGGGGATTTTCCTTAGCACGCATCCTCCGTGCGGTTTCACGTGGCTGTTTCACAGAATCCCAGAATGCCAGGGGTTGGAAGGGACCTCGGAAGCTCATCCAGTCCAACCCCCCGCCGGAGCAGGAACACCCAGATGAGGTTACACAGGAAGGTGTCCAGGCGGGTTGGAATGTCTGCAGAGAAGGAGACTCCACAACCTCCCTGGGCAGCCTGGGCCAGGCTCTGGCACCCTCACCATGAAGAAGTTTCTTCTCATCTTTAAGTGGAACCTCCTGTGTTCCAGTTTGCACCCATTGCCCCTTGTCCTATCACTGGTTGTCACCCAGAGGAGCCTGGCTCCATCCTCCTGACACTCCCCCTTTCCATATTGATCCCCATGAACGAGTCAGCCCTCAGTCTCCTCTTCTCCAGCTCCAGAGCCCCAGCTCCTCAGCCTTTCCTCACACGGGAGATTTCACCTCACAAGAGCCACTCCAGCTCCCCAGGAGCTTCGTGGGCACAACACACACCGGCTGTGGGACCCAGCCCTCCCCAGCATCCCGACCCCCCCAGCCGGCGAGCCCCCACCGCCCTCCCGGAGCCTGTTGTTAGAAACACACCGTCACGAAAGGTTGCAACTGGAACCCATTACACAGCATTTAATACATATCATTGATACTTCACAGCCAGCGATCTGATTTCAGAGGGAAATGGCTATTGAAGGGATTGGTGCGCGGGGTGGAGCCGCGATGGAGGGAGCACTCCCAGGTTTGGGACAGACCTGGTCCTGTGTCTGCACATCTTTCTCAGCCACAGCCTCTCCTGCTGCATCCTCCACTTGCGAGATGCTGTCGCTGTGCAGGAGAAGGCAGCTCTGCTGTCCGCCAATAATTCACCCCCACCTGACTCAGGTGCTTTTTGAAGCTGGGATGTGATTGCAAATTATTACTTCAAGGAAGGAGAAGCTCTGAAGCACTCCGGCTTTTAGTTTAGCAGCACTCCTGCCAGGGATTCTGTTCGTGCACAGCAGGAGTGCTGTGAACTGTGCCTTAGGAATAAACGAACACATGGATCAGCTCCTCTCCCACCTTCTTCTTGGTGCTTCAGTCCCCAGACCTCCAGGCCTGGATCTCTGGGGCAGAGGGGATCCATGGCCAAATGGGACTGTCACCATCGGGGCAATGCTATTCATGTAGCATCAATGTTTGGGCAGAGTGAGAAGAGAACAAAGACGTGGTTTAAAGCCTGAACCTGGCCATTCCCAGAAAGATGCAATTTACTAAAGGCTGAAAGGAATGAAGGGAAAACAGCTTTCACCCTGCCCAGCTAAGCAGAAAGTATCTTATCCCACAAAACAAGAACAGCAGGTGACTCCAGGGTGGGCATCTTGACCCACGAGAGTCCTTTTCAAAATATAAATGGTGACTTGAGAGTTTCAAGTCAGATATTAAAAGATTATTTAGGGTATCGCTACCGCGGAAGGGCCGTACAGCCCTGCGGCAAGCACCCCGAGAGACGCGGGACCCCAGGACTTGACTGGGCAAATCCACAGCCACCCTGATCACTGGTACAACTGGGGCAGCGGGACCTCAGGGACAGGGACACCAGAGCTGGGCAGCTACTCTGATCAAAGATGGAGGTGCCTTGTTTTACTTATGGACTTGGAAAAATCTCGTTCTCCTAGAAGGTGAGGAGACACAGCAGCAGCAGAAATCCCTTCCCCAGCACATCTCCCGTGTAACGATGCCAGCCGCTCTCTCATCCAGAGCCCCACTTGCCAGCCCAGCTCTCCCTTCTTCTGGCAAGCAGAGCTACAACACACAGCTCTGAATTTTGCCCACAGGGAGCTTGGCTGGAAACACAGGCTGGGAAATGCTCTCGTACATCACCCAGACCCACCTCCCCATCAGCCACCCAAGGAACCAGGAGCTACCCCATCCCACTGACAGCACAACCCCTCTGCCTGCTCCAAGATGCCCATCTGTTTTGTATTATAACTTATTTGGTGGGGGGGAAAAAATAGCGCTGATTTCTCATTATTGTGTTTTAGAGCAAAAGTCCCGCAGAGGCACAAAGAGAGCGAGGCACAAGCAAGGCAGGGTGTCCCAGGTCTAACACCCGGCTCATCCATATGAGTGAGTCTCTGTGCCTTGGCATCCATCCTGAAAATTCAGATGCTCACCCACCCTCCAGTGGATGCCCAAAGGAATCTTCTTCCTTAACCAGCAGCAATACATCAAGTCAGCCGAACTGGCACAGCCCAAACCCAACAGACACCCGTAAATGTTTAGCAGGAGCCACGTTCTGAGGTGAAAGCTGGTTTTGGCAGGGCAGCAGGTCTTTGTCCATCAGCAAAGCAGGCCACGTCACCTGCTCACAAAGGCTATCGTCATTGCACATCCTCTCAATTCCAGGCAGTGGTCTTTCTTCGGTCCTAAAACAGCCCATTCAACTCACCTGACCCAACCTGAGGCTGAGGCCGTCTTGGACTCCCCTCTCCGTTTCAGCAAGTCTTGCCAGGGCTCCTGAGGAGGATGATGAGAGCAGGGAGAGGTGAGTGCAAGGCGACCAGTCTGCCTGAACCAAGCTGCCACAGCAGACTCTGCTGTCATCTCCCCAAACCTTGTCTCCTCCAGCTCCTGTCTTGTCTACAAAGGAGGGGTTCCAACCAAGCCACCATTGGCATGTCAGCCCACCAGAGCTGGGACTAGGACTAGCCTACACTGCAAACTCATCACAGGACAGTTAAGCTGAAGAGGATCATAGAATCATACAATGATTTGGGTTGGAGGACACCTTAAAGATCATCTAGTTCCAACCCCCCTACCATGGGGAGGGACACCTTCCGCCAGCCCAGGTTGCTCAAAGCCCCGTCCAACCTGGCCTTGAACACTCCAGGGATGGGGCATCCACAGCTTCTCTGGGCAGCGTGTGCCAGGGCCTCACCACCCTCACGGGGAAGAATTTCTTCCTTATTTCTAAATGCTGAAGAAACCACCACCGTTGGCACCAGTTCAGCTGAGCCACCATTGCATCAATATAAATCAGAAACATACTCAGGATACGAAATGGTGCAACGACACATGTGATGGAAAGCCAACATGTGATGGAGAGCAACTCAGCTCGCACCACCAGAATTCTGCTTCTCGCGCTGCCTGGAAACACTGGTGCCTTGTACCTGTCAATATCTGTCATCATTATGCTACATCAGTCCCTGCGATCGGTGAGGACAGGCTTGTTACATAATTTTAATGCACAAAGTGCATTAAAGACCCTGAGGTCTACAATTTCGGACCGCATAATGACATAGAAAGAATCCCTGGACTGGAAGCATGTGCTTGCCCCAGCAGCAGTGATCACAGCCTGTGCTGGCCAAAGGGACAGCCCAAACCTGAACTGGCTTTGCCCATTGTACCAAATGCATTAATTTCCCACATCTCAGGAAATTTGCAACCAGTGTCAACCAAGAAACATGAGTAAAAAGTACAAATGAAAACCAGAAGGGTTTTGGACTCGATCTTTGGAGATCCCTTCCAACCCAAACCATTCCGTGATTCTATGACTCAAAGAAAAGTTTAAACAACTTTTTTTTTTTAAAGGCTACAATTTGACAATCTAGGAAGACAACAACTTCAACCAAACCAACCTCAGAATAACAAAGTACTTGTGACAACTGCACATACAAAGGCAATGCATGAGAAATGGAAGGAGAATAAGCAGGCAAGCTGGTTTTTATTGTGACTGGCATGAAGTGAAGCAAGATAATAAGGGAAACCTACGGAAAAGCCATGTCTGGTGCGGCTGAAGACAGGAAAAAGTTATGGTGGTGTTATTCTCTCAAGCATCTAGAGAAAATGCTAAGTAAAAATGTTAAAATTCATAGAAACATATAAAAAAGCACTGACAATGCCCAGGAAAGGAGATGCTGTCATCTCTGAGCCCTGCTTCGCCACTGCACCACTTTCAGGGGGATTGATTTTTTCTCCCTACATGCAATCAGAGCTTCCCTCATTGTGGTTCTTTCTACCAGTTTGTGAAGAATGGCCATGGTCAGCCAGCCTGTGTCTTTATTAGGAGGGTGGGATGTTGTCTCCACAGCCCTCAGGACAGGGCTGCCTCCTCCGTTAGCAACGCAGGATTCCTCAGCTCATACATAACTAATGACCCAGGGACCGTCTGGCTGTAATTCTCTTCAAAGTCACACGCACCATTTGCAAGCGTCTAACAAATAACCAAGACTTTGGCTACAGCCAACTCGGCTGTTTTCTACACAAACGACAGCCTCGTGGATGTGGGAGAAGCCACCACCATCATTTATCTTCATTTCTGGGCTTTTCAGTTATGACACTTCCATAAACAAGCCCAAGGAACCATGGCCACACGAAATTCCCTGTACGACACCTCCACAATAGGTTGAAAAATCAAATTCTGGGACTAGTCATTAACATCAAATTGGAAGAAAACCACAAGAAAGCTCCACAGCCTGGTTCCAGTGCTGGTCAATGTCTGCATGAATAACTGAGCAGTGGAGCAAACTCACGTTGCTCTTCCCAGCACTGTGTTTGCAGAGAGCATCCCCAACCCCCTGCCCAGGGCAGAGAAAGGTGACGCCAGAAGCACTTTTGGAGGCAAGAGGAGACATCGAAAAGATTTTTCCCACTTGCAGCAGCAGCCTGAGGAAAAGACAGTGCAGATCCATGAACACCAGCCAGCGGAGAGCACAAGGCAGGGGACAGCTTCTGAGTGAGATGGATCAGGGCTCATAACACTTCAGGGACTGAGATGGGGAGAGGGAGAACTAAGGAAATCAAACACATTTCACAGCGACAGACCCAACAGTCTTCAAGAACTAACAAGCAAGAGCCCAGAAGGGGACGCCTGGGAGAAGAAGAAAGCTGGTACGTCCTTGAAGACACTAATGCAGAAGCATCTTGGTGCAGAACGATTACGTTTAGAAGATGCACGAGGATTATAACACAATGAAATGGTCGGCATTCAAGGTCTCGCTCAGCCTGAATTCACTTCTGGGAAAATAATGAAAACACTGATGTAATTCAAATCATAAAGAATTAAAGAACAGGAGTATAATTAGCACCATTCAACATACTTCTACAGGAAACAGGTCTTGTCAAACAAATCTGATTTCGTTCTTCACTGAGATTACAAGTTGGATTTGGGAGAGTAACCGTGCAGAGGCAGAAGGGTTCCTGACCACCGAGACCAGGAGGCAAAACAAGAGCTCGGGGAGCAGAGCTGGCGGTGCCAACGCCGGCCGAGCCGCGGCCGGGCATACGGCTCCACATCGCCCAAAACACGCTGCGGGGATTAAGGGCTGATCAGCTGGCAGGTTCCAAGCAGCAGTTCCCAGCGCTGGACCTCAGCGGGTTCTGAAGGAAACCGCTCCAGGTTCATTTTTGTCTTGCAGTCAGCGTGATGGAGAGGGAGGAAGGAAACTGATGCTGAAGTATCGGATGCTCTTCCAGGCTCACAGAGCATCCTCAGGTAAAGGATGTGGGATTCACCTCCCTTGGTGTTCACCATATGAAAAAATAATGCTTCTACTTTAATGCAGTTGTTAATTTTCTACAGCTGGTAATGACAGAGAGAAAAGGGCCTCCAAGGACAAGCCAGATGATCTAAAACAGCCATCCCAGGCAGGTGAACTGAATTGCCCTCTGCAGGATACTAAGGGAGAGGGTCTTTCTAACAGCTTACATTAGAAACCCTGTTTTGTGCTGGTGATTAAATTGACCAAATCATCCTCAAAAGAAAGCTGGGGGAGGGGGCACAATCCTTAAAATAATTTAAACTCTGTTGGGAAAAGCACTGGAAAGCCTGGTCTCCTCCAGCAAACACCCCTTGAGCTGGTGTGGCTCAGCAGACGTGAGCACCAGCCAGGGGAGGCTCCAGATGGTCCCAGTGACACAGTGGCACTGATGCGGGACATCCCCCCACGCCTGGCTCTGGCACCACAGCATGGATGCTGTTCCCACCCAACAGATGTTCGCTGTGTGCGAAACAACGGGACAGGTTCAATTCTCTCCCAAGCGGGCAGGTGTCACCGACAGGACTGCGGTCACAGCCCCTTGGGAGCCAGGAGGGTGAGGGCTAAGTCGCGGTGTGCAAAAAGTGCTGCCTTCACCCTTCCTTCCCCTCTATTGCTGGGAGAGCAGGAGCATAACCACGGTTTTAAGGTTTCCAGGAGAGAGATGACTGTCCCAGGCAGGAACATCTACGAGGTCCCACAGATGAGCTGCCTGAAGATACAACCTAGGTGTGCGCGGCCCTGCCTCAAGGATTGTCCTGGTTTTGGTTTAAACCTTGACAAGGATGCAGCAGCCAGGACAGGGAACACCTTCGGCACCACCCGCACCCATCCATCCCCTGCCCTGCGGCTTCCCAAAGGCTGAGCAGCAAAACCCCAAGCACCCCAAGAAAGTCCCACAGACAGTATTAAACCAGGGGCTCTTCCACAGCAGACAACACACGTGAAGGTGAAGGTGAAGGTGGGAGCACACCCATGGCTAGAAAGACACCACTTGGTGCCCAGTCTGAGCTTTATGATTTTCAAGAGCTTTTGGGAACCCACTTGAGCTGCAGCAGAGACCAGGCAGGTCTGAGGTGTGCTGGGAGATGGGAGAAGGAGATTCCCAGGTCCTTGCCTCCCCAAGGTCAGGGAACACCCTCCAGCACCCCAGCAAAGGGCAAATCCATGCGGAAAAAGCCCTCAGCAGTGGGGAGGGAGCAGCTGCTGTTGTCAGTGCCTTGTCACGGCTGCCTCTCACCCCCCGCCAGATCCTCTGACATCCAACACCGCCGCTGCCAAGCCAGCCCCGCTGGGTTCCCCCACTAATGCAAGCAGAAAAGCCATCCTTTGGGGGCTCCTTTACGGCGGTGCCTCTCCCCTGAAAAAAAAGACTTAGTCAAAGCAAATGCCAGACCCATTAAGGGCAAAGGACCTCACAGCCAACAGAGGAATGTTTGGGCTTGATGGACTGTTTATAGAGTCTTTTATAGGAAGGATGGGTAACCTAATCCCAACTACAACATTTTTTATGCTGCTCTATGAGGGTTCAGCTGTGATTAAACTGTTGGCACAGTCCCATGGCACATAAAACCATGGAGACCAGCAAGTCTCATCCCCGCCGGAGCCCTGCAAATGCAAGCGGCAAAACTATTCCAAGCATTAGAGGCCAGTGAGCCGCGCCGCAGGCCTTCCCCGCTCGCACCTCCAACCCGCCTCGCTATCTTGAGGCTAAAATAAAAGTGACTCGGCAGTGGCTGTGCTGATCTCCAGGAAATATTTACCCCTGCTGCGACCCAGAGGGGATACCCACCCCTCCAGAGCCCATTTTGGGTCCCAGAAGCTGGGTGCAGGGGACTCAAGGGCTCTTGTAGAAACGTGCTCTCAGCAGTGGCCTTCAATGTCCTTCTCAACAGAGTCCCAGAGTCAGCATGGGGCCCGCCACCACCCTCCCAAGTCACTGGATAAATCCCACAGTGAAATTTTATAAGGGGTTAAACCACTTGATTTTGAGCCAACTCCACTAAACTGAGATGATCCAAGCTGCGTGTCCCCGCTGCCTCCACCAGGCCGTCACTCCATGGCTGGAGCTGACACCACGGCCCCCGGCAGCCCTGGGAGGGGACATCCGAACACCTCCCCTGGGTTCAGGCACACACTGACCCAGGTGACCACCCCACTGCGGACAAACCACCCCAGGGTGCTCGGGTTTGACTGAGAAGGGAATCGATTTGGAGGGAAAGAGACGGGACCGAGCGGGGACCTCCAAGGCCAGGCTTGGCACAGGGCGACAGCAAACCCACGCTGGAGGACAGGCCTGTGCAGCGAAGTGCCCCCCTCCAGACCCACAGCTTGGCTGGGAAGGGAAAAAGCGTGTGGGGCTGGGGCAGGAACCCCCTCAGCTGCAACGCACCGACAGCAACTGTACGTGGGATGTGCATCCCCAGGGAGCGGGGCCGCTCGACGTCAGACCGGCGAGGTCTCCCTCGGCGCGGCTGGTGGGTGGGATTTCTTCAGGCAATTCGAACATGATGTTTGTTTCATTTTATTGTTATAGAATTGGAACAGAACCAAGGCCTTCCTCCTCTTTTTTTTTTGGCTTTGTTGACTCATCCATCATTTCGTCTGGCCGCCCTCTTGATACTCCCTGGCGTGATGGGGCCACCACACACCCATTCCAGGTGGGCTGCTCTCTCTCACATTAGCCCACGGCCACACGAGGTGGCCTCTCAGAGTTAAAGCTCTGGAGCATGCCAAGTACAAGAAGCTACCACTGATTTCAAACCCTTCTTCTGCACCAGACAAAAGCCACCACCACTTCGGACACCCTGCGCTGAGCATCCTCAGCCACCACAGCCAGGAGGGGGACGTGTCCCTCAGTGCTCAGCCGGGCTCTTTATGTGGGATGGGCCTTTGCCAGCAGTTTTATTTTAGCCCCGTGCAAGCCCACAGACCATTCTTGCTGCCGAAGGGCAGGAGACCCCGCAGCACTTTCAGACGCCATCACCTGAGCCCCCAACACCCAGGGGGTTTTTCTCCTCCCAGCACACGCAGCGCAGACCCCGACGCACGCTGTGCAGGGTGATGGGCACCTTGATGGAAACACAACGGCGTGGGCACCCTGCCACGGCTCCAGGAGCTGCCGGCACCCGCGAGACCCACAGCAGGGGCCAAGCCCTTCTCCACCCTCTGGCCACTGAGCAATTCCAGGCTGGTGGACGACACACCCAGGGCTGACCTCACAAATCCCATTATTTTCCCTTTTCCCTCTATAGCCCACACACCGAGGACCTCCCAAACACACGGTAAAACACCAGGTCAGCTTTCCAAGGGCTCGGCACTCACAAGCAGGAGTTCAGGTCATATTTAGGCTACCGAAATTACAGAGCAAGACTTCTCCTCCAGGGTGACCTGCTTTGCTTCCGCCAGCACGAGGCCACGCGGGCAGCCCTGCCACCCCGTGCGCACAACACGGGGATGCGGGGGCTCCACTGGTCCCTCCAGATGGTCCCCAAATGTGCCACTCCCAAACTGACCGCAGCCCTGGGCTGTCCCCTACACGTCCATTACTTCCCAGCCCAACATTCAAGCCCCACATGCAGCCGCACCTTTTCTTATGCAGAGACATATGGAAACATGGTCCCAGCCCAGAGAGGTTGTGCTTCACCCTCAGCCCCGCAGATGAGCAGGGGCCAAGGGATAGAATCACAGAATCATTTTGGTTGGAAGAGACCTTTAAGATCACCGAGTCCAACCATAACCTAAATCTAGCACTGCCCCATGTCCTGAGAACCTCATGTCCGTCTGTCCAACCCCTCCAGGGATGGTGACTCCAGCACTGCCCTGGGCAGCCTGTTCCAATGCCCCACAGCCCTTTGGGGAAGAAATTGTTCCCCACATCCAACCTCAACCTCCCCTGGCGCAACTTGAGGCCGTTTCCTCTGGTCCTGGCGCTTGTTCCTGGGGAGCAGAGCCCGACCCCCCCTGGCTCCAAGCTCCTTTCAGGCAGGTCAGAGATCAGAAGGTCTCCCCTCAGCTCCTGTTCTCCAGCTGAACCCCCAGCTCCCTCAGCCGCTCCCATCACCCTTGTGCTCCAGCCCCTCACCAGCTCCGTTCCCTCCTCTCAACTCGCTCCAGCACGTCAAGGATTTTCTTGGCGTGAGGGGCCCAAAACTGACCCCAGGATTCGAGGTGGGTAACAGCAAATGTCGGGGACGAGCAGACTGGCTCATCTTTCGGCACGTGCCCATGAGCCATGTCACACCAGGATGGGGACATCCGCTTGCTCGGCCCCGGTGCTCGGCCCAGAGGGATGGACCTGGATGTGCTCCCCAGCAAAGCCTTGTGTCTGCACCTCCTGCCTGCCCCACGGCCCATCATAAACCCGTGCAGCCCAGGAGAGCTCCGCAGCCACCGCTCCGCCCAAGGAGCATCAGCATCCTCCCACAGAGATGCAAGCTTTAGCCAAACCCAGGAACAGAGATCAGACGACAAATGGGAGCAGCTGCCAGTAAAATCAGCGTTTCCAGAGGATCTGTGTTTATCAAAAGCTGTCGCTCTCCAGCCAGAACAGGTGTCAGTCACAGCAAAATCTCGTGGCAGCTATTCAATCTGAAGGAGCAAGAGTTTGATACCAGACCAAAAAAAAAGAAAAAAAAAAAAGCAGCATCGTTAGCAACTTTTCTCTATCTGACCTACAGCCTTGCGAAAAGAAAGGTGAAGAGTCAAAAGGAGGAGAAAAACAGGTGTTATCAGGTGCTGTCTCTGTGCAGCAGAAGCACATCCGCCCAATGCAACCACCACCCCACCAGCAGGGGATGCTGAGAGCGGATCTGCCCCTCTGTGACAAAGCCACATCATCCAGCTGCTCCGGGTGGGCTCAAAGCAGCAGCCACCTACCCCGGGATGCTCCATTGCACACCCGAGCTGGCCCCATCGCTGCCTCCTGCCCAGAGATTTACACCCAGCGCGACACCGAGTAGACCCCGCGCTGCTGCTCAACACTTCCCGCCAGCCCGACACCAACCCCTACTAATGCTGCCAACATCCTAATTAGCACCTTTCCTGCGCCTGCCCTGCTCCCGACTGCTCTGCATCTGTCCGAGGACCCTCTCTGAGGTTCCCTGAAGGTGGAGCAGATTAATGTGGACAAGTCCTGCAGGCGCTCAGCACCCGTCCCCTCCAGAGCAGCTGGCACAGGCTGCGCCTCCAGCCCACACCAGCGCCCCGCTGCTCTGCTATGTGTCTGCTGTCAAGGGATTTCCACACAGCATCATGCACGCTTCTGCGTTTATCCTTTCCAAGCCTCCAGAGCGGTACTAACATGTGCTGAGGATGGGAGAAGCCCAGGAGGGTCCTTGTTAGAGGGGGACTCTCGTCCCTCTGCAAGGTGGGTAAAAGGAGAGGGGCTTTGTCCCGGTTTTGGCGTGGGCAGAGCAGCTCCAGGCTCTGCCAGGGGAACGCATTTGCCCAACCTGGCTGGAAACTGTCCCTGGTGGGGCTGCTTTCCCCTGCTTGCCTTGATCCACCCCCTCGCTGCCCCAGCATCGCACCCCATGCCAGGCAAGAGCCAGCTTGGAGGGACAGACATCTCCATCCCACCACTGGGCAATTAACACCCTGCCACCAGCCACTCCCCATGGCCAGGCACCAGCCACTCTGCTCCCCAGGGAAAGAAAAAACCCATCACCAGCTTACTGTCCCTCCTGGAGCTGTGACCGTCCCTATGCCAGAGCAGGAGGAAGCTGCACAGGTGCTCCCTTGGCGCGCCAGGGCGTGCAGGCAAAGGCTGGGGATGCACGTTCAGCCACCTGCGCGGTGGAGCTGGTGGGGTCCCGCAGAAGGATCCGCAGGAAACGCTCTCCCCAACGCTGTGTGCCACCAGGAACCCTCTGCAGCGCGGCCAGGCCCCCCTGCAAGCAAAGCGCTCCGGCCAGCGTATACACCTTATTTTATCCCATCCGCGCTGCCCCCAGTTCACATGTTTCTCCTGCTCGCTTTGTCCCCAAATACCAGACAGGCTTAAAAGTAAAACAAGGCAAAGATTTATTAAGTGAGGCTCACCGTAAAGGTTTCTGAATTGCAGTTGTGGAGCCTGGAAACAGGATTACAAGAAAAGCAGATCATGAAACACAACTGTAACCTCTGCATGGCGAGACGTGACATCTCAGGAGCTCCAGCCCATCTCACACCAGGCCATGTGGTGAGCACGGGCTGGGTGGCCGCTGGGCAAGCTCAGAGCCACTCGCCACTGCACGGACCTCTCCAGAGCTTCTCCAACCTCCGCTCTGCCGCACCCACCTCGTTTACCTGATTTTTCAGGATCCTGATCTTTCAATTGTGACCTCCAGCAGCCAGTGACCTTCTACCATATCCATCGCCCTGTGCACCAAAATGCAAACCAGCTGCACATGTATTTGTCAGTCTAGAGTTCTTCTAGCTCTTACTCAAGATCATAAACAGCTTCTTCAGAAACATCCTCAGAACAGGTGGTACATACAGGATAAAGGCGTCATCCCCAGGTGAGTCCCATCAACCCTACCCAACACAGCCCACACACAGCTCAAACACTGCTCATACAAAAAACCCAGCTTGCAAGAAAGAGATGCATCTCATGAGAGAAAGGCTTGAAGCCAAACTCACAGGGGCAGCACCTTGTCCACATCCAGGGAGAAGCAGGTGCAGGAGCCAGCAGCAGGGCAGGACCCTGCAGCTCCCTCCAGAAGTACCAGCCGTGGCCACCGGCCCGTGCCTGGAGAGCACGGAGAACAGTGCACGCAGGTGAGACGGGTCCTGGTAGGACACACACACCAGTCTCTTGGGTAAAGCAACCACATACCTGGAGGCATCTGAACAGCCTGTTCCTGCCCACTTTGTCCTCAGACACATCATGCCAGACCCTCTAGTCTTAGCGAGCAGCCTAAGCCAAAGCACTTGGGTTGAGTGGCCATCTCATGTGAATCAATGGCATCACGAGAGGCTTGGCAAGGCAGATGAGGAGCAGGATCCCAAAAGCAGAATCTCCTCTGGAGACCAAAGCGCAGCCGACTCCCTGTTCCCTGCTCCAAGACAGAGTGCTCCAGCTCGTCCTCCCCTGCCCCGAGAGACTCTGGGATAGGAAGAACCTGCACTGATCACTATGATGCATTTGACGCTTCCAATCCACAGCATCCCACAAACCCCGTGCACCAGGGCTGTGGAGGACTGAGACACCTTCTCTCTCTTGCATCCCCCTGCTGAAGTTGTCCAGGCTCACAGAGGGTCTGGAAGGAGGGTCCTGTCCCTGTATGACCCTCCGCACCCACGCTGGCTCTCCCCTGCCCGCAGCAGCAGAGCAGCGGCTGCATCAGCCGCCCGACAAGGGACCCTGAGAGCCGCGGCCAGGATGTGTCCCCAGAGCTCACCAGGCCCTGGCAGCATCCCCAGCACTCTGGGGACGTGTTTTGGGAGCTGGGGTGGCATTCTCCATGGAGCAGGGCTCCTCTCAGCCCACCGCCAGGCACATGGCGCCCAAATAAGCCCATCCTGCCTGGGTACCGGCAGCAAGGTGCTCGGCATGAGATAACCCTTGGCTGGGATATGGTTTGTTCTTGGGTCCGCTGTGAACCAGGTCTCCCCAAGACCCCCAAAGCCGGGGTGGGAGCAGAGGGGAAAGCAGCCCTTTGCGGCCAGCCCCAGCGCCTCCCCCTCCTCTCCCACGCCGGGGGCTCGCAGCCGCCGCGGGCTGCCCAGGAGCCCAGCCGCGGAGCCCATTGTTCCCTTTGTCTGGCCTTTTGAGCACGAGCCCGCGCGGTTCAAGGCGTCCCCTCTGCCGTGGGGACGTTCACACGCTCGGCCGCTCCCGCCACCCCCCGACCTGCTCAGCCGGCGGGCGAGGGCCCGAGCCCCCCCCTAAACCCAGCCCGCACCCCCAGATGAACCCAGGGCTGCGGGCAGCTCCTCTCCTCTCCCAGCTCCAGACACTCTCGCCCTCCCAAACATCGAGCAGGCGAGAGCCAAGGGGGACTTCCCAGGGGAGTCGACCCTCCCCAGCCACCCCGCCAAAACCAAGGGCCTCCTAAGGCTGGAAGACGTTCCCACACCCGGAGGCTCCACCATCACGGCCAAGGCCATGAGCACCCGTAGCGACATGAACCCCACGGTGCTTTGCCTCGGAAGCTGCGGACAGAGCCGAGCCGGGGGGTGAGGGGATCCCCACTGAGCATCCAGCATCGGAGCCCGGGGAGGACACCGCTCCCCTCGGGACAGCACAGCACCTGAGCCGCGGGGACCCCTGGTTTCCCTCCACCTCCAGCAGCACGCGGGGGATGCTCGGGGAGGACGTGCAGAAAGCTCCCCACCTTCCGCACCCCAGCACCCTCCCTGCTGCCCCTGGGACCCGGGCGGGCAGGGACGGGCTTCACCCTGCCCAGCGCACCCCCGCTCCACCCTCCAGCGCTCCTGGGCTTGCACCTGCTGCTTGAGAGCTCACAGGCAACTGAAAAAATAAAACATATAAAATAATGATTTGTCACCCCCTCATCACCCTCTTATTCACACCTCCTGTGGTCTGACGCACCTCTGTGCCCCCCCAAGCTGCATCTTTCCTGGAGCCCCCCCACCCACATACCTCTCCTGCACCAGCATCTTCGCCCTCCTTTCCCAGCCTTTCCCTCTTCTGAGTTGATGCTTTCAAAGAGCCATCCACAATGACTTTAAGATCTCTTTCTTAAAATGCTAATAAGTAATTTAAAGACTGCCACTGTGCATGCATGGGTTTAGGGTAATTTTTTTCCAAGTGAATCCCTTCTCATTCATCACTGACTACATTTAATCTGCCACTTTATAGCCTGGTTATCCAGTGTCATGAGATCCTTTTACAATATTTTAAAGACAACTGTTGTTTTTATCATCCTGAATAATTTTGTATAATCTGCAAACTTTCTCGCTTGCGGGTTCCCACCCCTTTCTAGAGTATTTATGAATACATCGCACAGCGCAAGCCTCATGCTGACCCTCGTCCAGTGGGAAAACTGACCCTTTGTTTCCCCCTCTTTAAGCAGATTTTAATCCATAGGAAAGCCCTTCCTCTAAAATTACTGCTCTGGAGTCTCCTGGATCACCCAGGGAGCTCTTCTTAAAGGATGCTCGTCCCGTTTGCTCTGGCCCAAATGTTCGTTTTACCAATTTATTCTAAAATATAAGCTCTTCTGCCGCCACTTCGGGGCAGCGCCTCAGCCCTGCCTGGGGAAGGAAAAGCTCCTCGGCAGGAGTCCCCTTGGCCACGACCACCTGGGGACAGCAAAGTCTTTCCCCGTCCCCCCAAGTGCTCCATCCTGGCTGGTTTTAACCTCCCAATTCTCATTTGCTGGGAGGGGCCTGAGGGGGTATTTCATTTCTTCTCACAAGTTATTTTTCAAACTCCTCTCAGGCTGCCATATATGGTTTTGCGTTCACCGCGCCACCATTTCTGATTTTTTTTCTATTTTCCCCTTTTAGACACAACTTCCACATTCTGAAGAACATCTTTTTACCTCCGGTGGCCTCCTTCAATTTGCCATTTAATCATAATTTATTTTCTTTTTTAAAACTCATACGTTAAACAGCTGCATGCATTTATCCTGAGAGTTAATATCATTTCCCGCATCATGTGCAAGTATTTTTTGTTTTAGCTGCTCCCTCCAGCTAGCTCCTTCCTTTTGAAATGATACTGTGTAGTATATTTAAGTGCTGGTCATTTTACAGATGCGATGGTCTGCCTCTAAGAGAGGGAAGGTGGAAAGAACATCATTTATCAGACCAAGTGACAAAGCTTCACTGACTTTTGGAGCTCACCAGCCCCTTCTCATGCCCACCAGAGACCGAACCTGGTCCCACGGAGCGGACCCACACCTCACACCACATCACACATGATGCTGGCTCTAAATCTCGAGATTCTCCTCTCCTGGGCTCTGACAAGAGCCGTGAGTATTCACAGTCACTAAAACTATAATTTCTGAATAAGACCCCTATGTGACATTTACGGAGGCACGGATCACCCACAGTTATAGCTGTGTTTTCTGCCCGCGTGGCCTGTTTCACCTCTCTTAACATCTGGCAGTCGGTGCCTTGAGTCGGGTCAGAGGGGCGGCAGAGTCCGAACGCTGTTCCCCTCGTCCCCGAGCATGGAAATTCAGAGAGGAGTGGACAGCACAGCATGATCCTCACTTACTCGTTCATCTCCATCTTGCTTTGCTTAGGGGATCAGCACAGCCCACACAGCCACCCCTGTGCCCACACCCTGCACAAGCTGCCACCCACCCCGCACATGCCCGAGACACCCGATATTGATATAAAGTTGGTATCAATACACCCCTGCATCACCTCTCCTTCCTCACACCTTCCCACCTGCTGCCTCCGGTACCCCGATGGGTCCCTGCACTTCCAGCATCCCCAGCGACACCTCCCGCATCCCTGGGTACCAGCCAGGCCAGAGCCCCCTCCCACACCCCGTCCCGGGCGCTGCCTCTCCCTCCCGCCCGCGCCGCACGTCAGCGCTTTATCGCAGGAGGCCCCATCGTTACCCCCTTATCTAACGCTGAACTTTTGCCTCCCAGGATCTCCCCATCCCGACGCGATCCAACGGGCAGCCGCACTTCGCTCTGGCTTCTCTGCAAACCAGAAACCAGGTTGGGAAGGACTGCAAACCAGGGTGGGAGCTGGCAGGGGTCTTTCTCAGTAAAAAAGGACCTTCCGTGGGATGGGAACCACCACCCGCTCCCGGACAGACCCACAGACAGGCACCCATCTCCGCAGGGTTGGTCCGTTGGGCGCGTGTTGGGGCAGGAGCGGGGGGCTCAGACTCTGGTTCATCACACAAAAGCACCTGGGGCTCGGGAGGAATCTCAGCATCCAGTATTTACAGTATTTACCCAGCTCCTCGGGCAGGTTCCGCAGCCCCGCGCTGCCCACCTCTCTTCACAGCCAGCTCAGGTATGTGTACACAAACGGCCGTCGACAAGTGCCGGCAGATCCTTAGTCCGTCTGCAAAGGGGACGGCTGCGCCCACCCTTGGGGACAGCCCCAAAACCCCCTGACAGCATCCGCGGGGCCCAAACACGTCCCCTTTACACCCCCAGATCCCTCTGCAGGGTGTCCGCAGGAGCTGAGGAACATCAGTGGCCACACCAGCACCAAGCCCTTGTCCCCTACAGCCCTGTCCCCTCAGCATCTCTCTCCAGCACCTCCTCCCTCAGCTTTTATCATCAGAGAAGCTGGAAACACAGCAGGAATTGGGAGTAACTGCTGCTCCTGCCCAGGAAAAGCATAAGAGCAGAGCTGCAACGGCAGCTACATAAATGTTTAAATTGGGCACCCATTCGGTCTCCAAAAGGAGTTTTCTCCCCCAGTCGCTGCCCTGGTAACACAAAGGGCAGGTGGGTGCAAGGAATGCACCTTGTCAAAAATTAACCCAGGGAACAGGGGCGGGGAGGCAGCGGCAGGGAGATGGGCAGCACGGGGCTGACCCCAAACCAGTCTCTGCTCCACGCCTCGGTCCCATTCATCAAAAAATTGTCTCCAGCCTGGATGCAGGACAGCATTTGCAGATCTGGAGGATCGACTCCTCAGCAGTTCCCGTGTTTTATCCTGGGCCTGCCGCTGCATCGCGCCCCTCGGGAGCGCGCTGGACCCGTCAGGATGCTCCCGCAGCTCCTGTGGTCGTGGCACGTCCCCGGCACACATCACCTCCCCGGAGCACCAAGGCCAAAGTGGCTGCCCTGGTGTGACCTGGAACCCCAAAGAGACAGGTAAAGTCTTCCTCCACCAAGGCCACAAAGCAGAAGCAGCAACGCCAGACACAAGGAGGCACAGACCAAGCCCTGCGTTCGCTGGCGTCCCCCACGCTGTCCCCAGCCCTGGAGGAGGCGGCAGAGATGCTCAGCAGTGGGTCACAACAGTGTGTACAAGAGAGGAGACCTCATACACTACAATATGTTATAGCGTACATAAAATACAATATACTGTCTATCATGTACATATGCGCAATAAAAGAAATGCATAATGTCTATTGTGTACATTTTAATACATTATTAACCATGCAGCAACACACAGGTCCCGTGTCCAGCTTGCTCGGCGGATGAGCACAGGTGTCCGTGCCCAGCAGCTCAGTCCCGGGCTGCCCTGGGGATGCCCACCCGGGACAGGACACGGCCCTCCCGCCCCAGCGTCCCCCTCCCAGCCCAAGGCCGGGCTCAGCACCGCAGGATGCTCGACATCCCCTCACCCGCGACGCTGCTCCCCACAAAGCCCGTGCCAGGCGATTCTCCCTCGCCCATCAGAGCCCGACGCAGCCTCCGCGCTCCCGGCGCCCTCGCAGATATTCGGGCCATCTCGTTTCTCCTTTTGCATTTTTTGGCACACGGCTGGCTTTCCTCCAGCCCTCGGGAAACTTGCCAGCGCCGCAAGGTTTATGAAAAGTTAACTCCGACAGAGGGAAGAGCGCCTTTGGGCTCCTTCCCCCCTCACACATGAGTGAGCTGGGCTGTTGATTTTAAAATACCTCAGTGTCCTTCACGGCTCCCTCAAAAATACCTGGGAAGTATCAGTGCTCCAGATAGGCGTGCAGCACACGCCAGCAGGAATACAAAGAGGAGCCGTTAGCGATAGCAGCACTGCTACCAACCGGTGTAGGATCCAGACCCTTCCAGGACTCCTTTGTTCTTCACTTTTTGGTTTGTGGTTTGGTTTGTTGGGGTTTTTTTTTTAATAAAAAACACACAAAAAAACCTTTCCTTTTACAAGCCTGAAGTTTCTCAGCTGCAGATACGTTACCTTGCAACTGCCTTAACAACTGTACGCAATTCTTAACCTCTGCTTTATGTACATTGTCATCCACCTCCCTGTTTTCCATATTGATTTATGTTTTACGTTCTTTTCACATTTCCTTTTAACAGAGCCGGTTTTAACCAAACAGCCTTTCCTCCCAAGCCCGAGACATGCATTCTGCTGGCCAGTGAGTAATCAACTTCCAATTTTCATGCACACTCCTGTTTATATTTCCTTCCCTATCGGCTTTGTTTCTAATTAAGGTTTGTTAAACGCGAGTGAATATATAGCATACAGAGAAATATAAAGCATGTAGATAAATAAACACCCCACACACAGGCGCACTGACTAAGGCTGCGCTTTCAACCACGGATCCCAAAGCACTTTGTCATGTTCATTAACAAAACCTCGCGGCTCCCTTGGGAAAGACGCTTGTATTATTTTACGCCTTGTAATTAGGAAAACTGAGGCACAGAGGAGACAAGTGA
This sequence comes from Caloenas nicobarica, assembly GCF_036013445.1. Classification (NCBI taxonomy): domain Eukaryota; kingdom Metazoa; phylum Chordata; class Aves; order Columbiformes; family Columbidae; genus Caloenas; species Caloenas nicobarica. The sequence continues at coordinate 604,567 of NC_088266.1, forward strand.
AATTACCGGCATTACAGAAAAGCTCTGTAGCAGAGCTAAAAACAGGACTCGAGAGGCAGGATCCCTGGGCAAACAACCAGAATGCGTTTTTCCCCTGAACGAGACTTTTTTGCCCTCATTTTGGCCCTGGGAATTTGCTGGAGCTGGTGACGGCAGCACAGAGGGCACCGTCGCCTCGGAGGTGCCCCGTGGCCAGGGGTGCGGTGGGATCCAGGCACTGTCGGCGTGGCCAGCGGCCGCTGCTGGGTCAGTCCGCTGCACCGACGGGGCCCAGAGCATCCAGAGATGGAGACGGACACCGTGTCCGAGCACCCAGAGAGCCCCGGGAAGAGGCAGCTCCCGAAGAGCAGGAAGGAGCAGAGGCTCACCTGGAGCTGCGTCCCGCGTGGTTTTGCCTCTCCAGCTCTCCAGAAGCTTTTGCAAGGAGGGAAAGGCTGGGACATGGTAGCCAGTCGCCACACTCTGCGAGCCACCATCACAACCCATCACACACACACACACAAAGCAGGAGGCAACAGCAAGGGCGCGGGGCGGACCCCGACAAACCCAAATCAACGTGTTCGGCCCCAAAATGGGACGGTCCCTGGAAGCACAGCACAGGGCCCCTGTCGAGCACCTCCCGGGAGCATCCTCATCCACGGAAGAGCACACCTTACAGCGCTCATCTCAGGTGGGTGAAACCCCCCACCAGCTCTGGCCATCCCCTCGTCCTCTGAGGCATTTCCCCATCCCTCGGATGAGCATAGGCACTCACGCATCCAGGCCCTGCCACTCCTGCCATGGCGGTGGGAAGGTCACCCGCGTCTTCAAGCAAACACACAAGAGCCCTGGGAGCTGGTCACTGACCCTCGGCACTGCCCGGCAGCTCCTCTCGGCGTGCAGGAAGGGCCGGGCGGGGTGGAGGTGTCACCCTGTGTCACCCTGTCCCCGCACAAGTTGCCCGGCTCCCTCCCTGCCGTAGTCACCAACGTCGGCTCCACATGGGCAAGCCCGCTTGGGCCCTGCTGGCCAAGCACAAAGCCCGTTGTAAGTGTCAACGCCGCTGGCTGATCTGTCCAGATGTCCCACGTGGACTCATATGCTCCCACAAACACGCTCATCACCCCAACCCCCCCCATAATTAAAAACATACTGGGCTCCTTTGAATAGCATAGCTGGCTAGCGCTCTCCACTGCAACGTAAATAGTCCTATTTATGCCAAGCTCCCATATTGTAAATATCACGATGTATAGCTGGCCAACCCATGAGTCATCTCCCAAAACTCCAACTTAATAAATGGTGCCTCATCCATGTTCCAGACAAATACCGTCCGTGCAGCTCCCACCATCCGGCGCCTCCACGCCCAAGGCCGGCAGCAGCCGCCCAGCGTGCCCAGCGGAGCCAGGGGACAGCGGAGCCACCTGCGCCCTTGCCGGCTCGGACGCGGCCCTCCTGCGATGGGCAGACATCCATGGACCACGCTGCGCCAGGACGAGCCAGTTTTCGGTCTGACACCTTGTCCTCACCCCTGCCCAGCCCGGTTCTCCGGCGCTCCCCGGGCTGCCCGTGCAGCGGGCGCGCCGAGGGCACCAGGCACGGCTGAGATGATCTGGGGAGCGGGAAGACGAGTCCCCCCCTTGCCCAGACCCCAGCACCGGGCTACCGCCCCACGCACCCAGCCCGCAGGAGCTGCCCACCTGCCGCCTGGCTCTGCTTTGTCTGAGCACCGGGGGAACTCGGCGGGGAGCCCAGCTCCTCCCGGAGCCGCCGGGAAAGCCACGCCGCCAGCGGGGAGCCGGCCATGAGCAGCAGGATGCCGGCGAGGCCTCGCTGAGGTGCGCCCCGAAGCCTCTCGCAGGCACCAGCGGCGGGCGCGGCGTGGCACAGCCCGGGCATCCCCGGCACAGCGGCTCCGCGGTACCGACCGGCACCGGGGGACCTGCTGCGGGGTGCGGGGTGCGGGGTGCCGGGGAGGGGTGCCCACCTTGGCGAAGGGATGGCGGAGAGAAGGACGACGCAGCGATCGGGAGGGTAGGAAGACGGGGCGAGGGGGACGGGACACACGAGGGGCCCCCAGCTCCGCACCGGGCTCGGCGGCAACACCTCCAGCTGGGGCAGCACTTCCCCAAAACTTCGCCTCCCCTCCAGCGCTGCGGAGGGGGTGCGGCGGGGAGGGGGAGACGGGGACAAAGTGCCAACCCTCCCCCCCCCAAAAAAAAGGGGAAAAGCCCCCAAGCGACGCTCGCCCTGCCCCAGAAGGGCCCCCGCCCCCCGCGGCCCCCCCCTTACCTTCCACGGCGGCGAGCAGCGGCAGCAGGGCGAGGGGCAGGCAGCAGAGCCACAGCGGCCCCATGGTGCGCGCCGGGCCGGGCATCAGAGGCGGCGCGGCCGGCGCTCCATGGAGGCGGCGGGGAGCGGCGGAACGCAGAGCCGAGCCCCCTCGCTGGGGCCGCCGCCGGCGCGGGCACGGCCGCGGGCACGGAGCGCACCGCCGGCCCCGCCGCCGCGGCCGGGCCGAGCCACCGCCGCCGCCGCGCAGGGGAGCGCCCCGCGCCGCCCGCCCCGCCCCGGGGCTCCGCGCTGCCGGCGGGGGCGGCGGGGCGGCGGGCGGCGGCGGCGGGCGGGCGGCGGCGGGGCGGGGGGCGGCGGGGGGCCGGCGGCGCGGCGGGGGGCGGCGGGCGGGCGGCGGGCGGCGGCTCCCCCCGCCCGCCGATGGTTTCTCCCGGAGCTGTCGATCATCCAGAGAAAGCCGTGATTTCAGCCCAAATCTTCCTCGCCGGGGTTGACTGCGCGCCGCAAAAACCGGGGAGGGGGGCGGGGGGGAGTTCCCGGGGGGATGCCCCCGCCTCGGCCCGGCCCACCGCCCGCAGCCCCACTCCGGCCCGGCGGCCCCGGTGCTCGGCATCGCTCCCCGCGGGGTGCGCCCGCCCGGCCCTCGGTCCCCGCCGCTGCCCACCGGGCCGGGCGTGGGGCGTCCCGGGGGGACGGAGGTGGCAGAGGGCAGCGTGCAGGGCCCGGCAGGAGAAAGGGACGTGTCCAGCGGGGCAAAAATAAAATTAAAATCATTAATAAATAATTAATAAAGAATAAGAAATAAGTAAATAAACAACAAACAAATAAATAAGGATCTGACAAAATCTGTGGCTTGTTGCTGGCAGATTCCGGGCAGCCCTGACTGCCCCCCCAGCCCAGACCCCTGGAGTCAACCCAGGTGGGGCAGGAGTTCCCTCATTCCCGTGCAGAGCAGTCGTGAGCTGGTCACCAGCTCAAGTCGCGAGCTGGTCACACCAGACGGGGTCAAGCAGGACTTTCCCAGAAAGTGCAAGCTGAGACTCCACTCCACCTCTCCATCACACCACCCAATGGACCCAATTTCCCCACTTGCCTGGGAGCCAAATCTGCCCTTTGGGTACCTCATGAGTCAAACTCTCTTCAGGCCATGTGTGATTGTTACCAGGACCGTTTGCCCCAGGAGGTCCCCTCTGCCACCACCCTGACATCTCCTTCTCACCCCTTTCAGCCTACCAGTGCCCATGTTGTACCGTCTGCTCACCTCCTGTAACCGTGACCCTATTTCTTACAGCCAGGAGGGGAGTCAGATGCATCCCACAAAACTCACGTGTGTGTCCTCAAGGATATTGTCAGAGAAGGTCACAAGCTGCACACGGAGCATTATAGGAGCTGTGCAAGGTTCATAGGTCGAGAGGTGAAGAGACACAGGACTACCAAGATGGGTCACTGCTCCCAACTCACCAAAGTGCCTAAGACACTGAAAAAAAACCATCTTGGCTCACTGTGCTCTTCCTTGTTCCTCTCCTGCATCAGCAGCTTGAACATCTCAGATTCCTTGACTTGGTCCATCACAAGTGACTCACTTCTTGCCAAGGACAGGTGTGTTTGAAGGAGGTCAATGCTCCCTGATCGTGTTGGCCATATGCATGAACCAAATGAGCTTCCTCAACTCAGCATGGCCAACTGCAGGCTCTGATCCCCTTTGGGAGCTCCTGTTGCTGTGGATGTTGCTGGTCATACAGGTTGGCCCCACATTCATTGCAGCAGCCTCCAGAGAAACCTGTGGCCCAGCTCCACAAGCTTTTGTCTTTAGTGCCTCATTAGGGTTCAGTCTTGCATGGAGAGTGCTCGGTTCATTACAGGAGGAGGTAGAAGGGCCAGGGACAGCCAGTGGTCTGGCTGCTCCTGCCTCCAGATGTGTTCCTCTGCAGGGCAAGGAGCCGAAGCATCCCTGCAGCTGCCCACCCTCCAGCACCTGCCCAGCGCTCCCCCGTCACCAGGCTCTGCAATGGTCCCCTCGCTCGCCGCTGCTCTGGAGCACCCAGCGTGTCCCACCAGATGTCAGAAAGCGCTCACCATTTCCAAACTCCTCCGGATCCCAGGGCTCTTGTGTCCTGCCGTGCACTAGGCTGGGCACATGCATCCCAGAGGATCCACCCACTTCTCCAAAGTGAGACCCTGGAGCCCAAGAACAAGCAGCAACCCTGTCTGTTTGCCAGAGTCCACCCAGAGCCTCAGGATGTTCTTGCAGCTCTCAGGGCCGTGCTGCCAGGGGGAGTGGAAATTTTACCCCAAGTGAATTGGAGACCTTCTCTTTTCTTCAAATCCTTTGAGCACTCCCTTAGGCTATTGCTGCTGAGGGTGGGACCTTGGGCTACACAGACTTATTGTCTGACTGCCGCAGTGACTTTGAAGAACTTATGTACACCTTGAAGTCCAGTTTGTTGCCCCAAGATGTTCTTCAGAGTCAGTCATGAGCTATGAGCACTGGTCCCACCTCACGCCTTCACTCTGCTCCCAGGAAGGGCTTTCTATGACTGTCGCGTCCCTTCAGCTTCCATGGGAAGGCCTGTCAAGGCCCCACAGCCACGCTCATGACCTTGCCGTTGTCAGTGTAGGAGGTTTGACCAACCTCTACTCTCTGTCCTGCAGCCCACAAGCTTCTCTGGTCACCAAGTCAGCAGCTCCAAGCAGACCAGCAAGTGCCATGAAGGACCATGCCACAAGAAGTGATGCTGGACCTCCTCCAATGTCCGTTTCTGCACCTTCCTCTCGTTCTGCACCAGAATTAGTGGCCTCCATCTCATTCCGCACCAGAATTAGTGGCCTCCATGGAGGATGGTGGTGGATCAGGGAGCACTGTGCATCCTCACTGCTGTCCTCAGCCAGCCACGAATATGTGAGCTGATGCTCTCCTTGCTGCCATCTGGTGACAAGTGACCACAGTACTATGTCACATGGACCTGACCACCACCAGGCAGCTGGTCCTACCTTGGGAGCCAAGATATACTGGTTATACAGGTAGTTGCTGCCCACATCTAATCCTTGGGCAGCATTGTTGTAGGACAATGGTTAAACCCTGCTGCAAAGAGTGCCAGATAAAGCCTTGATTTGGAAAAGTAGCAGCACTGGGGTTACGAAGATGGAACAGCCACCAGTTCAGTTGCACCTACGTGTTTATATCAAAAGATCATTCCCAGGCAGACAGAGCCAAGAAAGATGACATCTAGGGGACATTAAAATGGGTTTGATGGTGACGCTTTTAATACAGCATTTTCAGTTCCTGGTGCAGGAAGAACAGGTTTCATTTGCACATGAAGCCCTTGGCTCATCACGCCTGGAGGAGGTGCCTTCCTCTCGCTCTCCGCGAGGTTAAAGAGGTGCAGGGATGGCAGCCAGGAGTCAAGGGAGACACAACGGGAAGCAGCACGAATGAAGCAGCGTCTGTGCAGCAGGGGATACGGAGCTGTCACGGGCAGACTCAAGGGTCAGTACAGCCATCCTGGGGCCAGGATTGAGAGGGAACATCACCCAAGGAGCCCCAGCTACCACAAGGATCCAGGAGAGTCTTCTTCTTGGGGTCCCCTGGAGCTACTTGATCAAACCCAATCCCGCAACCAAGGGAGAAGGCAGTTAATTTTGGAAGGGGGGGCTTGGGAGTGAGTCCCTTGGTGGCACCTAGAGCAGTAAATCTGCCTGCAAAGACCCACCAAGAGAGGGCAGGCAGCTGGTCAGGGGCCACGAAAAGATGCTCAGCGGGAAACCAGCACCCTTGCTCACGTTTCTGCATGTAAAAGGAAAGGTTTTCAGCTCCTGCCTGAAACCCTCAGGCTCTGTGCTTCCAGGGGCAGGTTGGGAGGAGGAGAACACAAGCATATTTTTACAGAAATCGGAGTCTCCCTGCAGCAGCAAATCCCGTAAAAGCAAAACCCAAGTGAAAAGCAGCTTCAGCTGTTCTGGCTCTGGCTATGACGGGCTTGGCCCCAGGCCAGTGAGTTAATTCTGCCTATTAACTAATAGTATAGTATTGTCGGCAAAGATTCATTGCTAAACTTCTGTTTTTAAGATATCAGTTATCATTTAAACACTTAACTCTTGATCCCCGAGCATGTACAAGCACCATGTAGCCCTGCAGCCATGCTGCAGATAACCAAAGCCACCGCTGGCTCGGGAGGCCGGGCAGCGTTTAACCCTTTTTCCCATCTTTGTCTGAATGATAAATTGTCTTGAGTAGCACTTTCCAAAGGAGAGCAGGCCCTCCTGCTCAGGGACCGCTTATTATCACGTACTAATGTTCCCCGGCTCAGCAGGAGTGGAGGATCTGTTCCCAGCAGTGGGGTTTTCCAACCGCTGTGAAGGGTGTGTGAACAGCAAGAGACCCCGTGGATCTCTGTGACTGCAGCCTGTCACCGAGAGCGGCCTCCCCCGTCCCCCTCCTCCCCGTCACCCGGGATGCTCTGCGGTCTGGTGGAGCAGCAGGTCTGGGCTTCAGGAGGATGGGTGAGAGCAGCAGGCACCGAGCCCTGGGTGCTTGCCAGGGCCTTGCCACCCCCAGGCCCTGATCCGGGTGGTGAAGAGACGTTATTCAGGGACATCAGTCCTCTCCCCGCATCCCACCCGCTGCTCCCAGTGTGGACCAGCATCCTCGCCCGTCACTACTGGTCGCCAGCCACCTTCCAAGCAGCCGCTGGCTGCAGCCCACCGCCATCCCCGCCCCACCCTGTGCAGGGTTAAATCAAGGCAAGGCTTTTACATCCCTTCACGCTTTGTGAGGGGACCTGGCCCTGGATGGCTTGTGCTGAAACGTGACACGGGAGAGTCCTTGCTCAACCTGTTTGGCTTGTTGCAGGGTCCTGCCCGGGGGAGCTAACGGAGGAGCCAGCAGCTCCCTCTCCCCTTCAGCTCTTTCCTCCTGCATTTCTGAGCTCACCTATTGCTGAGCGAAAGATTCACAAGTTTTATGAACCCTGATGCTACCTGGTACCAGAAGCAGGGATGTGACAGAGAGAAAAGGAGGAAAGTATGAGGATGGCCCAGGTCAACTGAGCATCGTCCTGTGCTGGGACCGCCAGGAGTGCAGCAGAGCCCCAGAAAAGCTTCAGGCGAGGATTTCACTTCTTCAGAGAGACGAGGGTGGCTGCAGAGAGGAGCAAGAAGCGGCAGGTACCGTATTTCTATTGCCATTGCAATATCTGAAGTCTTGGGCTTTAGAGCCTTCAGCTAAATTAGGAATCAAAAGTCAACTCGTAGATTGCATTAAAGATTTGAAGAGTATTGCACTTGTAAAATGAATGAAACTTTTGAATGGTCTCCATGGGAACAAATGAAAGAGAAGAGGCACTTTTGAAGCATTTAAAATAGATTTAGAACTGTAGAACTGGGCAGGAAATTTTGGATATTTTCTTCTAGAGCTAATTTAAGCCCAGCTTATGATGACAGTTGAAGAGGAACTCAGGCAGGTAAACCTTAGATGAGACAGGTAAACCTTAGACTAAATACTGCAGAAATTATCCGATCGTGGCTGTATGTTAAGTGGTTGTAGAATACAAGAAACTCTTGGAAAAGTAAAGTTTATAAAGGTATCTATCTCATTTGGGACTACAAGCATGCCAGGTCTCGAAAAAGTTGATATCATAAATAAGCAGGACCTTATGGAGACAGAAAGGAAAAAAAATTACATCAACACAAGGCAAATTTAAATAAAAGCATGTGAATAACAGGGAACTCCCAATTTACCAGAACACAGAGAAATGCAACCATCAAGAATATAAGTTATTACTTTGTGTTTTAAAAAATACATAAAGAAGCAAATAGGATTTAGATATACAGCAAAGTATAAGTGGAACGATCACCAGAATATCATGTTATGTATGTAAATCTAATCCAGAAGATTTTACAACTGTAAGGCATGACTGGCAGAAGGCAGTTTTTGCATTCCGGAAAATATTTTCATTTCAGTCCTTGATTACTTTATGGTTAGCCAGAAATACCAATGTTAAAGAATAAAATTGCCCAGTAGGTAACCTCTGATGAAAAACTGCCAGGCATTACATACTGACAGAGGAAATGACATAAAAAGATGCACAATTTAATTGCTGTAAAAGAAAAGGATGTAACCCAAGCTGGTTTGTGGCAGGGCATCCACAGTCCAGAAGTCTTCTGGAAAACAGTTTTAAAGTTGTTCAAAGGAAGGTAGAAAAGCTGAAAAGTCAGACTCAGGTCTCTGTTTAATACTATAAAATTACGGGGTGGCATCCTTGAAATTGAGAATGCTGAAGTGGCGCTTAATAGGAAACTGAGGAGAAAACTATCTGCTTTTTATCAATGCCAGTGTTAGAAATAGGAGTTTTGCAAATGCTTATGAACACTGAAAAAAATGCAACATTATGTGTTATCTTCAGGGCACTCAAGAACAAAATCCTCTGGTGCCCTGAGAGGGTGTAAGTTTATGAGAAGGCAAATACAGGATCAAAGGCAATGGCATGTTGTGAAATTGCTCCTTTCTCCTAAGAGGTGATTACTACAAAAAGGAAGACCTGCAGGAGGCAACCACATCTCCTTCCACAGGAGAAGGATGGAAAAAAAACAGATTGTCTGTGTCTTTCCAAAGAGAAGCAAGCTAAGGGAGATGCAGTGGCATGGAGAAAGAGGAAGGGTGCGCAGAAAAAACCCTCCAAGGTCTGGAGAGAAAAGGTCAGGAGTCAGTGGGAACGGTGCCGCACGCTGTATGACAGACATTTCACATTTTCTCTTTGAGTGGGGGAATATCCACTCTGTTAAGGTTTTGGCTAAAATGTGACTGAGCTGAAATAAGCCCTGCAAAAATGAGAGCACCGCTGGATGCTGGAAAATACATGCATAAGCTCTTCATTCTAATATTTACTTACCTTTTGTTGTTGTTGTTGAAGACTCATCAGAGTAATAAGTTCCAGCACCAAGTTTGTCGGGCACTGGAACAGGCTGCCCAGGGCAGTGGTGGAGTCGCCATCCCTGGAGGGGTTGGACAGACAGACATGAGGATCTCAGGACAAGGGGCAGTGCCGGGGTGGGGAACGGTTGGGCTCAATGATCTTGAGGGGCTTTTCCAACCAAACTGACTCTGTGATTCTACAAGTTACCCTCTCCTGCTCTGGGTGATGCCCATGGGGCGTGTGCAGGGAGAAGCACAGCGTGCAGAGGCAGGACAGCAGCGGGATGGGACAAGGCAGCATTAACCATGTGCCAGCACTAACGACGTGCCAGCACGGTGGAGGCAGTGCTGGGCAGAGAGGGCTCGTCCTCAGGGAAGAAGAGGCAGAGGCTTGTGCTGAAAATGCGAGCAGGGGTGACGATGTCAGTTTGGGGCTGGGCAGAGGGAGAGGAAGCGTCTCTGTGGGGTTCAAGGAGGGCTGGCACACGGGAGCACAGATCTGACCTGCGTGTGTCCGCAGGCAGGAGGTGGGTCTGGCAGGGAGCGGGGGAGACGCTGCCCACGTAGCCAAGACGGACGGAGCGCGGCTGCCCCTGGAACAGCCTGTCCATCTGCTCTTTGGGTCGCTGCCCTGGCGGCACGAGGGATCTGCCAGCAAAAAAGCGCTCAGGTGACTCCTGTCCCCTTGACACGCTGCCGTGGCACCACTGGGACAAAGCAGAGCTGCTGGAGCGGCTGCGGCGCAGGTCCCTGCTGTGCACACCCAGCACAGGCGGCTGCAGTGGCCAGAGTGTTCGTGGTGTCATCCTTTCATCAGGCCCTTCAGTGTTGCTGGTGGAGGAGGCTCTTGGCTTTTTTCCTTGCAAGACTTGGTCCTTGCAGCTACTGGGATCGCTTCGGCCCATTTGAATCGGTGTCCTGGCTGGTCTCCAAGAAACTTATTGAGTGCTCCTTCAGGGGATTCCCACGGGCTCCTCCTGCACCCATGGGACGTGTCCGTGCTCCTGCCCGGCTGCAGCACGAGGGATAAGCCCCTCGCCACCCTTCCCTGGAAGCAGGAGGGGACTGGGTGTCTTGAGGAGTGCTGTGGTGGCCAACACGACACCAGCCTGTACAGGAGGTTGCAGGAAAACACTGAGCACTACAGAGCTGCAGCCTGAGGCTGCTCGTGCAAGGCAGAGGGTATGGAGTTAAAGATACCAGGGCACCTCTGTCTCGGACAGGGTTAAAGACACCTGGGTAAGTGATGTCTGCTGGGGGAGAGTC